>NC_091284.1:45401306-45748806 GCF_032444005.1 Ranitomeya imitator
ACACCCCCTGCCACGGGATGTTGCCTGAATCCAACCCAGTCAGCTTCTGACTAACTTCCTCCCCAACCCCTAGTTTTACCAGTGTGAGGAGTGGCCCAATAAATAAAGCCTTTTTCTCCCCCTAGTGGCCGGAGTGTGAAGTGTAATGTGTTCTGGTGATACCTGGTCAGGAGAACTCCTTAGTGCCATCAGACATACCGCTACTCCCCTTAGTGGCAGAGCGTCATACTGCAACAACCAGGTCTCTGGGGCGCTGCACTTTGATGCCGAGGGAAGAAAGAATCTGCAGCAGTAGGAGGTGGTCGACTGTGTCGAAAGCAGAGGACAGGTCGAGAAGGAGGAGGATGGAGACCTGTCTGTTAGTTTTGTCTGTGAGTAAGTCATTAGTAATTTTGGTCAGGGCAGTTTCGGTGGAGTGGTGGGGGAGGAAGTCAGTTGGAGGTTGTCAAGGAGAGAGTTAGATGAGAGGTGGGAGAAAAGTTGACCATGGACATGCTGCTCAAGGAGTTTGGAAGCAAAAAGGAGCAGTGATATGGGGTGATAGCTGGGCATATCAGTTGGGTCAAGGTTAGCTTTTTTGAGGATGGGTGTGATGGTGGCATGTTTGAAGGCAGAGGGGAATGTACCAGAAGATAGCGATAGGATGAAGAGATTGGTTAGGGCTGGAATGAGCATGTTAGTGAGGTTTGGGAGCAGGTCAGAAGGGATGGGGTCAAGTGCACAGGTGGTGAGGTGTGATTTGGAAAGGAAGCGAGTAAGTTCTCCTTCAGTGATGTTGGAGAGTGAAATTATTGGGGAAGGGCAGAGGTCTGGTATATTGAGTGGTGGGGGTGGTGGAACAGTAAAGGTTTGCCTTGTTTGGTTGATCTTGTTTTTGAAGTAGGTGGCAAAGTCCTCAAAAGAGATTAGGGGAGTTGGAGGTGGCAGTGGGGGGCGGAGGAGAGAGTTAAATGTGCTGAACAGTTGTTTTGGGTTGTAGGATAGTGAAGATACAAGGTTAGTGAAATAGGTCTGTTTAGCAGAAGTGAGGGCTAGTTTGAAGGCAAGTGTAGCTTGTTTGAAAACGGTGAAGTTGTCTGGCAGGCGTGTTTTTTTTCCAACACTGGAATGCTTGTTGTAGTTTTTTGGTGAGGTTATTATGCCAGGGTTGCCTATTGATTTGTCGCACTTCTACCAGGAAGGGCCTCAGGATGGGGGATATTATACCAGGAGGGGCCTCAGGATGTGGAATATTATACCAGGAAGGGCTTCAGGATGGGGGTATTACACCAGGAAGGGCTTCAGGATGGGGGTATTATACCAGGAAGGGCTTCAGGATGGGGATATTATTATACGAGGAAGGACCTCTGGATGGGGATATTATACCAGGAAGGGCTTCAGGATGGGGGATATTATACCAGGAAGGTCTTCAGGATGGGGGATATTATTATACCAAGAAGGACCTCAGGATGGGGATATTATACCAGGAAGGACCTCAGAATGAGGGATATTATACCAGGAAGGGCCTCAGGATGTGGGATATTATGCCAGGAAGGGCCTCAGGATGGGGGATATTATACCAGGAAGGACTTTGGGATGGGGGATATTATTATACCAGGAAGGACCTCAGGATGGAGATATTATACCAGGAAGGGCTTCAGGATGTGGGATATTATACCAAAAAGGGTTTCAGGATGAGGGATATTATAGCAGGAAGGGCTTCAGGATGGGGGATATTATTATACCAGGAAGGGCCTCAGGATGGGGATATTATACCAGAAAGGGGCACATAATGGGGATATTGTTATAGCATGGGGCCCAGGATGAATGGCATTATTACTGAAAGGAACCTGGAAGAAGGACATTATTAAATTCATGTCTCAGGACAGGTGACATTATTACTTATTAGGGAACATTATACCATGAAGGGGAATACTATACCATCAAGGAGCACAGAATGGGGGACATTGTTATATTATAGGGCTCAGGATGGTGCGCATTATTACTGGAAGGGACCAGGATGAAATACATGTCTTAGGACGGGTGACCTTATTACATATTGGGGAACATTATACTAGGAAGGGCCCCAGGATGGGGGGGGGGGGGGGGGATTATTACTGGAAGAAACCAGGATGGGAACATTATCACTGGAGGGGACCCAAGATCAGTGACATTATTATTGGAATGGGCCCAGGATGGGGAACATTATTACGGAAAGGAGCCAGGATAGGGGACACTATTACATGGATGGTGAACGCTCATGTCATTATGGCATCTAGAATGCTACAAGGACCCATACATATCACCAACAAGCCCAGGTCTAAATTTTGAAGTGACGTCCATTGAACTCTAGTTACACCACTGTCAGAGAGTTACACATTAGCATCTGTGGTCCCTATTTCTATGAGTGACTGCATGTTTGTGAATGATTTGCACAGTCTTTGAGCTTTGAGCAGCGGGGTACACTGTAGCATGACTTTCATTGGGGGCACCGTGTCTATGATTTTTTTTTGGAAGGGAACTGTTGGTACAGTATATCTACAGGAGGCATTTTGTCTGCGTAATGGGGGCACATGAACTCTTATAAATATAGTGGAATAATGACCAGTATTCAAGAAAGACAATAATAGTGTTGAATGTGGCTGTCAATAATAGGGCTGTTGTGGCTAGAGCTGTTGGCAGCTATTATGTTAGCCCTGGGACTGTCACTACTTTTGCTGCCACAGTTATGAGGCATTTACAGTATGGTCATTGTGTGGGAGAAAACTTTGACATTTTTGACTTTGTCCCCAAAAAACTGTTTCCCAGCCTGGAATGTATGATCAATACGACACATGCGTCACAGTCCACGGGCGTTGGTATGTGGCTGGTGTCCTATATCCGCAATATACCTGATACCTCTAAAACCACAAAAATGCCTACGATGCCATTCCCTATTATATTAATAAAATGACCTTCATTGAATATTCTGAAGAACATTGCGTTAGTGCAGTTACTCATTGACAAATATCCTCTCCAGTTATTTTCCTGGGCAGGATCCGAAAGCACACACATCTGTGATTTCAATGCAGGATTGAGACATACAAACTTTGTGATTTTCTGGCTCACAGTTAAGGGAGTGAGGTTGGGTTCGTGACTCACCACCATTAGATGCCTCGTGTCCTTGATGGGTCAGGCTGAACTAGCTTCATCCTGCGCTGGGTGGTTCTGTACCTTCAGAACTGACTAAAACCTGATGGAACGAAACAGACTCGTGGGTCATGACATGCGGTCGTCTTCTTATCAGGATGAACTTCTAGTCTGAATCCTAAACCATGTTTACTTAAATATGTAATCCCACTAAGTACTCGAATAGCTAACAGAGGTATTCAGAAGTGTGCCAGACCACTACATTCACCAGCACAAGGAATGTGATAGCACGGCCCCTACTTTGCATGCATTTGTATCATACAACCTTAGAAAAAACGTATGATAAACCTGAACCTTAAAGTAGAGCTCCAGGTTTATTTTTTTTCACATCTATCAATAGTATTACTACCTTTTGTAGGTGTTCCTTTCTATCTTGAATTTCAGGCTATCCTTCTTTTCAGTTAGGTCATATGATCACATGGTGACTGCCTAGTAAGTACATGGGTTTATGTTGTTTGGAGGGAATCACCATTACAGATGCTAGAACTGCCTGGATGGTGCAATTGCATGGACTGCACTCCTGACGTTCCTCGTAGATCAGACTCAGAACCTTATATCACAGATAATGATGATGACTGCACAGTGCCTGTCACATAGTTATAATGTAGCCTCCCTGACTGCATACTTCTAATATATTTACTATTTATTTTGTAGATGGAAGGATAATTACAGTGTTCTGGCAGCAGACAGAGATGGCATTAGCTCTAGTTGTCCATAGAGCATAGAGGAATAACAAGGAGGATGAAAGCAAAATATCAACAGGGAGGTTTCAGGAAGAAAATAGAAAACTGTAGTAAATAAAAGTAAGTACACTATCTATAAGAGACGTGCCGAGTGCGATAGACAATCAGATCTGGGTGCAGTTATAGAATTAAAAAATGGATGTGCTTCTTTATATTAAAAAAAAAAAGTATAAAAAATGAATTTGCAATACATTTTTATATAACGTGCTCCTCCTAATCGCTATTCCTTGGACCAAGTGGTTTGCAAACCACTCTGCCTCCAGCCTTCATTAGCATACCAGCCCCCTCTTATCAGCGCCATGGCGCCCTGTGATGTGTAGTGATGGCCCTGCAATAGTGCAATTGTGCTTTGTAGCTACACTCCTGAAAGCCATACATTGTCAGAACCGATCGGCCTGTAAAAAACGGTTGGTGATGGTAGTGAGTAGTTCTTGGGTTATCGTGGAGTTAACCGTGACCGTACCGGGGTATATATATATTCCATATGTTGGAATCGGAGGTGTGTATACCCTACCCTCACTGTTAGTTCTCCAATAACCGGCCTAATTGTGTAATTGTCCTGATGATAGGGGGCAGCAGAGGGCTGCTTGTGACAAAAAAGATAACAGTGTGGTGTTTCGGCGTGACTCCCTTCACTGTGATCCGTGGCAATTGGTGCCAGCGGTGGGATATTACAGAACATCAGTACCTGGATTGAGCAATTATTCCTGTCACTGAAGACTTGCGCAGTTCTTGCGAGAATTCTGTGCAGAGTTTTGAGGAATAAGTCTCAGTGTTTTATTTCTTTTTCAGTTACACTCCCCTGTCTCTTGTTTTTTCTGTCCTATCTTTTATTAGAGACCAGTGACCGTACCAGGGTATATACAGGTGCATCTCACAAAATTAGAATATCATCAAAAAGTTAATTTATTTCAGTTCTTCAATACAAAAAGTAAACCATTTACAAACACATGATGTATTTCAAGTGTTTATTTCTGTTAATGTTGATGATTATGGCTTACAGCCAATGAAAACCCCCAAATTATAATCTCAGTAAATTAGAATACTTTATAACACCAGCTTGAAAAAATGATTTTAAAATCAGAAATGTTGGCCTACTGAAATGTATATTCAGTAAATGCACTCAATACTTGGTCGGGGCTCCATTGGTATCAATTTTAGACTCATGATTATTGCACAGGTGTGACATATCCAATTATCCAAATGCTGATTAGACTCATGATTATTGCACAGGTGTGACATATCCAGATGCTGATAGACTAATGATTATTGCACTGGTGTGACATCCAGATGTTGATTAGACTCATGATTATTGCACAGGTGTGACATATCCAGATGTTGATTAGACACATGATTATTGCACAGGTGTGACATATCCAGATGTTGATTATACACATGATTATTGCACAGGTGTGACATATCCAGATGCTGATTAGGAACATGATTATTGCACAGGTGTGACATATCCAGATGTTGATTAGACACATGATTATTGCACAGGTGTGACATATCCAGATGTTGATTAGACACATGATTATTGCACAGGTGTGACATATCCAGATGCTGATTAGGAACATGATTATTGCACAGGTGTGACATATCCAGATGCTGATTAGGCACATGATTATTGCACAGGTGTGAAATATACAGATGCTGATTAGACACATGATTATTGCACAGGTGTGAACGCCCAGACGTTGATTAGACACATGAGTATTGCACAGGTGTGATATATCCAGATGCTGATTGGACATATGATTATTGCACTGGTGTGACATATCCAGATGCTGATTAGACACATGATTACTGCACAGGTGTGACTTATCCAGATGCTGATTAAACACATGATTATTGCACAGGTGTGACATATCCAGATGCTGATTAAACACATGATTATTGCACAGGTGTGACATATACAGATGCTGATTATACACATGATTATTGCACAGGTGTGAATGCCCAGATGTTGAATAAACACTTGATTATTGCACAGGTGTGACATATCCAGATGCTGATTAGACACATGATTATTGCACAGGTGTGACATATCCAGATGTTGATTAGAACCCATGATTATTGCACAGGTGTGACATATCCAGATGTTGATTATGCACATGATTATTGCAAAGGTGTGACATACCCAGATGTTGATTAGACACATGATTATTGCACAGGTGTGACATATCCAGATGCTGATTAGACACATGATTATTGCACAGGTGTGACATATCCAGATGCTGATTAGGCACATGATTATTGCACAGGTGTGAACGCCCAGACGTTGATTAGACACATGATTATTGCACAGGTGTGAACGCCCAGATGTTGATTAGACGCATGATTATTGCACAGGTGTGACATATCCAGATGCTGATTAAACACATAATTATTGCACCGGTGTGAATGCCCAGATGTTGATTAAACACTTGATTATTGCACAGGTGTGACATATCCAGGTGCTGATTAGACACATGATTATTGCACATGTGTGACATATCCAGATGCTGATTAGACAAATGATTATTGCACAGGTGTGACATATCCAGATGTTGATTAGGCACATGATTATTGCACAGGTGTGAACGCCCAGACGTTGATTAGACACATGATTATTGCACAGGTGTGAACGCCCAGATGCTGATTAGACAAATGATTATTGCACAGGTGTGACATATCCAGATGTTGATTAGACGCATGATTATTGCACAGGTGTGAACGCCCAGATGTTGATTATACACATGATTATTGCACAGGTATGACATATCCAGATGTTGATTAGACGCATGATTATTGCACAGGTGTGAACGCCCAGATGTTGATTATACACATGATTATTGCACAGGTGTGAACGCCCAGATGTTGATTATACACATGATTATTGCACAGGTGTGACATATCCAGATGCTGATTAAACACATAATTATTGCACCGGTGTGAATGCCCAGATGTTGATTAAACACTTGATTATTGCACAGGTGTGACATATCCAGAGGCTAATTAGACAAATGATTATTGCACAGGTGTGACATATCCAGATGTTGATTATACACATGATTATTGCACAGGTGTGACATACCCAGATGTTGATTATACACATGATTATTGCACAGGTGTGACATATCCTGATGCTGATTATACACATGATTATTGCACAGGTGTGACATATCCAGATGTTGATTAGACACATGATTATTGCACAGGTGTGACATATCCAGATGTTGATTAGACACATGATTATTGCACAGGTGTGACATATCCTGATGCTGATTATACACATGATTATTGCACAGGTGTGACATATCCAGATGTTGATTATACACATGATTATTGCACAGGTGTGACATACCCAGATGTTGATTATACACATGATTATTGCACAGGTGTGACATATCCAGATGCTGATTAGACACATGATTATTGCACAGGTGTGACATATCCAGATGTTGATTAGACACATGATTATTGCACAGGTGTGACATATCCAGATGTTGATTAGACACATGATTATTGCACAGGTGTGACATATCCTGATGCTGATTATACACATGATTATTGCACAGGTGTGACATATCCAGATGTTGATTGGACACATGATTATTGCACAGGTGTGATATATCCAGATGTTGATTAGACCCATGATCCATGATTATTGCACAGGTGTGACATATCCAGATGTTGATTAGACACATGATTATTGCACAGGTGTGACATATCCAGATGTTGATTAGACACATGATTATTGCACAGGTGTGACATATCCTGATGCTGATTATACACATGATTATTGCACAGGTGTGACATATCCAGATGTTGATTGGACACATGATTATTGCACAGGTGTGACATATCCAGATGTTGATTAGACCCATGATCCATGATTATTGCACAGGTGTGACATATCCAGATGTTGATTAGACACATGATTATTGCACAGGTGCCTCAGTCTGCCACAACAAAAGGTCACTCTAAAATATGCAGTTTTACAGTATTGGGGGGTTAGTGATACTATGTTCATTAGTCCAATTAGTATTTATTGCATTCTGTCCAGCCAGCCTGTCAAGATGAGCCTCGTACTATGGCCACGATCACAGGTTCAGTATTTTGGTCAATATTTCACATCAGTAGTTTTAAGCCAAAACCAGGAGTGGATGATAAATACAGAAGTGGTACATATGTTTCTGTTATACTGTTCCTCAGATGGTTCCAATCCTGGCTTTGACTTAGGCTGCCGTCACACTCTCAGTATTTGGTCAGCATTTTACATCAGTATTTGTAAGCCCAAACCATGAGTGGGTGATAAATACAGAAGTGGTGACGTGTTTCTATTATACTTTTCCTCTGATGGTTCCAATCCTGGTTTTGATTTACAGATACTGATGTAAAATACTGACCAAATACTGAACACGTGAACGTAGCTTAGCCTGGACACTTTCCTTGATTACAGCTGGGCTTTAGAGAGGGTCTTGAGTCCTCTTTAGGACCTCCATTAGGACCTCCATTGAGTAGCTGGATGACCACCACTCCATGTGTGCAGGTGGGTAAAATCCACCCTGGACTGCTGAACTTCTGTTCCTTCAATTCTAACAATATATATTTCTATATATTTTTTTACTTTTCCCAGATTAGACATAATCGTTATTTTCCAGCTGATGTTAATAAATCCTTTGTGGTTAAACACAAAAACATTGTACGGTTTGTAGTGCAATCCTTTTTCACACCAGTAGATGGCGCTGCTGACTGAAAATTAGACATTTGGTCACCTGCCTTGGATGTAGCAGAGCTGAGTTTGTCAACTTTGCGATTTCATGATGGGACTGGACGGCTGACGTAAAAGATCAAGATTTACAATTACTTAGCGCACAATCAGTTAATTACCTGTACATGCATTTCTGCAATGCAATGCAGTTTTAAATGTTTATTTTCTTTATGCAATAGGTAGAGCTAAAAAAAGAGGAAAATTAAAAAAAAAAACATTTATCCAAATCATCTCTTTTGTATCCAAACCAGGTTATCCCCAAAATTGCACTCTCTAGCCTATTACTAGATTAAAGGGGGATTTTCAGATTGGCAGGGTCCATTTGCTGGCACCTTCATCAATCTGCAGATTTACTTACATAGGATTGAACGTGCAGTACCTCTTTTAGCCACTACACAATGTGTGGCGCTATGCCACTTATGGTGCCACATGGCCTGTGTAATCAGCTGATGGGTGGGAGTACAGGAGTGTAGCCCCCAACTGTCCTGATGGATAACTTCTCTAAGGACGGTTCATCCATATTAAAATCATGGAAAAGATAATGTGTAATATATATTTTTAATATATATGTGACCCCTCCTCCTTTCTAGCACCTTTCCTGTACTTTTGGAAAAAAAAAACAGCAGTTAAAAAATAGATTTTCTCATTTCAATTAAATGAAAGATTCCAAAAAATTAAAGATTATTTATTGGGAGAAGAATGAAATACAATTTCAATATTCAATGACTTGTACAATTTCATCTTATCAATCTCTGTTCAAATCATTAAAATTTATAAGTAAAATATTTCCATAAAAAAAATAAAGCAAAATTAATTAAATTCCAAAACAGTAAAAAGATATCAATCAAAAAGTGCGTTCCCCATCTGTCCATTGCAGTCATGGTATGTCTTGTGCTTTACAATATGACAATGTACTTGTATGGCCTTTCATTTTGTTGGTATAGGCATTAGTGATTATTATCTAAAATCTTGGGACTTAAGTCTTACCCATTGAATTCGGGTTTTCCATCAGTCCCCACTGCCCCTGGAGTATAACATCTGGCCCCATTGCCCCCAGTGTATAACATCTGCCCCTATTACGCCGGGTGGATAACATCCATCTCCTCGCCCTCGGTGTATAACATACGACCCCATTTTCCCTAGTGTACATCATCTGCTCCCAATAGCCCCAGTGCATATCATCCGGCTCCTCACCCCCAGTCTATAATATCCGTTCCCATAGTTTAAAATCTGGCCCCTCGCCCCCGATCTATTAAAATCCAGCCCCTCACCCCAGTGTAGAACTTCCAGCCCCATTGCCCCTGGTGTACAACATCCGCCCATTGTCGGGTGTATAACATCTGTCCCCTTGCCACTAGTGTATAATATCCATCCCTATTGCCCACAATCTGCATTGTGATTCCTATAAGTGTGTCCTAAAAGTGTGGATTACAGTAGAATTAAAACCTGAAGGATGTATATAGACTGTGCTCTGCTACCAGCCACCATCGCACTCTAACAAGCATCTCTATTCTTCCAACAGGTATGTTCATCCACCCAGCTCTCCTGCTCTCCTGCTGTCTGTCTATGAAGTGCACATAGTACATCACCCAGCTTTGCACACATACTTTCCTAGCATTCTCATGGTATGCCTTTCAGCTAACCCCAGCTTACCCTGTGTTATTTATGACCTTGTTTACTCAGGCTTGATTGTATGCATCTGGTCCACTCTTAATTCTCTGACCAAGATGAGCAGAGACCACTCCTCTCTGCTTCACACCTGAATGCACTTAGTTGTACTTATATTGCATAGCTCAAGTCTGCATAGACTTCAGTCTGCAGTGTGATTCCTATAAGTGTGTCCTAAAAGTGTGGATTACAGTAGAATTTAAACCTGAATTGAACCAGAAGGGAACTGAAGGTAGCTGGACACAGTCACTGTAAACAATGTTTCTGTTTGTTTTCACTCTCACCCCTATAATCCTTCACTTTCTGCTACCTCCCCAATCCTCACACCAAGTAAGGAACTGTTTATCTCTGCTTCAATCCTCCCCATCCATCTCACCTCCTCCTCAGAACTGATCCTTAACATACAATCCTCTGTCTCCAAACACAGACAGCGACCTGATGCCCTTTCCTGCTCCCACCTGCTAACACTTTCTCTGCTCCTTCTCACTGCTGGTGATATCTCTTTAAATCCTGGTCCTCCTCACCACATCCCCACAGTCATTTCTACCTCCCATCCACGCTCTATCACAAACTTCCGTAACCTCTCTAACCTTATACCCATTCACCCAGCCCCCGCTTCCCCAGTCCCTTTAACAGGAGCTCTGTGGAACGCTCGCTCTGTCTGCAACAAGCTTTCCTACATCCATGATCTTTTTGTTACTACCAAACTTTCCTTCCTTGCCATCATCCTCTCTTACAGTGGTTTCCATTTTTCTCACACACCCCGCCCCAGCAGCAAACATGGTGGAGGAGTTGGTTTTCTCCTGTCAGATAACTGCTCCTTCACCCCAATCCCACTGCCACCCTCTGTTACACTCCCTTCCTTTGAGGTGCACTCTGTGCGCATCTACTCCCCCTCCAACCTCCAACTGGCTGTCATTTACTGCCCCCCAGGGCCAGCCACCACCTTCTTTGACCACTTCACCACCTGGCTACTTCATTTCCTTTCTGCGGACATCCCCACTATCATCATAGGCGACTTCAACATCCCCATTGACACTTCCCTCTCAGCTGCCACTAAACTTCTATCTCTCACTTCCTCCTTCAGACTCACTCAATGGTCTTCTGCAGCCACTCACAAAGATGGTCACACACTGGACATCATCTTTACCCGCCTCTGCTCCCTATCTAACCTCTCTAACTCACCTTTTCCTCTCTCTGACCACAACCTACTCACATTCTCATCTCTCAGCGTCTCCCACTCACACACCACCTCCTCACCTCGCCCCCTATCTGTCGGAGTCCCACAAGGTTCAGTCCTTGGGCCCCTGCTCTTCTCCATTTACACCTTTGGCCTGGGACAGCTCATAGAATCTCATGGCTTTCAGTTTCACCTCTATGCTGATGACACACAGATCTACATCTCTGGACCAGATATCCCCTCCCTACTAACCAGAATCCCTCAATGTCTATCCGCTATTTCATCCTTCTTCTCCGCTAGATTTCTGAAACTTAACATGGACAAAACAGAATTCATCATCTTTCCCCCATCTCACGCGACCCCCCCAACGAACCAATCCATTACAGTGCATGGCTGCCCACTCTCCCCAGTCCCACAAGCTCGCTGCCTTGGGGTAATCCTTGACGCTGATCTCTCCTTCAAACCACATATCCAAGCCCTTTCCACTTCCTGCCGACTTCAACTCAAAAATATTTCACGAATCCGTACATTCCTAAACCAAGAATCTGCAAAGACCCTAGTCCATGCCCTCATCATCTCTCGCCTTGACTACTGCAACCTCCTGCTCTGTGGCCTCCCCTCTAACACTCTCGCACCACTCCAATCGATTCTAAACTCTGCTACCCGACTAATCCACCTGTCCACCCGCTATTCCCAGGCCACTCCCCTCTGTCAATCCCTTCACTGGCTCCCCATTGCCCAGAGACTCCACTACAAAACCCTAACCATGACGTACAAAGCCATCCACAACCTGTCTCCTCCATACATCTGTGACCTCGTCTCCTGGTACTTACCTGCACGCAACCTCTGATCCTCACAAGATCTCCTTCTCTACTCCCCTCTTATCTCCTCTCCCCACAATCGCATACAAGATTTCTCTCGCGTATCACCCCTACTCTGGAACCCTCTACCACAACACATCAGACTCTCGCCTACCATCGAAACCTTCAAAAAGAACCTGAAGACCTACCTCTTCCGACAAGCCTACAACCTGCAGTAACCACCGATCGACCAAACCGCTGCATGACTAGCTCTATCCTCACCCACTGTATTCCCACCCATCCGTTGTAGATTGTGAGCCCTCGCGGGCAGGGTCCTCTCTCCTCCTGTACCAGTTATGACTTGTATTGTTTAAGATTATTGTACTTGTTTTTATTATGTATACCCCTCCTCACATGTAAAGTGCCATGGAATAAATGGCGCTATAATAATAAATAATAATAATAATAATGTATAACATCTGGCTCCATTGATCTCAGTGTGCCTCTCGCCCCCCCCCCCCGTCCCCCCAGGTAATTAGGTAATTACATCCAGCCCCTTTCCCCCTGGTATATAATATCCGGCCCCTCACTACCGGTGTATAGCATCCGGCCCCTCGCCCCCCGTGTAGAACATCTGTTCCTCGCCCCCAGTGTATAATATCTGACCCCTTGCCTCTGGTGTATAACATCCGGCCCCTCGCCCCCAGTGTATAACATCTGGCCCCTCGCCCCTGGTGTATAACCTCCGGCTCCTCTCCCCTGGTGTATAGCATCCGGCCCCTCGCCCCTGGTGTATAACTTCCGGCCCTTCGCCCCCCCGGTGTATAACATCCAACCCCTCGCCCCAGTGTATAACATCCAACCCCTTGCCCCCAGTTTATAACATCCGACTAGAGTTGAGCGACCTTGACCTTTTTAGAGTCGAGCCGGGTTTCGCGAAACCCGACTATCTCAAAAGTCGGGTCGAGTGAAATCGGCCAATTATGACGTAAAGTCGGGATCGACCGAAACACGAAACCCAATGCAAGTCAATGGGGCAGCATAGTCGGCAGTGAGTGGGGGCCAGGAAAACACCTAGAGTGCCCATTTTAATGTCAAAACCATCCATTCTTCTTAATGAAGCTTGTCAAGCGTAATTTACCTTATAATAATTGGAAGGCATTTGAAATTGGGGGTCATTTGGCTAAAGTTGTGTGGGGTAGGGCTGGTTCAAGTAATTAGTGGGCCCAGGAAATCTGGACCACGTCACGGCAGTGGAGCAGGGAGAGGTAAGTATTTCAACTTTGCAAGTGCTGTGATCCTGAGCAAGCAGGGGGGGCCCACTTGTTGGCATTGGCACTGGCACAGGGCCCCTCAAAGTACAGCGGTGTGTTTGCACGGCGGGGGCGCCTCCCACCGGCAGCAACACTTTTGCGTACTATGAGAGGCCCTGTGCCAGTGACGTCGCCAACTAGTATTCCTCCCCCCACCTGATGAAGTAACCTGCACTTTCATCTGCACCTTCCTCTTTGTCCCCGTGTAAGGTGGTATGGTATGCGGGAAGAGCAACCTGACTTTCAGCAGGGTCACAATGTTGTTGTGTAGCATGCAGGGGGAATGTTGCGTTATGGGTCAATGTACCAGCAGACTCATCTATCACTGGCTGGGCAATGGGCACGATGAAGTGGAAACACAGATATAGGCCCAAAGAATAAAGTGGGCTAAATGCAGTTCAAAATTGGTAACACAGGAATAACCAGGGGGCATTGCAGTGGAGGACAACTGGAATGAGAGGCTGACACAGAGAGTAGGGCCAAATCAGTAAGTAGTCGAAATGCAGTTCAAAATTGGCAACCGTAGTAAACAGGCGGCACAGCTTTGTTCAGTGGAGGAGAACAGCAAGGAGTGGCAGACACCGATAGTAGGCCCCAACCCAACTAGTAGGCCAAATGCAGTCTAACATTAACAACTACTTAAAGAGAGCCTGAAAATGGAATTTCAGGACAGGAAACCAGGAGAACAGCAAGGAGTGGCAGACACCGATAGTAGGCCCCAAACTAACTAGTACGCCAAATGCAGTTGTTCCATTTAACCACAATTTAATGAGAGCCTGAAGATAGAAGCTCAGGAAAGGCAACCTGGGGAACACCTTGGAGTGTAACACACCATCTCTCTCCACCCCATACCCATTTTGTAGGCCTAATGCAGTGTACTTTTCTACAACTACTAAACGAGAGTCGGAGGACCGAAGCAATGGCAAGGAAACCTGGGGAACACCTTGGAGTGTAACACACCATCTCTCTCCACCCCATACCCAATTTGTAGGCCTAATGCAGTGTAGTTTCCAAGAACTACTAAACGAGAGCCGGAAGATCGAAGCTCAGGAAAGGCAACCTGGGGAACTCCTTGGAGTGTAACACACCCTCTCTCTACACCCCATACCCAATTTGAAGGCCTAATGCAGTGTAGTTTCCAAGAACTACTAAACGAGAGCCGGAAGATCGAAGCTCAGGAAAGGCAACCTGGGGAACACCTTGGAGTGGAACACACCATCTCTCTCCACCCCATACCCAATTTGTAGGCCTAATGCAGTGTAGTTTCCAAGAACTACTAAACGAGAGCATGAAGATCGAAGCTCAGGAAAGGCAACCTGGGGAACACCTTGGAGTGGAACACACCATCTCTCTACACCCCATACCCAATTTGAAGGCCTAATGCAGTGTAGTTTCCAAGAACTACTAAACGAGAGCCGGAAGATCGAAGCTCAGGAAAGGCAACCTGGGGAACACCTTGGAGTGGAACACACCATCTCTCTACACCCCATACCCAATTTGAAGGCCTAATGCAGCGTAGTTTCCAACAACTACTAAACGAGAGCATGATGATCGAAGCATTGGCGAGGAAACCTGGGGAACACCTTGGAGTGTAACACACCATCTCTCTACACCCCATACCCAATTTGAAGGCCTAATGCAGCGTAGTTTCCAACAACTACTAAACGAGAGCCGGAAGATCGAAGCTCAGGAAAGGCAACCTGGGGAACACCTTGGAGTGTAACACAACGTCTCTCTACACCACGGAAGGGCTGATTCTTAGGAAGGAAGGCTGTTGGAAATAAGCATTGCGCATCCGAGGGTGATTATATTCTTATTAGGTATATACTCACCCTCGGACGCGCCCTGCTTCTTTATTTGGAATGAATGTTTATTTGCAATGTGGTGTTGACTTTCTCTATTATTTTGGTAATTAATGATTTTATTATTTTCATTGTTTTGCATCTTCTCGGCAATAATATAAAGAAGACGCGACAGGACAACACTCGGTGGATGCCATATCTGTGTTTTCAATTTAAAAAACCTTTCAGTTAACTACTTGCAGGAGAAAGTAATTGTAGCTGGTGGCCATTTTTAGTACTGTACCAGATTTTAGTTGTGTGTTTGTTTTTAATGTTAAAATGTCTGCATTTGATATCTCTCCAGTATTTTCTTTTTTATAAGCAAAATACTTATTTTTATATTTTCTGATGTTGGTTCCAGGGGTACACGGGCAGCAGTGGTGTGGTCAGTGGAGGCCTAGTGGAAGGAGTGACCACAGACAGGCATCGAAGGCCTAAAATAATAACACATGGCTGTAGGCAATTTTAAATTTGTTCCAGGGGTACACGGGCAGCAGTGCCCTGGTCAGTGTAGTAGTAGTTGAAAGAATGGACCACAGACAGGCATCGAAGGCCTAAAATAATAACACATGGCTGTAGGCAATTTTAAATTGGTTCCAGGGGTACACGGGCAGCAGTGGTGTGGTCAGTGGAGGCCTAGTGGAAGGAGTGACCACAGACAGGCATCGAAGGCCTAACATAACAAAAATGTCAATACAATGGTATTGTCAGTGGCAGGCATTGAAGGATGTCAGCGCATAGACTAAACATTGGTGGAGCTGTGAGATAATTTTGCAAGTGGTAGAGCACTGTTTGAGCTGGGGTGGGGGGAAACTGTCTTGTGGCCGGCGGTACAGGCCCAGTGCCCCTCATATTACAACGGTGTGTCTGACGTTGGGTGCGCACCACCACCGCCAGAGACACTTTATTGTACTAGGAGAGACCCAGTGGCAGTGCCGTCGACCAAAAGCGGGCTCACCCACCTCTTCAGACAAACTGCACTCTCACGGGTGCTGTCGCCAAGTGTCGATACCACGGCCCCGTGTGGGGAGTTTGGCCATTTAGTGAGGTGCAAACATGTCGTATGCTGGACAATCAGGTGCTGAAAATTACGAGATTGGAAAAGGCATTCAGAATAGTCCACAGGCAAGACCTTTTCATAGGAAAGCTAGGTGTCAGCCGGGCAAGGTGGGGCAAAAGATTTCGAAATCCAGTTGTGGTTCATTTTAATGAAGGTTAGATCATCTACATTTTGGGTAGCCAGACGAGTCCTTTTTTCTGTTAGTATTGAACCTGCAGCACTGAATACTCTTTCTGATAGGACACTAGCTGCCGGGCAAGCAAGCTCCTGCAATGCATATTCTGCCAATTCTGGCCAGGTGTCTAATTTTGATGCCCAGTAATCAAATGGGAATGACGGTTGAGGGAGAACATCGATAAGGGATGAAAAATAGTTTGTAACCATACTGGACAAATGTTGTCTCCTGTCACTTTGAATTGATGCTGCAGTACCTGTCCTGTCTGCGGTCATAGCAAAATCACTCCACAACCTGGTCAGAAAACCCCTCTGGCCAACGCCACTTCTGATTTCTGCCCCTCTAACTCCTCTGGTCTGCTGGCCCCTGCAGCTCGTGTGAGAACGATCACGGGCGCTGTGTGCAGGGAATGCCAGAAGCAAACGGTCAACAAGAGTTGATTGTTTGGTTGCTAATATTAGTTCCAAATTCTCATGTGGCATTATATTTTGCAATTTGCCTTTATAGCGAGGATCAAGGAGGCAGGCCAACCAGTAATCGTCATCATTCATCATTTTAGTTATGCGTGTGTCCCTTTTGAGGATACGTAAGGCATAATTCGCCATGTGGGCCAAAGTTCCAGTTCTCAAATCTGCGGTTGTGCTTGGTTGAGGGGCAGTTTCAGGCAAATCAACGTCACTTGTGTTCCTCAAAAAACCAGAACCCGGCCTTGCCGCGCCACCAATTTCCAGTGGCCCCGGAAAAGCTTCCTCATTAAAAATATAATCATCCCCATCATCCTCCTCGTCCTCCTCCTCCTCTTCGCCTGCTACCTCGTCCTGTACACTGCCCTGGCCAGACAATGGCTGACTGTCATCAAGGCTTTCCTCTTCCTCAGCTGCAGACGCCTGATCCTTTATGTGCGTCAAACTTTGCATCAGCAGACGCATTAGGGGGATGCTCATGCTTATTATGGCGTTGTCTGCACTAACCAGCCGTGTGCATTCCTCAAAACACTGAAGGACTTGACACATGTCTTGAATCTTCGACCACTGCACACCTGACAACTCCATGTCTGCCATCCTACTGCCTGCCCGTGTATGTGTATCCTCCCACAAAAACATAACAGCCCGCCTCTGTTCACACAGTCTCTGAAGCATGTGCAGTGTTGAGTTCCACCTTGTTGCAACGTCTATGATTAGGCGATGCTGGGGAAGGTTCAAAGAACGCTGATAGGTCTGCATACGGCTGGAGTGTACGGGCGAACGGCGGATATGTGAGCAAAGTCCACGCACTTTGAGGAGCAGGTCGGATAACCCCGGATAACTTTTCAGGAAGCACTGCACCACCAGGTTTAAGGTGTGAGCCAGGCAAGGAATGTGTTTCAGTTGGGAAAGGGAGATGGCAGCCATGAAATTCCTTCCGTTATCACTCACTACCTTGCCTGCCTCAAGATCTACAGTGCCCAGCCACGACTGCGTTTCTTTCTGCAAGAACTCGGACAGAACTTCCGCGGTGTGTCTGTTGTCGCCCAAACACTTCATAGCCAATACAGCCTGCTGACGTTTGCCAGTAGCTGCCCCATAATGGGAGACCTGGTGTGCAACAGTGGCAGCTGCGGATGGAGTGGTTGTGCGACTGCGGTCTGTGGACGAGCTCTCGCTTCTGCAGGAGGACGAAGAGGAGGAGGAGGGGGTGCGAACGGCTACAGCCAATTGTTTCCTAGACCGTGGGCTAGGCAGAACTGTCCCAAACTTGCTGTCCCCTGTGGACCCTGCATCCACCACATTTACCCAGTGTGCCGTGATGGACACGTAACGTCCCTGGCCATGCCTACTGGTCCATGCATCTGTTGTCAGGTGCACCTTTGTGCTCACAGATTGCCTGAGTGCATGGACGATGCGCTCTTTAACATGCTGGTGGAGGGCTGGGATGGCTTTTCTGGAAAAAAAGTGTCGACTGGGTAGCTCGTAGCGTGGTACAGCGTAGTCCATCAGGGCTTTGAAAGCTTCGCTTTCAACTAACCGGTAGGGCATCATCTCTAACGAGATTAGTCTAGCTATGTGTGCGTTCAAACCCTGTGTACGCGGATGCGAGGCTAAGTACTTCCTTTTTCTAACCATAGTCTCATGTAGGGTGAGCTGGACTGGAGAGCTGGAGATCGTGGAACTAGCGGGGGTGCCGGTGGACATGGCAGACTGAGAGACGGTGGGAGATGGTATTGTTGCCACCGGTGCCCTAGATGCAGTGTTTCCTACTACGAAACTGGTGATTCCCTGACCCTGACGGCTTTGGCCTGGCAAAGAAACCTGCACAGATACTGCAGGTGGTGCGGAAAATGGTGGCCCTACACTGCCGGAAGGGATGTTGCGTTGCTGACTAGCTTCATTGGCCGAGGGTGCTACAACCTTAAGGGACGTTTGGTAGTTAGTCCAGGCTTGCAAATGCATGGTGGTTAAATGTCTATGCATGCAACTTGTATTGAGACTTTTCAGATTCTGTCCTCTGCTTAAGGTAGTTGAACATTTTTGACAGATGACTTTGCGCTGATCAATTGGACGTTGTTTAAAAAAATGCCAGACTGCACTCTTTCTAGCATCGGATACCTTTTCAGGCATTGCAGACTGAGCTTTAACCGGATGGCCACGCTGTCCTCCAACAGGTTTTAGCTTTGCCACGCGTTTTGGGCAAGATACGGGCCCGGCAGATGGAACCTGTTGCGATGTTGATGCCTGCTGCGGCCCCTCCTCCTCCGCTTCAGAACTGCTGCCGCCTGCACCCTGTTCCCCCAATGGCTGCCAATCGGGGTCAAGAACTGGGTCATCTATTACCTCTTCTTGTAGCTCGTGTGCAACTTCGTCTGTGTCACCGTGTCGGTCGGTGGTATAGCGTTCGTTATGGGGCAACATAGTCTCATCAGGGTCTGATTCTTGATCAGCACCCTGCGAGGGCAATGTTGTGGTCTGAGTCAAAGGACCAGCATAGTAGTCTGGCTGTGGCTGTGCATCAGTGCACTCCATGTCAGATTCAACTTGTAATGGGCATGGACTGTTAACTGCTTCACTTTCTAAGCCAGGGACGGTATGTGTAAAGAGCTCCATGGAGTAACCCGTTGTGTCGCCTGCTGCATTCTTCTCTGTTGTTGTTTTTGCTGAAGAGGACAAGGAAGCGACTTGTCCCTGACCGTGAACATCCACTAACGACGCGCTGCTTTGACATTTACCAGTTTCACGAGAGGAGGCAAAAGAGCTAGAGGCTGAGTCAGCAAGATAAGCCAAAACTTGCTCTTGCTGCTCCGGCTTTAAAAGCGGTTTTCCTACTCCCAGAAAAGGGAGCGTTCGAGGCCTTGTGTAGCCAGACGACGAACCTGGCTCCACAGCTCCAGACTTAGGTGCACTATTTTTTTTCCCACGACCAGCTGATGCTCCACCACTACCACTACCCTCATTACCAGCTGACAATGAACGCCCCCGGCCACGACCTCTTCCACCAGACTTCCTCATTGTTTTAAAAACGTTACCAAACGAACGGTATTTGTTGCTGTCACACAACTTACACGGTGAGCTATAACTTCAGTATGATTTAGCTACCCCTTTACAGGTGGGTGAGACCACAACGAAAATCAGCCACAATGTTACACACTCTGTTGTTGTTGGCAACAAATGAGATGGCACACACGCAGGACTGTCACTGAAGCGCAACTGTAAATATTTATCTCCCACTGATTTGTGTTTGTTTTTTTTAAAAGGGAGACTTCAGAAAAAATAAAAATTAAAAAAAAATTATTTTTTACAGAAGAATTTATAAAACAAATAAAATGAAATGATTGTTTCAGGGAGAATTTAGGAGAAAAAAAAAAAAAAAGGCTTTGTAGGGCCCACTGAGTGAGAGAGGATGCACACAGGAGTCAGGAGTGGCACACAAGCCCAGAGGCCAATATTAATCTCCCACCGATTGATTTAGTTATATTTTTTGGTAGATTTTGGAACCCAAATCAAGCAAAAAAATTAATAGGCTTTCTATGGCCCACAATTGGGGAGAGAGAGATGGCACACCCAGGAGTCAAGACTGGCACACAAGCAGAAGGGGCAATATGAATCTCCCACAGATTTTTTTTTTTTTTTTTTTTTTTTTCAGGAAGACTTGAGAGAAAAAAAAATACAAAAAAAATGATTTTTTTCAGGAATAATTTAGAAACCAAAGAAAATAAAATGATTGTTTCAGGGAGAATTTAGAAAACAAATAAAACAAAAAATAGGCTTTCTAGGGCCCACTGAGTGACAGATGACGCACACAGGAGTCAGGAGTGGCACACAAGCCCAGAGGCCAATATTAATCTCCCACTGATTGATTTAGTGATTTTTTTTGGTAGATTTTGGAACCCAAATCAAGCAAAAAAATTAATAGGCTTTCTATGGCCCACAATTGGGGAGAGAGAGAGAGATGGCACACCCAGGAGTCAAGACTGGCACACAAGCAGAAGGGGCAATATAAATCTCCCACAGATTTTTTTTTTTTTTTTTTTTTTTCAGGGAGACTTGAGAGAAAAAAAAATACAAAAAAAATGATTTTTTTCAGGAATAATTTAGAAACCAAAGAAAATAAAATGATTGTTTCAGGGAGAATTTAGAAAACAAATAAAACAAAAAATAGGCTTTCTAGGGCCCACTGAGTGACAGATGACGCACACAGGAGTCAGGAGTGGCACACAAGCCCAGAGGCCAATATTAATCTTCCACTGATTGATTTAGTGATTTTTTTTGGTAGATTTTGGAACCCAAATCAAGCAAAAAAATTAATAGGCTTTCTATGGCCCACAATTGGGGAGAGAGAGAGAGATGGCACACCCAGGAGTCAAGACTGGCACACAAGCAGAAGGGGCAATATGAATCTCCCACAGATTTTTTTTTATTTTTTTTTTTTCAGGGAGACTTGAGAGAAAAAAAAATACAAAAAAAAATGATTTTTTTCAGGAATAATTTAGAAACCAAAGAAAATAAAATGATTGTTTCAGGGAGAATTTAGAAAACAAATAAAACAAAAAATAGGCTTTCTAGGGCCCACTGAGTGACAGATGACGCACACAGGAGTCAGGAGTGGCACACAAGCCCAGAGGCCAATATTAATCTCCCACTGATTGATTTAGTGATTTTTTTTGGTAGATTTTGGAACCCAAATCAAGCAAAAAAATTAATAGGCTTTCTATGGCCCACTATTTGTGAGAGAGATGGCACGCTCAGGACTGGCACACAAGCCCAGAGGCCAATATTAATCTCCCACTTTTTTTTTTTCCAGGGAAAATTTATAAACCCAATAAAATAATAAAAAAATAGGCTTTCTATGGCCCACTATCTGAGAGAGAGAGAGATGGCACGCTTAGGACTGGCACACAAGCCCAAAGGCCAATATTAATCTCCCACTGATTGATTTATTGATTTTTTCAGGTAGAATTTAGAACCCAAATCAAGCAAAAAAATTAATAGGCTTTCTATGGCCCACTGAGTGAGAGATGGCACACACAGGAGTAAGGAGTGGCACACAAGCCCTGAGGCCAATATTTTTCTCCCACTGATTGATGTTGTGATTTTTTCTGGTAGATTTTGGAACCCAAATCAAGCAAAAAAATAAATAGGCTTTCTATGGCCCACTGAGTGAGAGATGGCACACACAGGGATGGCACTCTAGCAGAAATGTCAATCTTAATCTCCCAAAAAAAAAAAAAAAAAAAAAAAAAAGGAACTGTCCAACAATTACTATCTCCCTGCAGTAATCTCAGCCAGGTATGGCAGGCAGCAATAAGGAGTGGACTGATGCACAAATTAAATAAAAAGTGTGGACAAACAAACAAGATAGCTGTGCAGAAAGGAAGGAACAAGAGGATTTGTGCTTTGAAAAAAGCAGTTGGTTTGCACAGCGGCGTACACACAGCAATGCAGCTATCAGGGAGCCTTCTAGGGCAGCCCAATGAGCTACAGCGCTGAGGAAAAAAAAAAAATGTAGCTTCCACTGTCCCTGCACACCGAAGGTGGTGTTGGGCAGTGGAAATCGCTACAGCACAAGCGGTTTTGTGGTTAATGGACCCTGCCTAACGCTATCCCTGCTTCTGACGAAGCGGCAGCAACCTCTCCCTAAGCTCAGATCAGCAGCAGTAACATGGCGGTCGGCGGGAACGCCCCTTTATAGCCCCTGTGACGCCGCAGACAGCTAGCCAATCACTGCAATGCCCTTCTCTAAGATGGTGGGGACCAGGACCTATGTCATCACGCTGCCCACACTCTGCGTTTACCTTCATTGGCTGAGAAATGGCGCTTTTCGCGTCATTGAAACGCGACTTTGGCGCGAAAGTCGCGTACCGCATGGCCGACCACGCACAGGGGTCGGATCGGGTTTCATGAAACTCGACTTCGCCAAAAGTCGGCGACTTTTGAAAATGTTCGACCCGTTTCGCTCAACCCTACATCCGACCCTTCGCCCCCAGTGTATAACTTCCGGCCCCTCACCCTTGGTGTATAACATCCAGCCCCTCGCCCCTGGTGTATAACATCCGGCCCCTCGCCCCCGGTGTATAACATCCAACCCCTAGCCCCAGTGTATAACATCCGGCCCCTCGCCCCCAGTGTATAACATCCGGCCCCTCGCCCCTGGTGTATAACATCTGTCCCCTCACCCCTGGTGTATAACATCCGGCCCCTCACCCCCAGTGTATAACATCCGACCCCTTGCCCCCAGTGTATAACATCTGGCCCCTCGCCCCAGTGTATAACATCCGACCCCTCGCCCCCAGTGTATAACATCCGACCCCTCGCCCCCAGTGTATAACATCCGACCCCTCGCCCCAGTGTATAACATCCGGCCCCTCGCCCCCAGTGTATAACATCCGGCCCCTCGCCCCCAGTGTATAACATCCGGCCCCTCGCCCCTGGTGTATAACATCCGTCCCCTCACCCCTGGTGTATAACATCCGTCCCCTCACCCCCAGTGTATAACATCCGACCCCTTGCCCCCAGTGTATAACATCTGGCCCCTCGCCCCAGTGTATAACATCCGACCCCTCACCCCCAGTGTATAACATCCGGCCCCTCGCCCCCAGTGTATAACATCCGGCCCCTCGCCCCAATGTATAACATCCGGCCCCTGGTATATAACATCCGGCCCCTCACCCCCCTGGTGTATAACGTCCGACCCCTCGCCCCCAGTGTATAACATCCAGCCCCTTGCCCCTGGTGTCACCCAGGACTGACGTTATTGAAAAGTAGAAGGAACCGCAGCAACTCAGTCACAAGGTAGTGGCCCTGTAATGTTACCGAGTGGGGAGCCGAGTGCTGAGGAGCAGAGGGCAGAAGAGTCACCAAAGCTCTGCTGACTCCATAACTGCAGAGTGCAGACGTCCTCCAATATAACATCAGCACAAACACTGCGTCCCCGCCGGGAGCTTCATGGCCGAGCAGCTGCATGTAGCCGTACATCACCAAGCACAATGCCGAACTTTGGATGGAGTAGTGAAAAGCTGCCACCATTGGACCCTGGAGGAAACGTGTTCTGTGCAGTGACGGATCACACTTTTCTATCGGGCATCTGATGGAGGAGTCTGGGTTTGGCGATTCCAGGAGAACGTTACCCTCCTGACTGTATTGTGCAGATGGTGGAGGAGGATATTGCTGTGCGCTTGCTCGGATCCTTAGTTCCTGTGATTTGGAAATCTTAATCCTTCAGCACAAGACACTGTGGACAATACTGCCTTTCTGCTTTGTGGGAACAATTGGGGAAGGCCCTCATCACTGATGAACTCTGATGATAGAATCGGAAACACTGACCAAACCCTGATGAACATTGTACTTTGTTTTGCATTTGAGAAAAATCACTTGTGTCTGAACGAGGCCTTACATTGTATATAAAGGACGACTGATCTAATAAAATTCATGGGTCAAAATTACTGAGACATCGGGAGGTAATGAATGAGTGATATGAGAGCAGGGGGCCTAAATATTGTCCCCGCAGCGGAGCCCTCTGCTTCCCCCAGCCTGGTGCATGTATCTAACTTCACTCCAACACCTTCACCCTTGGGCCAATGCCGTCACGTGTGCTGATAATACCGTTTCTCTTGAATCCTGCAACTAGTATTTCATAAAGCAATAGTACACATGAATTTAGGCAAATTTGTAAAATTTGTTATCAGAGATCAAATCTGCTTCTTTCTCTTCCTGGACTGATCTTTTATTCTCAAACATTCTCAGTTTACAGGTAAAATCTGTCTTCAGTGGAAAACAGATTTTCCTATTATCGAGATAACAGATGTCGGCTGGTGCTCATAAGGTTCTATGGAGAACAGTGCCTTCTATGCCTCTAACACCTCCTTCCCTCTCCATAGAATCTTAAAAGCACCAACTGTCATCTTCTATCTCAAAAATGGGGAAATCTGTCTTCACTGAATACAGATTTTAGAGATTTTTACCCATTAATAGAAAGTTCAATCCAGGAGGAGAAAGAAGCAGATTTCTCTGATCACATATATTACAAAGTTCCTTATTTTCATGTGCAGTATTGATTTATGAAATAAAAATTAAATCGACGGTTACTCTTTAAGTAAGATTGATATCTTCAGCTGCGACTTGTGAACTGATCTGGACACAAGAAACTATCTGGAGATTTGAAAGTCAGAATGGTCTCCCCTTTTTTTAGGGGTAGCCTCCAGGAATTGGCAGATATGATGTATCACTGTCCTAAGAAAAAAGAACAAGCATGAATAGGACAGAAGGCAGCACACCCGCGTCACACCACAAGAGCTGCCTCCTCACCACCACCACCAGAGCTGCTGCACCCCCGACCTCCTATCTCTTCCCCATTATCCTGTAGAATGCGAGTCCTCAAGGACAGGGTCCTCTCCCCTCTGTACCAGTCTGTCATTGTAAATTTGTTTGCTGTAAACGATATCTATAACCCTGTACGTAACCCCTTTGTCATGTACAGCACCATGGAATTAATGGTGCTATATAAATAAATAATAATTATATATATATTTTTATATTTTTTTTAAATGATTCCTCCACTGTCCTAAGAATAAAGAACAAGCATGAATAGGACAGAAGGCAACACACCACCACACGAGCTGCCGCCTCACCACCACCCGAGTTGCCGCCTCACCACCACCAGAGCTGCCGCCTCACCACCACCCGAGTTGCCGCCTCACCACCACCAGAGCTGCCACCTCATCACCACCCGAGCTGCCGCCTCACCACCACCAGAGCAGCCGCCTCACCACCACCTGAGTTGCCGCCTCACCACCACCAGAGCTGCCACCTCATCACCACCCGAGCTGCCGCCTCACCACCACCAGAGCAGCCGCCTCACCACCACCTGAGTTGCCGCCTCACCACCACCCGAGCTGCCGCCTCACCACCACCAGAGTTGCCTCCTCACCCTGACCAGAGCTGCCGCCTCACCACCACGAGAGCTGCCGCCTCACCACCACCAGAGCTGCCGCGTCACACCACCATAGCTGCCTCCTCACCTCCACCAGAGCTGCCTCCTCACCACCACCAGAGCTGCTGCACCCCCAACCTCCTATCTCTTCCCCATTATCCTATACAATGTAAGTCCACAAGGGCAGGGTCCTCTCCCCTCTGTACCAGTCTGTCATTGTAAATTTGTTTGCTGTAAATGATATGTATAACCCTGTACGTAACCCCTTTCTCATGTACAGCACCACGGAATGAATGGTGCTATATAAATAAATAATAATTATATATATTTTATTATTATTTGTTACTATTTTTATTTTCATTTTGTTTTACTTTTATATTACCTCTTGCTAATATGAGCAAGAGCTGTTTCACGGGTCATTTGCCAGCAGAGACAATAACCCCTTATGAGACATCTATCCGAAATACACTAAATAGTATCATCTAAAGAGACAAACAAGCTGCACATAAGGGCGGCTAATAGCGAGCTTGTATACCACATTTCGAACAGAAGATCACCTTGTCATGGTAAACAGCAATTTACACCCAGCACAAGTCTGCCGGGACCTCCGTCTGCAATCTTTAGACCTGCCGCGTGCCAACTGGGACCAATCATGTTACCGACAATTATTCTTAGCTTGTGATTTAAAAGAACAGTGTTTTTTTTTCCCTTTACTAAAACACCATAGAAATTCAGAGCCTAAAATAATCCCTGGTGTTACAGGAAGATTCAAAGTTAAAAAGAAAAAATAAAGCAAGAATTTAAAAAAAAGCAAAACCCACATTATTAACCCCTTGCCCCCTCCCACCCCCCAAGCCTGTTTTCACCTTCATGATCAGGCCACATATTACGATTCTGACCGATGCCACTTTATGTGGTAATAACTCTGCAAGGCTTCACTTCATGACAGTGGTAAGATTTGTGCATTATGATTTCAATTTATTTGTGAAAAAAAAATAAATTTTGCCATTTCCAAACTTTTAATTTGTATGCCCTTAAACCAGAGAGATATGTTGCGCAAAATAGTTATTAAATACCTGTCTACTTTACATCAGCACAATTTTTGAAACATATTTTTATTTTTTGTTAGGAAGTTAGAAGGGTTAAAAGTTGAACAGCGATTTCTAATTTTTCAAACAAAATTCACCAAAAGATTTTTTTAGGAACCATATTTGAAGTGACTTTAAGAGGCCTAAATGATAGAAAATACCCCAAACTGCACCCCTCAAGAGGCTCAAAACCACATTCAAGAAGTTTATTAACCTTTCAGGTGCTTCACAGGAATTAATGCAATTTGGAAGGAAAAAAATGAAACTTTTACTTTTTTTCACAAAAGTTTTACTTTAGCCTCAGATGTTTTATTTTCACAAGGGTAACAGGAGAAAATGGACCCCAATATTTGTCGTGCAATTTCTCCTGAGTACACCAATACCCCATATGTTGGGGAAAACTACTTTTTTGGCGCATGGCAGGGCTCGGAAGGGAAGAAGAGCCATTTGACGTTTTGAACACAATATTAGCTGGAATCGTTAGCGGACGCTATGTCGGGTTTGGAGAGCCCCTGATGTGCCTAAATAATGGAAAACCCCCACAAGTAACACCATTTTGGAAACTAGACCCCTGAAGGAATTTATCTAGACATGTGGTGAGCACTTTGGACCCCCAGGTGCTTCACAGATGTTTATAGCGTTAAACTGTGAAAATGAGAAATTTAATTTTTCCTATGAAAATGTCAGTTTAGCCCCAAATTATTATTTTTACAAGGGTAACAGAAACAAAATGGACCATATAATTTGTTGTGCAATTTCTCCTGAGAACGCCAATACGCTACATATGATCGGTAACTACTTTTGAGGCACAGTGCAAAACTCTGAAGGGAAGGAGCACCATAATTTAAGTGCAGATTTTACTGTTATGGTTTGTGGGTGCCATGACCCACTAGGAGAGAGACCCTGAGGTGCCAGAACAGCAGAACCTCCCCATAAGTGACCCCGTTTTAGAAACTACACCTCTTTGTGGCTGTACAGCACTGCTTAGCCACACGGCGAGACTCGGGAAGGATGGAGCACTATTTGCCTCTTGGAGCGCAGATTTGCCCAGAATAGATTGAAGACTCCATATACAGAGCTCCTAAGTGCCCCGCTGGTCCCTGCTCCTCAATCAGGGTCGGTTTTAGACAAAATGGGGCCGTAAGCAAAAGTTTAACCCCTTAGTGACAGAGCCAATTTGGTACTTAAAGGGACACTGTCACCTGCATTTGGAGGGAACAATCTTCAGCCATGGAGGCGGGGTTTTCGGGTGTTTGATTCACCATTTCCTTACCCGCTGGCTGCATGCTGGCTGCAATATTGGATTAAAGTTCATTCTCTGTCCTCCGTAGTACATGCCTGCACAAGGCAATCTTGCCTTGCGCAGGTGTGTACTATGTAGGACAGAGAGTGAACTTCAATCCAATATTGCAGCCAGCATGCAGCCAGCGGGTAAGGAAAGGGTGAATCAAACACCCAAAAACCCCGCCTCCATGGCTGAAGATTGTTCCCTCCAAATTCAGGTGACAGTGTCCCTTTAATGACCGAGCCAATTTTTACAATTCTGACCACTGTCACTTTATGAGGTTATAACTCTGGAACGCTTTAACGTATCCCGCTGATTCTGAGATTGTTTTTTCGTGACATATTGTACTTCATGGTAGTGGTAACATTTTTTTTATATTACTTGCGATTATTTATGAAAAAAACGGAAATATGGCGAAAATTTTTAAAATTTTGCAATTTTCAAACTTTGTATTTTTATGCCCTTAAATCAGAGAGATATGTCACGAAAAATAGTTAATAAATAACATTTCCCACATGTCTACTTTACATCAGCACAATTTTGGAAACAAAATTTTTTTTTGTTAGGGAGTTATAAGGGTTAAAAGTTGACCAGCAATTTCTCATTTTTACAACACCATTTTTTTTTAAGGACCACATCACATTTGAAGTCATTTTGAGGGGTCTATATGATAGAAAATAACAAAGTGTGACACCATTCTAAAAACTACACCCCTCAAGGTTCTCAAAACCACATTCAAGAAGTTTATTAACCCTTTACGTGCTTCACAGGAACTGAAACAATGTGGAAGGAAAAAATGAACATTTAACTTTTTTTTGCAAACATCTTAATTCAGAACCATTTCTTTATTTTCACATGTGTAAAAACAGAAATGTAACCATAAATTTTGTTATGCAATTTCTCCTGAATATTCCAATACCCCATATGTGGAGGTAAACCACTGTTTGGGAGCACCGCAGAGCTTGGAAGTGAAGGAGCGCCGTTTGACTTTTTCAATGCAGAATTGGCTGGAATTGAGATTGGATGCCATGCCACGTTTAGACAGCCCCTGATGTACCTAAACAGTGGAAACTCCCCACAAGTGACACCATTTTGGAAACTAGACCCCTTAAGGAACTTATCTAGATGTGTGGTGAGCACTTTG
Organism: Ranitomeya imitator; assembly: GCF_032444005.1. Taxonomy (NCBI): domain Eukaryota; kingdom Metazoa; phylum Chordata; class Amphibia; order Anura; family Dendrobatidae; genus Ranitomeya; species Ranitomeya imitator. The sequence goes on from NC_091284.1 coordinate 45,430,927, forward strand.
AACCCCCAAGTGCTTCACGGAAGTTTATAACGTAGATCCGTGAAAATAAAAAATCACTTTTGTTTACACAAAAATGATCTTTTCGCCCACAAATTCTTATTTTCACAAGGGTAACAGGAGAAATTAGACCATAAAAGTTGTTGTGCGATTTCTCCTGAATACGTCGATACCCCATATGTGAGGGTAAACCACTGTTTGGGCGCACCGCAGAGCTTGGAAGTGAAGGAGCGCCGTTTTACTTTTTCAATGTAGAATTGTCTGGAATTGAGATCGGACGCCATGTCGCGTTTGGAGAGCCCCTGATGGGCCTAAACAGTAGAAATCCCCCACAAGTGACCCCATTTTGGAAACTAGACCCCCCATGGAACTTATCTAGATGTGTGGTGAGAACTTTGAATGCCCAAGTGCTTCACAGAAGTTTAGAATGCAGAGTCGTGAAAATAAAAAATATTTTTTTTTCCACAAAAAAGCTTTTTTAGCCCCCAAGTTTTTATTTTCACAAGGGTAACAAGAGAAATTGGACCCCAAAAGTTGTTGTCCAATTTGTCCCGAGTATGCTGGTACCCCATATGTGGGGGTAAACCACTGTTTGGGCGCACGGCAGAGCTCGGAAGGAAGGAGCGCCGTTTTGGAATGCAGACTTTGATAGAATGGTCTGTGGGCGTTATATTGCGTTTGCAGAGCCCCTGATGTACCTAACCAGTAAAAACCCTCCACAAGTGACCCCATTTTGGAAACTAGACCCCCCAAGGATCTTATCTAGATGTGTGGTGAGAACTTTGAATGCCCAAGTGCTTCACAGAAGTTTAGAATGCAGAGTCGTGAAAATAAAAAATATTTTTTTTCCACAAAAAAGATTTTGTAGCCCCCAAGTTTTTATTTTCACAAGGGTAACAGGAGAAATTGGACTACAATAGTTGTTGTCCAATTTATCCCGAGTACGATGATGTGCCATATGTGGGGGTAAACCACTGTTTGGGCGCACGGCAGAGCTCAGAAGGGAGGGAGCACCATTTGACTTTTTGAGCGCAAAATTGGCTGTCGTGTTTGGAGACCCCCTGATGTACCTAAACAGTGGAAACCCCCCAATTCTAGCTCCAACCCTAACCCCAACACACCCCTAACCCTAATCCCAACTTGATCCATAATCCTAAACACTAACCCTAACGATAATCACAACCCTTACCTCAAAACAACCCTAATGTCAAACCTAAGCATAACCCTAATCAAAACCCTAAATCCAACACACCCCTAATCCTAATCTCAACCCTAACCTCAAACCTAACCCTAATCCCAATACACCCCTAACTAATCCGAACCCGATCCATAATCCTAACCTCAAACCTAACCCTAATCCCAATACACCCCTAGTCACAACCCTAACCTTAACCCTAATCGCAAACCTAACCCTAATCCCAAGCGTAACCCTAATGCCAACCCTAACCCTAATCCAAACCCTAACCCTAATCCCAACTCTAACCCTAACTTTAGCCCCAACCCTAGCCCTAACTTTAGCCCCAACCCTAACCCTAGCCCTAAGGCTACTTTCACACTTGCGTCGTTTGGCATCCGTCGCAATCCGTCGTTTTGGACAAGAAACGGATCCTGCAAATGTACCCGCAGGATGCGTTTTTTGCCCATAGACTTGTATTGCCGACGGATCGTGACGGATGGCCACACGTCGCGTCCGTCGTGCACTGGATCAGTGTTTTGGCGGACCGTCAGCACAAAAAAACGTTCAATGTAACTTTTTTTGTACGTCGCATCCGCCATTTCTGACCGCGCATGCGTGGCCGTAAATCCGCCCCCTCCTCCCCAGGACATAGATTGGGCAGCGGATGCGTTGAAAAACTACATCCGCTGCCCACGTTGTGCACAATTTTCACAACGTGCGTCGGTATGTCGGGCCGATGCATTGCGACGGCCCCGTACCGATGTAAGTGTGAAAGAAGCCTAACCCTAAATTTAGCGCCAACCCTAACCCTAAATTTAGCCCCAACCCTAACCCTAAATGTAGCCCCAACCCTAACCCTAAATTTAGCCCTAACCCTAACCCTAATCCTAGCCCTAACCCTAGCCCTAACCCTAACCCTAGCCCTAACCCTAGCCCTAACCCTAACCCTAACCCTAGCCCTAACCCTAGCCCTAACCCTAGCACTAACCCTAGCCCTAACCCTAACCCTAGCCCTAACCCTAGCCCTAACCCTAGCCCTAGCCCTAACCCTAACCCTAGCCCTAACCCTAGCCCTAACCCTAACTCTAATTTTAGCCCCAACTGCTCTTCTCCTGCCGGCCGGCAGATGGAGACAGATGGCGGGCGCACTGCGCATGCGCCCGCCATTTTCTTTTCCCCGGCGGCCAGGAGGAGCAGCAGGAGGACCCAGGGACACCGGTGAGTATGATAGGATCCCCGAATCCCCCTATTTCTCTGTCCTCTGATGTGCGATCACATCAGAGGACAGAGAATTACACTTTGCTTTTTTTTTTTTGCGGTCGCCGGTAAACAGTTAATTACCGGCGATCGCAAAACAGGGGTCGGTAAAACCGACCCCAATCATGCTCTTTGGGGTCTCGGCTACCCCCGGTAGTCGAGACCCCAAAGATTCTCCCGGGGCCGGCCGGCGGGCGCACTGCGCATGCGCCCGCCATTTTGAAGATGGCGGCGCCCATCGGGAGCCACGAGGAGCACCCGGGGGAGACAGGTGAGTATCGGGGGGCGATTGGGGACCCCTTTTCTCTGTCCTCTGATGTGCGATCACATCGGAGGACAGAGAAATTAAAAAGAAATCGCGTTTTTTTTTGCGATCGCCGGTAAACGGTTAATTACCGGCGATCGCAAATGCGGGGTCGGTACAAAACCCCCCGAATCATGTTCTCTGGGGTCTCGGCTACCCCCGGCAGCCGAGACCCCGGAGAAAATCCGACCCTGGGGGGCGCTATTTACTTTTTCCACAGCGCCGTTAATTAACGGCGCTGTGGTGTAAGTACCCTTAGCGGCCGCCGTTAAAAGGCGTATCGGCGGTCGCTATGGGGTTAAAGAGGGGCCCCAAATGCTTACATATTGCACCATGACACAGAAACATTTTGATTGAATTTATATGCGCTATATGTTCAGGCCGTTAAATGAACATGATCAACAATATTGAAGTCGTTCGACACTTGTTTCCCAGCCTCTGTACACTGACTGAGGAAGAATGATGGGCACAGAACTATCCTTAGTAGATCAATCTGTCTCCTTACAGTGTCATGTTATCAGCAGCATATCTGTAGTTTTTACCGGGCGATGTGCTGCCGACAACAATTGTTTTTGTTCCGGCATAAACAATCCAATCACTCAATAAATAGGCATCATATTGCTCTTTCAATATAAGGCACCACATAGTCGTTCACATAGTATAATGTTCACCCCAATAGTCCTCCATATAGTATAATGTGCCCCATAGTTCTCCATATAGTATGATGTGCCCCATAGTAGTCCATATAGTATAGTGCACTCCCCATAGTCCTTCATGTAGTATAATGCACTCCCCATAGTCCGTCATATAGTCTAATGCACTCCCCATAGTCCTCAATATAGTCTAATGCACACCCCATCGTCCTCCATACAGTATAATGCACTCCATAGTGCCCCATATAGCATAATATTCTCTTCATAGTTATCCATATAGCATAATATACTCAACATAGTCCTCCATATGGTATAATGGACATCCCATAGTGCTCCTTACAATATAATGCACCCCATATTCATTCATATAGTATAATGGTTCCAATAGTCCTCCATATAGTATAATGAACTCTCATAGTCCTCCATATAGTACAATGCACTCCCCATAGTATAATGCACCTCATAGTCCTTCATATGATGTAATGTACTCCCCATAGTCTTCCATACTGTATAATGCACTCCCCATAGTTCTTTGTACAGTATAATGTACCTCATAGTTCTCCATATGATATAATGACGCCCCTGTGTAGTACACATAGTATAATGTACTTCCTGTAGTCCTCAATAGAGTAAAATGGAGCCACCATATAGTACATATAGTATAATGCACAGCCCATAGTCCTTGACAGAGTAGAATGCAGCCCCAAAGTGCATAAGACAGCCCCATAGAGCACATATAGTATCATGCAGCCCCCATAGTCCTCGATAGAGTATGATTCAGCCCCATAGCAGAGGCAGGTAGATTGGAGCTCCACCCGCAGCTAATAACCTGTTAAATCCTGTAGTTAATCTCTGACAGCAGCATTTAACAAGCACTGACAGGGGAGCGATTTGTTCCATGCTCTCATAAGGGTGCCCGTGATGTGATCATCGAGCACCGATGGGTTGTCATGACAGCTGGGGGTTTGCTGATGACCTGTTATTACGATCCTCCTGTGAAAGTCAGTGTCTTTAGGAGACCATGATTTTGCTATACATAGCAGTGCTGATGAACTGGTATGAACAGACCAAGCGATCAGGCTATCGCAGCTTCAAGTACCCTAAGGGGACTACCAAATACAGTAAAAAGTGATTTTTTTTTTAAATGTGAGAAAAAAAAAGAAAACACAAAAATTCAAATCAATCCCCTTTTGCCCCATTAAAAAAAAAGTATGAAATTGAACTTTTTGGAAGGTGTATCTGGCGTAGAAGTAACCCAGCACTTTAGAAAAGGAACATCATACCAACAGTAAAATATGGTGTTGGCAGTGTGATGTTCTGGGGCTGTTTTGCTGCTTCAGGACCTGGAAGACTTGCTTTGGTAAATGGAACCATGAATTCTGTTGTCTATCAAAAAATTCTGAAGGAGAATGTCCAGCCATCTGTTCGCGACCTCAAGCTGAAGTGCACTTGGGCTATGCAGCAGGACAATGATACAAACCACACCAGCAAGTCTACCTCTGAATGGCTTAAGAAAAACAAAATTAATACTTTGGAGTGGCCTAGTCAAAGTCCTGACCGTAATTGAGGTGCTGTGGAATGACCTTAAAAAAGCGGTTCATGCTCGGAAACCCTCCAATGTGTTTGAATTACAACAACTCTGCAAAGATGAGTGGGCCAAAATTCCTCCAGAGAGTTAGAAAAGTCTCATTGCCAGTTATCGCAAAAGCTTAATTGCAGTTGTTGCTGGTAATGGTGGTCCAACCATTATTAGGTTTAGAGGGCAGTCACTTTTTCACACAGGACCATGTAGGTTTGGATTTCTTTTTCCTTAATAAAAAAAGACCTTCATTTATAAAAAGCATTTTGTGTTTACTTGTGTTATCTTTGTCTAATATTTAAATTTATTTGTGCATCTGAAAAATTTAAGTGTGACAAACATGCAAAAGAATAGGAAACCAAGAATAATCTATCTATCTATCTATCTATCTATCTATCTATCTATCTATCTATCTATCTATCTATCTATCTATCTATCTATCTATCTATCTATCTAGGGGTTGCAGATGTTCCTGGGCTCTGGATCATCTATTTGCAGCTATCTAGCTCTCATATCTATCCATCTATGCACGTTACATAAGTACAGTATATTTCTAACAATATTTAATGATGAGTATATTGGCAAAGCTAAAAAGATTTTTTTAGGAAAGGGTAACATGAATACGTGAAATAATTTGGTGTTCTGCTTTCTGTACCGGCTCTCAGTTCCAGCTCCTCAGCTTATTGTCTGCAGCTAATCTTTGTGCTCCGGATACTGTTTCACCTTTCCTATTGAGCGAGCGCAGTGTTTTTTGTGCCCTGCAGCATGTGAATAATGGTAATGAATCCCCCGATGACCTGGTGCAGTCAATACTATAAAATAAATACAGTAATTACTGGACACTATTGTGAGACAAACAAACACAGCCCCGCGCCGAGGAGGCAATGCGCACAGCGAGTTAAAATGGAACCGGACTTATAGAAAACTTTTATCATGCGGTAGAGTGAAGTCAGAAGTTTTGATCAATGGTGGTCCAGGTGGCTGAGCCCCCAATGATTTCCTCCGAGACTGAAGATGGGGTCAATAGAAAGTCTTTGGAAGAGTTTCAGAGGGGAACAGTTGTTATATGAGCACTTCTGCTCCTTCGTTTTATCAGTCTCAGCACCAGACCCTCCCTGATCAAAACTTCTAGAATGTCTGTAGACAATGTAAAAAAAAAAGTTACCACTGATGTTCTTTCTGATGGAGTCATTCACTTTTCCCATCTTTCCAACTGGCCCAGGTCAAAATGACAACTTCTTTCTTCCAGCTACGACTCGTCTGTAGAAATTACACATTTGACTGTTGACTTCTCACATTTCTAGCACCGTCCCCATCTATTTCCAACCTGAAAAAACTACTCAACCCAATGCTGGCCCACTGCTGCCATGTTTGTCCCTATCACTGGACCTGCTGTTTGGCACAATAGCAGCGCTCCTCTTACTGCCCCACATAATAATGCCACCACTGTGCCCCAAACATAGTAATAATGACTCCTTTGTGCTCTCTAGCTGGTAAAATTGCCCCCTCGAACCCTTCGAAAATACTTAATGCCCTGTGCAAGTGCCATAGAAAACAGTGCCTGCACTTTTGCCCTAGAAAATAATAATGACCCATGTGCACCTTTAACAATTCTCAGTGGGGCCCAATAATGCTTCTTACGTGCCCACTTAACATATAGTAATGTCCCCTGAGTCCCCCCAGCTTCCCTATACATAGTATAATCTCCACACACCTCCCCTATACACAGTATGGTGAGCCCACAGCTCCCTTGTACATAGTATAATGCCCCCATACCTCCCCGATACACAGTATGGTGAGCTCACAGCTCTCTATACACAGTATAATGCCCCCATACCTCCACTATACACAGTATGGTGGGCCCACAGCTCCCTTGTACATAGTATAATGCCCCCATACCTCCCCGATACACAGTATGGTGAGCCCACAGCTCCCTTGTACATAGTATAATGCCCCCATACCTCCCCGATACACAGTATGGTGAGCTCACAGCTCTCTATACACAGTATAATGCCCCCATACCTCCACTATGCACAGTATGGTGGGCCCACAGCTCCCTTGTACATAGTATAATGCCCCCATACCTCCACTGTGCACAGTATGGTGGGCCCACAGCTCCCTTGTACATAGTATAATGCCCCCATACCTCCACTATACACAGTATGGTGGGCCCACAGCTCCCTTATACATAGTATAATGACCCCATACCTCCACTATACACAGTATGGTGGGCCCACAGCTCCCTTGTACATAGTATAATGCCCCCATACCTCCACTATACACAATATGGTGGGCCCACAGCTCTCTATACTATGGGGGCATTATACTATGTACAAGGGAGCTGTTGGCCCACCATACTGTGTATTGTGGAGGTATGGGCCCATTATACTGTGTATAGAAAGTTGTAGGCCCACCATTCTCTGTATAGTGGAGGTACGTGAGCATTATACTATGTACAAGGGAGCTGTAGGCCCACCATACTGTGTATTGGGGAGATATGGGGGTATTGAAATATGTACAAGGGAGCTGTGGGCTCACTATACTGTGTATAGGGGAGGTATGGGCCCATTATACTGTGTATAGAGAGCTGTGGGCCCACCATATTGTGTATAGTGGAGGTATGGGGGCATTATACTATGTACAAGGGAGCTGTGGGCCCACCATACTGTGTATCGAGGAGATATGGGGGCATTATACTACGTACAAGGGAGCTGTTGGCCCACCATAGTGTGTATAGTGGAGGTATGGGCCCATTATACTGTGTATAGAGAGCTGTAGGCCCACCATTCTCTGTATAGTGGAGGTACGGGGACATTATACTATGTACAAGGGAGCTGTGGGCCCACCATACTGTGTATTGGGGAGATATGGGGGCATTATACTATGTACAAGGGAGCTGTGGGCTCACTATACTGTGTACAGGGGAGGTATGGGCCCATTATACTGTGCATAGAGAGCTGTGGGCCCACCATATTGTGTATAGTGGAGGTATGGGGGCATTATACTATGTACAAGGGAGCTGTGGGCCCACCATACTGTGTATCGGGGAGATATGGGGGCATTATACTATGTACAAGGGAGCTGTGAGCTCACTATACTGTGTATAGTGGAGGTATGGGCCCATCCATTATTATTATTATTACTAGATTGTGGCCCGATTCTAACGCATCGGGTATTCTAGAATATGCATGTCCCCGTAGTATATGGACAATGATGATTCCAGAATTTGCGGCAGACTGTGCCCGTCGCTGATTGGTCGAGGCAACCTTTATGACATCATTGTCGCAGTGGCAACCATTATGACATCTACGTCGATACTGTGCCCATCGCTGATTGGTTGAGGCGAATTCGTGGCAGACTGTGCCTGTCGCTGATTGGTCGAGGCAACCTTTATGACATCATCGTCGCCATGCTGTGCCCGTCGGCCTCGACCAATCAGAGACACGGGATTTCCAGGACAGACAGATGGAAAAACCCTTAGACAATTATATATATAGATTATTATTATTATTTCTATAGCACCATTGATTCCATGGTGCTGTACATGAGAAGGGGTTACATACAAGTTACAGATATCACATACAGTAAACAAACTAACAAAGACAGACTGATACAGAGGTGCGAGGACCCTGCCCTTGCGGGCTTACATTCTACAGGATGGTGGGGAAGGAGACAATAGGTTGAGGGTTGCAGCAGCTCCAGTGTTGGTGAGGCGGTAGCTCCGGTGTTGGTGAGGCGGTAGCTTCGGTAGTGATGAGGCGGCAGCGGGGTCAGTGCAGGCTGTAGGCTTTCCTGAAGAGATGAGTTTTCAGGTTCTGTCTGAAGGATTCGAATGTGGCTGATAGTCAGACGTGTTGGGGCAGAGAGTTCCAGAGGATGGGGGATATTCGGGAGAAGTCTTGGAGGCGGTTGGATGAGGAGCGAATAAGTGTGGAGCAGAGTAGGAGGTCTTGGGAGGACCGGAGATTATGTGAGGGAATATATCGGGAGATTAGTTCAGAGATATATGGAGGATTGAAATATGTATAGGTATGAATGTATGTCCAGCAGCAACTCAACACTTCAACATCTGTACCGAGACTGCAGGTCTCACAGGGGGCCACCACACTTGCCATCCCGTGAAGGCAGTCCCCTGTCTCTAATCCCACCATCTATCTATCATCTATCTATCTATCTATCTATCTATCTATCTATCTATCTATCTATCTCATTAGAGACTTGAGCTTCTCTCACAGTCTGAGTCTATGTAGGTACCAATCAGAGCCAAGTGAAAATATGCCCAACATATTGTCACCTTTTGTTGAGCACATAACAATGATGGGAACCACACTTACCTTGGCATGGAAGCGTGCCAGCCATACTTTACAGATTACAACATAATCATGTTATGGTAATTGAAAAACAAAAAAAAACATTTGTATCTGCAATGTACAAATATTCTACACACCAAGCAAATAAGTGTTACCTACTCACAATATTTAACCCCAGCCTTTGTCCGAGGCGCCGGGACCGTGCTGTGTGATTACATCTCCACCATTATGTGTAGGTTTTTTAACATTTTCCAACATTTCATCTTTACAAGCATTCACATAAAAAGCCAAACAACTTAAGCTGGTGTGATCATAAAGAAAAACAACATAAGGATTTCCTTTGTGTTCTGGAAATTCCACTTCAGCTCCGACCGTTGCCAAGTGACTCGTATCAGTGCCCCTGTGGTCCCGTATATGCTAACTAGTTGTAGAATGACAGGGTAATCCATTTCTTCCCACCTCACACCTACGTAGTCCATTCATCTCCTGCATGTGGACAACCTAACTGACAGCCTACATTCCATCCTGGAGGGACAAGGGTCCTTTAATTGTGCAAGGAAACAAACAATTGTCCTGCTGTGAGCGCGATTCCTTGCTGTCAATGTATATAGCCCTGTAGGTGAAGACGGACATGGAAGTGTGTAGGTAACAGCCAGTGTGCGCGGTACAACATCTGTACGTAGAGTGACCGTAGGTTGCATGAAATTCTATATCACAACTCAACTTGTGGCCGACATCTGTTCTGGTTCTAGAAGTTTATATACGGACTCTGGAGTCAAGTTGAAAAGTCTTTTCTATGCAATAGTAAAAAAAAAAAAAATATGAATGTGCTGCCCTCGTACTGATGTAGCCATGGCACTTGCCCCCAAATTTTTCCTAGCACCCCAAAAGTTCCACAGTCGATTGTATCCACATCCACACAAATCAGTGCATCACAGGAGTGAATGGATGTCTTACCCTGTTCCTGCCCCTGAAGACAACAATTGCGCTATGTGTATAGTGTCATGCGGTTTTATATGTAATGGTGATGTGCTTCTTAGGTAATGGGTTATGGTAATGTACGTCGTGAGTCATGTAAAGTGTTAAGGTATAATGTGAGTAGTGCAAAGTGCAAGGCAAGCGTAGGACAAGTTTAGGAATATTATTAGAATAAGTACGGTTTATATACTAAGTGGTTTAGTAATAGTATAGGACATAGGATAAGAGCAATAGGTTTAGTCTACAGGAAAGGAAAAAGTTAAATATAGAACTAGCCCAGTGGATGGGAACGAGTGTTAATAAAAGGGGGTTACTTCCTGATAGGATGTGATTAGAGAAGTGCGGTGTCAAGGTCAAGCTCAGGTGCAGTGGGCTGCTAGGGGCAGCATGGGCCAAATATTCGAGGCAGTGGGAGGCCATATTGAGTTTCCTGATGGACATTCATGTAACATCTGGAGGCTAGGACTGAGGCCAGGTACCAATGAGTGAGCCTGGTCTTCCAACATCTCAAGGTTGATGGACATGGAATTAAGTGGGGAGGCAGGTGGCCGGTGCCAGGTGCACTGCTGAAATGAACCAGTAATCACTGAGGCTGATGGAGTCAACAGGCTCAGAGGTAGTCCAGGATGAATGTGTGTTAGGGCTGAAGACGTACTGTACTAAGGCAGAAACGTGAAATACTGTGCCATAGCCCACATGTCATCACCTGATGAACTTGAACTGACCAATAAACGTTTGCCTGTTGTAAAGAACTTGGTGTCCCCTGAATTGTTTGTGGTAGCTCCTGTGGATGGAATCCTGGAGGCAGCGGAGGTCTGAGGCCTACAATTGAGTGTGATGCACCCCACACCCAACAGCACACTGTGACACCATTTGTCTGTGCCTGATCGTAACCGGACTGTAACTTGGTCATAACTACTGCTCTGCAGCACTTTACAGTGAAATGCGTAAGGGTATATGGAACCTTCTGGTGTGACGCACGTTTCGGCGATGCCTATATGCCTAAGCCTTCGTCTGGGGATTTTTGGAGATGTGTGCAGGACCCACCCATGATGGGTGATACAGTCGACTTATATGTAGTCTATAATACTTTTAGCATATTTTATTCTGCTCCATTGATACTACATGGTTTTAGTATTTGGATATATTGTTGAATATTTATCTAATTACTCTATTTTACATATATACCTTGATGGTTCATTTCAGAGAGGTGACAGCAGCGCCAGGCCTCTGTTGATGTCCCGTTTGAGAAACACCAATGCATGCTGGGATACTCAAACAAAACATCATCGGGAAAAAAAAAAACAAGAAGTCAAAGTAGAGGAAACGGGAGGGAATCTTTCATTGAAATACACTGGAAAAGTGGTCAGATTATTAAATGAAATAGACATTTTGTATGAAATTCACCTTTGGTTTTGAACCATCCCTTTAATGCAGGCAGGAAGAGGAATATAGACTGTAATATAGACTTCCGTATTTGTCTCATTGTTGGCCTACACATTGCACACCCCGGCATGGAAATGATTAACCGAGTGTGTCCCCCGTCATAAAGTAGCATCTTTCACACTTCAGACCAGTAACTAATAGACAAGACATTACTGCCCATGTGAATGTATCATTGGGGGGGAGCAGCGGCTACAATGGCTCCTAGTCGATTTGGATCTGCTGAGAAGTTGGAGACGTGTAGAGTTCTTTGTCTTTCTCCTTTGGTTCGTGCTGATTGATTGACTGATGTTCTGTGATTTCTATCATTGGCCCCTGCTGCTCCTCCGGGTGACAGTGACGAACCAGCCAAGGACAGGAGAGGTGGCTGGGAGGACACTCCTGTATTGCCCCCCGCAGTGCTCCAGGAATTAGGGTCTGGCCAGCTTGGCATTGTACTGGCTGTTCTCCAGCAGCCCCTTCCAGGCCAGTTTGTTGAGCAATGCTGCCTGTGACTCGCGGCCCTGAGCTGTGGCATTTGTTAATTAAGGCATACCGCCTAGAAGAATCCATCTGTTCCTAAATACTCAAAGTTTAAGCAATTTGTGATGCAGGCAGGAAAAATAAATTTCCATTCACAGCTAAATTAGGGCACGGGGCTATAGGCGGCCAACCTTCTAAAGTTCTAGAGAAGTTTAGACTCCATCATGAACCAGGACACAATGAGGGACATTTATAGGACTTATGGCAGAACATACATGGAGGACAGGAGAGTTACATGTAAAGAATATAATCAATGCTCTCTGGGGAAGTGATCTGTCATATCCATATACATTACTATAGGAGACACAGCTAACATTCACATCTATCTATCTATCTATCTATCTATCTATCTATCTATCTATCTATCTATCTATCTATCTATCTATCTATTATCTACTCATCTATCTATTATTATTATTATTATTATTATTATTATTTATATAGCACCATTGATTGATGGTGCTGTACATGAGAAGGGGTTACATGCAAATTACAAATATCACTTACAGTGAACAAAACTAACAATGACAGACTGATACAGAGGGGCGAGGACCCTGCCCTTGTGGGCTTACATTCTATATTCTATCTATCTATTATCTATCTATATATTATCTATCTATCTATCTATTTATCATCTATCTATCTATCTATCTATCTATCTATCTATCTATCTATCTATCTATCTATTATCTATCTATTATCTATCTATCTATCTATCTATCTATTATCTATCTATATATTATCTATCTATCTATCTATTTATCATCTATCTATTTATTATCTATCTATCTATCTATCTATCATCTATCTATCTATCTATCTATCTATCTATCTATCTATCTATCTATCTATCTATTATCTATCTATCTATCTATCTATTATCTATCTATTATCTATCTATCTAACTATCTATTATCTATCTATTATCTATCTATCTATCTATCTATCTATCTATCTATTATCTATCTATCTATCTAACTATCTATTATCTATTATCTATCTATCTATCTATCTATCTATCTATCTATCTATCTATCTATCTATCTATCTAACTATCTATTATCTATCTATTATCTATCTATCTATCTATCTATCTAACTATCTATTATCTATCTATCTATCTATCTATCTATCTATCTATCTATTATCTATCTATCTATCTATTTATCTATCATCTATCTATCATCTATCTATTATCTATCTATTATCTACCTATCTATTATCTATCTATTTATCTATCTAAACATAGAAAATTGGAACAGCACTTTACCAATAGGTGGGTGCACGCCTCCCAGACAAAACATCCAAGACTTGCCTCAATCCAAACATAGAAAAAAAATGAAAGCAGCACTCCTGCCTGCATTTTTTCATCTATCTATCTATCTATCTATCTATCTATCTATCTATCTATCTATCTATCTATCTATCTATCTATCTATCTATTATCTATCTATCTATCTAATCTATCTAATCTATCTATCTAACTATCTATTATGAGATAGCTCTACCTGAGTGGGTTGGGGGACACTCACTTGGCAACGGGATTAAAGCACTCAGGCACGGTCTCTCACCTAAACAGTCTATCCTGTTTATTTAGACTCATGAACCGCGTCACAAACAGTTCATTATATACATCAACGGAACACATTAACCACCAATAGTCTGTTCCAATGGCAGATACTTCTCTGCCCGTATCCCTCTTTATCTGGAGTTACCTTACAGGAGCTCCGGCTCCACACACTGACTCCTAGCAGTGCTGATTTCCACAGGAAAGCTGCCTTACTGGGATCACCATCCTTGTGACCAGGGCACTTCAGATAGTCCAGACCCGCAGGAGAAACTGTAGCTTCCCCAACACAGTAGCCATCGCAGGCCTCTCAGTGCGCTATTCAGTAAGTCCAATCCCAGGCACTTCCAACACTCAGGCCTTCAGTCCATGGTCTCACCAGGTGCTTCCAGGAATCCAGTCCATCTCAGGACATTCCAACACACTGACCATTCAGTCCATGGCCTCACCATGTGCTTCCGGGAATCCAGTCCACTCCAGGACATTCCAGACACAGGCCATGCAGGACTTTACACACGGACCATTCCGGTCCATACACTCTGAACCATGTGACAAAACCCGTGTCACATTATGTAGCTGTAGCCACCCCCATAGGTGGGAGGTGTGTGTGGTTACTCAGTCCCGCCCAGCTCTCCGACTAACCTTGCAAGCCTCCCATTTAACTATACAAATATTTGTGGGACTACAGGTCCCAGAACAACAATACTACAGGCTTACAATGCAGACTCCCTCTGTGACACATACCGGCCATGCCGGACACTGTTTCATTATCACCATTACAGATACGCCTCCATGCGTATCCCGAGGAGCACATACAGTGCCCCCTGGCTGTAACATGGGTTACTGCATCACACTATCTATTATCTATGTATCTATCTATCTATCTATCTATCTATCTATCTATCTATTATATCTCATATCTGTCTGTCTGTCACATAGTTACATTTATTATGTGGGTACTCTACTAAATAAGCATTTCCACTATGTTTTTATTCATGGAATGTGTGTCTATGTACATGTAGTGTAGTGTGAGTGTATTAATGTACTCGCCTACAGCCTCTTTCTCTGGTGTAGCGCCGCTCCGCTCCTCTTCTCAGTGATGTTACCCTGGCAGCGGTGTAACAACTGTAGTCGCCTCTGCAACCGAGCCTCTGCGACGCCAGCAAAAGCTGCAACTAGATGTGCGTTCTCGGACGCACATACAGTGGAAGAGTATTAAGGCACAGGGGTCCGTGCTCCACAATACACGCTGCCCGTCAATCAGAGTCCAGCAGTTGATGTTGACGTGCACATGACAGTGATGTCACACGCTCCCGTCACACTGCTATGGGGGCTTATTATACAACTATGGATAACTATGGGGTGCATTATACTTCTATGGATAACTAAGGGGTGCATTATACTTTATCGGATAACTATGGGGTGCATTATACTTTATCAGATAACTATGGGTGCATTATACTTTATTATTATTATTATTATTATTATTATTTATTTATATAGCACCATTGATTCCATGGTGCTGTACATGAGAAGGGGTTACATACAAGTTACAAATATCACATACAGTAAACAAACTAACAATGACGGACTGATACAGAGGGGTGAGGACCGAACCTGCCCTTGCGGGCTTACATTCTACAGATATATGATAACTATGGGTGCATTATACTTTATATGTTAACTATGGGGTGCATTATACTTTATATGTTAACTATGGGGTGCATTATACTTTATATGATAACTATGGGGTGCATTATACTTTATATGATAACTATGGGGTGCATTATACTTTATAGGATGACAATGGGGTGTATTATACTTTATATGATAACTATGGGGTGCATTATACTTTATATGTTAACTATGGGGTGCATTATACTTTATATGTTAACTATGGGGTGCATTATACTTTATATGATAACTATGGGGTGCATTATACTTTATATGTTAACTATGGGGTGCATTATACTTTATATGATAACTATGGGGTGCATTATACTTTATAGGATAACTATGGGGTGCATTATACTTTATAGGATAACTATGGGGTGCATTATACTTTATATGTTAACTATGGGGTGCATTATACTTTATATGATAACTATGGGGTGCATTATACTTTATATGATAACTATGGGGTGCATTATACTTTATAGGATAACTATGGGGTGCATTATACTTTATATGATAACTATGGGGTGCATTATACTTTATAGGATAACTATGGGGTGCATTATACTTTATATGATAACTATGGGGTGCATTATACTTTATAGGATAACTATGGGGTGCATTATACTTTATATGTTAACTATGGGGTGCATTATACTTTATATGTTAACTATGGGGTGTATTATACTTTATATGATAACTATGGGGTGCATTATACTTTATATGATAACTATGGGGTGCATTATACTTTATATGTTAACTATGGGGTGCATTATACTTTATATGATAACTATGGGGTGCATTATACTTTATAGGATAACTATGGGGTGCATTATACTTTATAGGATAACTATGGGGTGCATTATACTTTATATGTTAACTATGGGGTGCATTATACTTTATATGATAACTATGGGGTGCATTATACTTTATAGGATAACTATGGAGTGCATTATACTTTATATGTTAACTATGTGGTGCATTATACTTTATATGATAACTATGGGGTGCATTATACTTTATAGGATAACTATGGGGTGCATTATACTTTATAGGATAACTATGGGGTGCATTATACTTTATATGATAACTATGGGGTGCATTATACTTTATATGTTAACTATGGGGTGCATTATACTTTATATGATAACTATGGGGTGCATTATACTTTATATGATAACTATGGGGTGCATTATACTTTATATGATAACTATGGGGTGCATTATACTTTATAGGATAACTATGGGGTGCATTATACTTTATAGGATAACTATGGGGTGTATTATACTTTATATGATAACTATGGGGTGCATTATACTTTATAGGATAACTATGGGGTGCATTATACTTTATAGGATAACTATGGGGTGCATTATACTTTATAGGATAACTATGGGGTGCATTATACTTTATAGGATAACTATGGGGTACATTATACTTTACAGGATGACAATGGGGTGTATTATACTTTATATGATAACTATGGGGTGTATTATACTTTATATGATAACTATGGGGTGTATTATACTTTATATGATAACTATGGGGTGCATTATACTTTATAGGATGACAATGGGGTGTATTATACTTTATATGATAACTATGGGGTGTATTATACTTTATATGATAACTATGGGGTGTACTATACTTTATATGATAACTATGGGGTGCATTATACTTTATAGGATGACTATGGGGTGCATTATACTTTATTTGATAACTATGGGGTGCATTATACTTTATAGGATGACAATGGGGTGTATTATAGTTTATATGATAACTATGGGGTGCATTATACTTTATATGTTAACTATGGGGTGCATTATACTTTATATGATAACTATGGGGTGCATTATACTTTATATGTTAACTATGGGGTGCATTATACTTTATAGGATAACTATGGGGTGCATTATACTTTATATGATAACTATGGGGTGCATTATACTTTATAGGATAACCATGGGGTGCATTATACTTTACAGGATGACTATGGGGTGCATTATACTTTATAGGATGACAATGGGGTGTATTATACTTTATATGATAACTATGGGGTGTATTATACTTTATATGATAACTATGGGGTGCATTATACTCTATAGGATAACTATGGGGTGCATTATACTTTACAGGATGACAATGGGGTGTATTATACTTTATATGATAACTATGGGGTGCATTATACTTTATATGATAACTATGGGGTGCATTATACTTTATAGGATAACTATGGGGTGCATTATACTTTATAGGATAACTATGGGGTGCATTATACTTTATAGGATAACTATGGGGTGCATTATACTTTATATGATAACTATGGGGTGTATTATACTTTATAGGATAACTATGGGGTGCATTATACTTTACAGGATGACAATGGGGTGTATTATACTTTATATGATAACTATGGGGTGTATTATACTTTATATGATAACTATGGGGTGTATTATACTTTATATGATAACTATGGGGTGCATTATACTTTATAGGATGACAATGGGGTGTATTATACTTTATATGATAACTATGGGGTGTATTATACTTTATATGATAACTATGGGGTGTATTATACTTTATATGATAACTATGGGGTGCATTATACTTTATAGGATGACTATGGGGTGCATTATACTTTATTTGATAACTATGGGGTGCATTATACTTTATAGGATGACTATGGGGTGCATTATACTTTACAGGATGACAATGGGGTGTATTATACTTTATATGATAACTATGAGGTGCATTATACTTTATAGGATAACTATGGGGTGCATTATACTTTATTTGATAACTATGGGGTGCATTATACTTTATAGGATGACTATGGGGTGCATTATACTTTACAGGATGACAATGGGGTGTATTATACTTTATTTGATAACTATGGGGTGCATTATACTTTATAGGATGACTATGAGGTGCATTATACTTTATAGGATAACTATGGGGTGCATTATACTTTATAGGATAACTATGGGGTGCATTATACTTTATAGGATAACTATGGGGTGCATTATACTTTATAGGATGACTATGAGGTGCATTATACTTTATAGGATAACTATGGGGTGCATTATACTTTATAGGATAACTATGGGGTGCATTATACTTTATAGGTTAACTATGGGTTGCATTATACTTTATAGGATAACTATGGGGTGCATTATACTTTATAGGATAACTATGGGGTGCATTATACTTTATAGGATAACTATGGGGTGCATTATACTTTATAGGATAACTATGGGGTGCATTATACTTTATAGGATAACTATGGGGTGCATTATACTTTATAGGATAACTATGGGGTGCATTATACTTTATTTGATAACTATGGGGTGCATTATACTTTATAGGATAACTATGGGGTGCATTATACTTTATAGGATGACTATGGGGTGCATTATACTTTATAGGATAACTATGGGGTGCATTATACTTTACAGGATAACTATGGGGTGCATTATACTTTATAGGATAACTATGGGGTGCATTATACTTTACAGGATAACTATGGGGTGCATTATACTTTATAGGATAACTATGGGGTGCATTATACTTTATAGGATAACTATGGGGTGCATTATACTTTATAGGATGACTATGGGGTGCATTATACTTTATAGGATAACTATGGGGTGCATTATACTTTATAGGATAACTATGGGGTGCATTATACTCTATAGGATAACTATGGGGTGCATTATACTTTATAGGATAACTATGGGGTGCATTATACTTTATAGGATAACTATGGGGTGCATTATACTTTATTTGATAACTATGGGGTGCATTATACTTTATAGGATAACTATGGGGTGCATTATACTTTATAGGATGACTATGGGGTGCATTATACTTTATAGGATAACTATGGGGTGCATTATACTTTACAGGATAACTATGGGGTGCATTATACTTTATAGGATAACTATGGGGTGCATTATACTTTATAGGATAACTATGGGGTGCATTATACTTTATATGTTAACTATGGGGTGCATTATACTTTATATGATAACTATGGGGTGCATTATACTTTATAGGATAACTATGGGGTGCATTATACTTTATAGGATAACTATGGGGTGCATTATACTTTATAGGATAACTATGAGGTGCATTATACTTTATAGGATGACTATGGGGTGCATTATACTTTATAGGATGACAATGGGGTGTATTATACTTTATATGATAACTATGGGGTGCATTATACTTTATATGATAACTATGGGGTGCATTATACTTTATAGGATAACTATGGGGTGCATTATACTTTATAGGATAACTATGGGGTGCATTATACTTTATAGGATAACTATGGGGTGCATTATACTTTATAGGATAACTATGGGGTGCATTATACTTTATAGGATAACTATGGGGTGCATTATACTTTATAGGATAACTATGGGGTGCATTATACTTTATAGGATGACTATGGGGTGCATTATACTTTATAGGATGACTATGGGGTGCATTATACTCTATAGGATGACTATGGGGTGCATTATATTTCATAGGCCAGGGTCACGCTACGGTTGAATACAGACAAGTGCTATGCGAGAAAACATCGCATAGCACTTGGACCAGTGTTAATCTATGGGGCAGCTCACATCACCGTTTATTTTCTCAGGCATGCTGCGACTGTGCGCGTATATCGTCCGAGTCTGGCCAATGCAAGCCTTTGGGTGCGAGAAAAACTCGGGACGCCACACGGATCGTCCATGTAGCTTGCGAGAAATACACACATTTTCCTCATTTCAGCCCATTGAGCAATTTAATTCAATGGGGAAAATTAGTGAGAAATGTAAAGCCATACGCATGTCATACGGATACATGGGAGGGAGAAAATCGCATCATCGCATTGAAAACGCATTAGACACGGATGACAACACGGAGAACGCTTGTGCGACTCTCGGCAGGGAGACTCAGACCGAATTTTCCTACCTTTAGTCTGACTTCTGCCATAGGATGATTATGGAGTGCATTATACTTCTTCTATGGGGCCCCATGACTTCTATGTACGCCCATGGTGAATATAATGGATATTTTCTTCTACACATTAAAGACCAACAGCAGAACGGGGGACATATACCAGGATGGGGCCTGGAATAAGGGTCATATAGCAGAATGGGCGATGTATATACTAGTATGGGGCCAGGAAGAGGGATGGGGGAGGCCCCAGGTCCATACCTAGCGTTACCCGAAGAGTCTGCAGAGGGGTGACGTCACTGAGAAGAGAAGGACACTGGAGACAGCAGCAGTAGGCGAGTATATATACACTCACACTACATTACATGCATATATAAACAGACTTAACCCCTTTCCAAGAGGGGGTGTAATAGTACATCTCAGACTCCCCCTCAGAGCCAGAGCCCGCACCTTTCCGGGCATATGACAGCTGATCTATACAGCTGACATGTGCCTGCAACAGCCGCAAGTGGAATTGCCATCCACCTGCGGCTGTTAACCAGTTAAATGACGCTGTCAATCTCTGACAACGACATTTAACTCGTGCTTACCAGACGTGAGTCGCTAATCCCGCCCATTGGTGACCCTGTCACATGATCGCAGGTCACCGATGGGTCGGCATGACAACCTCTATGGTCAAGCGAGCATTTCTGCTACACTCAGGTGATCTGATCATCGCCTGTGTATAGCAGAGACAATCAGAGCCCTGCCGCTTCTAGCCTATCATGGAGACTATTGAAGCATGCAAAAAGTTAAAAAAAAATATTTTTTAAAATATAAAAAAACATATAAAAGTTCAAATCACCCCCTTTTTGCCCCATTCAAAATAAAACAATATAAAAACAAAACAAATATACACATATTGGGTATCACCCGATCTATTAATATAAAAAAAAATCCCGATTGCTAAACGAGAAGAAAAATAAAAAACGCCAGAATTACATTTGGTTTTGGTTGTTTCCACATTGAAATAAAATGCAATAACGAAAGATCAAAAGATCAAATCTACACCGAAATAGTGCAATTAAAAACGGCAGCTCAGTGCACAAAGAATAAATCCTCACCCAGGCCCAGGTCACGAAAAATGGAGACGCTGTGGGTCTCAGAAAATGGCACTTTTTTTTTTTTTTACAAATTTTGGAATCTTTTTTTTCACCACTTAAATAAAAAGGAACCTAGACAAGTTTGGTGTCTACGAACTCGTAATGACCTGGAGAATCATAATGGCGGGTCAGTTTTAGCATTTACTGAACATGGTAAAAATAAAATTATGCATATATATATATACATATATATATATGATATGTTAAAGCCAATGGTGTCGTTCAAAAGTACAACATGGCTCTGGGAAGAAGAAGAGCAAAGAAAAAATTCAAAAACTGAAATACCCCTGGTCGTTAAGGGAGTAATAAACACAAAGATTAGTAGGATTGCTTTTTAAGTCACATTTTCTTGTGGCTGCATTGTTGTTATTTGCCGTTAAAATATGAAAATGATCACAATGATAAATTTGTGTATCTTTACATGTAAATCTTCTGTTTAATACTATACCTTTACTTCTTAATCCACTCTCTCTCCTGGAATGGACTTATGACTTTCTTGCCGCTCATTGCCATCACATCTACTTTCACAGTCACTTTTCCAAAGAACGGCGTAACATGGCAAAAGTCGCAAATGTTTGTGCAAAAAATGTTTGCACCATCTATGACTCCTGGACCCCGATAGTATTCGGCATTGCCCTGTTGATGTGCAATCTTTTATAGCCGTTCATTGATCTATCTTTTGTACACAATGTAGTCTTGGCATATTCTTCACAATGTACGGTGGGCTGGAAATTGTTTTGTGCAGCTTTTATAACAATTACACATTATTATATTATTATTACATTTGCTATTTATGTTCTTTTCCATTTTACATGCGTGTGAAAAAGAAACCAGTATAAACCGCTTACCCTATGGCCGTGTTCACACATAGCGCAAGTCCTGCTGCGTTTTGTTCTGCATTTTGAAATTTAACTATCCAATTTCATAAAAGCCTGTGCCCATTGTATGTCGACTAAGGACACTGTTGAACTACGCTTTTTTTATGATGCCTTTTTTTTCACTATAGGCTTTAATGGGGAACCTGAAATAAAAACCTGCAATTTTTGTTCTGCATCTAATTATCCAAGTATTATGGATCCAAGTTCATAATATACTATACCCATTGTATGTCATCTGTGCAGTTTTTTTTCGTTGCCTTTTTTTCCACTATGGGCTATTATGGGGAGCCTAAAACACACACACACACACACACACACACACACACACACACACACACACACACACACTGCAGTTGCATTCTTATTTGCAGAGAAAAACGCACATTAAGGAACTCTACACCAAATAAAAGAAAAATGCATACAAAATGAATAAAAATGTGATTGCAAAAAGCATAAAAATGAATAGAAAATGGATAAAAATGCATAAAAATGAATAATTGTAAAGGTTGTAAAGCGCTGCGGAATATGTTGGCGCTATATAAAAAAAATTATTATTATAATAAAAAATGCATAAAAAATGCATTAAAAATGAATAAAACAATGCATGAAAATGAATAATTGTAAAGCGTTGCGGAATGTGTTGGAGCTATATAAATAAAATTATTATTATAAAAAATGCATAAAAATGAATTAAAAAATGCATAAAAATGAATTAAAAAATGCATAAAAATGAATAAAAAATGAATACAAAATGAATACAAAATGCATTAAACTGCATAAAAGATGAATAAAAAATGAATTAAAAAATGCATAAAAATGAATAAAAAATGAATAAAAATGCATAAAAAATGAATAAAAATGCATAAAAAATGAATAAAAAATGCATAAAAGATTGAATAAAAAAATGAATAAAAAATGCATTAAAAAATGCAGAGAGAAGATTGTTATTTTGGTGCAGAAAACGCACAAATAAAATGCGGCAGAAACAAACCACGCAGTGTGAACACGGCCCGATGCTTTTCTATCATCTTGTTTTTGAACATTAAACAAATTAATAATTTACTGTATTATGGAGACTGTGCATAAAACTAGTGAAACTCTCTGGAAGTTCTCTTGTACTTCTTCTTATTGGAGATGAGAGCAGATCTGAGCTTTTCTTTCCTCTCGATCACTGCACTTATTATTATTCAGTGAAATATTGAAATACAAGGTCTTGTGTAAGTTGCCATATGAAAGCCAGTGATGGTATATTAGGGTTTGGCTGGCCGCAGTCTGCCCAGAAGGCGGCATTGGGCTTTGCATAAACAGAGGCAGCTGGTCACACAGCATGAAGCGGCCGGCCTACGAAACGTGGCAGATGCCATTTCAGCTGTTATTGGGTGAAGAGCGTCAGCGTCCAGGCACCGGGTCACACACAGACCCATTTCAACTGTGACAGTGCAGTGTCAAACTGCCACTCTCGTTCTGAAGTCTGCCAGATTTTAGGCCGTGGGCCCGGAGGGGGGGAGAGGGGATACACAACAGGCCTCGTGATGGAAGGATTACCCTTGGTCGCTTTAGAAGTTTCACTCACTTCTACAATTATCTCTGTTTATCCAAAATTTTAATTCAGATTTCAAATTTAGATAAATATTTATTTATTTTTAATTATTTTTTAAACTCCTCCAGTCTGTTTTTTTTTAATTTGGAGCAATTAGTTGCACACAGTCCGACATGACAGCCCTTGTTGTGTTTTGCTCCTCGCACGCTGCCGTTTTCACACCGTATTAAAGGGATTAAGGATTTTCTTGTTTTCTCGACATGTCACTAATTGTTACAATTTTTTTTGTTGTGCCTCTTTAGACATTTTTTAATAAAGACGTGTAGAAGAAAAACAGATTCAAATAAGTTGCTCCCATTTCAGCCAATCACGGTGCTGCTTCCATTTTTCGAGAAATGAAAGCTGCGCTGTGATTGTTTGCAATGGGTAACGAAGACGGTTTCTCTCGTAGACACTCTGCGTGAATCTTCCTATTTTAATTATGTGAAATAAATCCTTTAACCCCTTCATGACCCAGCCTATTTTGACCTTACTGACCTGACCGTTTTTTGCAATTCTGACCAGTGTCCCTTTACGAGGTAATAACTCGGGAACGCTTCAACGGATCCTAACGGTTCTGAGATTGTTTTTTCGTGACATATTGGGCTTCATGTTAGTGGTAAATTTAGGTCAATAATTTTTGCGTTTATTTGTGAAAAAAATGGAAATTTGGCAAAAATTTAGAAAATTTCGCAATTTTCAAATTTTGAATTTTATTCTGTTAAACCAAAGAGTTATGTGACACAAAATAGTTAATAAATAACATTTCCCACATGTCTACTTGACATCAGCACAATTTTGGAAACAACATTTTTTTTTGCTAGGAAGTTATAAGGGTTAAAATTTGACCAGCGATTTCTCATTTTTACAACGAAATTTACAAAACCATTTTTTTTAGGGACCACCTCACATTTGAAGTCAGTTTGAGGGGTCTATATGGCTGAAAATACCCAAAAGTGACACCATTCTAAAAACTGCACCCCTCAAGGTGCTCAAAACCACATTCAAGAAGTTTATTAACCTTTCAGGTGCCTCACACAGCAGCAGAAGCAACATGGAAGGAAAAAATGAACATTTAACTTTTTAGTCACAAAAATGATCTTTTAGCAACAATTTTTTGATTTTTCCAAGGATAAAAACAGAAACTGGACCCCAAAAGTTATTGTACAATTTGTCATGAGTATGCCGATACCCCATATGTGGGGGGAAACTACTGTTTGGGTGCACAACAGGGCTCGGAAGGGAAGGAGCGCCATTTGACTTTTTCAATGAAAAATTGGCTTCAATCTTTAGCGGACACCATGTCGCGTTTGGAGAGCCCCTGTGTGCCTAAACATTGGAGCTTCCCAACAAGTGACCCCATTTTGGGAACTAGACCCCCCAGGGAACTTACCTAGATGCATAGTGAGCACTTTTAACCCCCAGGTGATTCACAAATTGATCCGTAAAAATGAAAAAGTACTTTTTTTCACAAAAAAATTCTTTTAGCCTCAATTTGTTCAATTTCACATATGCAACAGGATAAAATGGATCATAAAATGTGTTGGGCAATTTCTCCTGAGTACACCGATACCCCATATGTGGTCACAAACCACTGTTTGGGCACACGGCAGGGCTCGGAAGGGAAGGAGCGCCATTTGACTTTTGAATGAAAAATTAGCTCCAATCGTTAGCGGACACCATGTGGCATTTGGAGAGCCTCTGTATGCCTAAACATTGGAGCTCCCCCACAAGTGACCCCGTTTTGGAAACTAGACCCCCCCAAGGAACTTATCTAGATGCATAGTGAGCACTTTGAACCCCCAGGTGCTCCACAAATTGATCCGTACAAATGAAAAAAGTAATTTTTTTTCACAAAAAATTTCGTTTAGCCTCAATTTGTTCATTTCCACATGGGCAACAGGATAAGATGGATCCTAAAATTTATTGGGCAATTTCTCCTGAGCAGACTTATACCTCACATGTGGGGGTAAACCACTGTTTGGGCACACGGCAGGGCTCGGAAGGGAAGGAGCGCCATTTGACTTTTTGAATGAAAAATTAGCTCCAATAGTTAGCTGACACCATGTCGCGTTTGGAGAGCCCCTGTGTGCCTAATCATTTGAGCTCCCCCACATGTGACCCCATTTTGGAAACTAGACCTCCCATGGAACTAACCTAGATGTGCGGTGACCACTTTAAACCCCCAAGTGCTTCACGGAAGTTTATAACGCAGAGCCGTGAAAATAAAACATCATTTTTCTTTCCTCAAAAGTTATTTTTTAGCCCGCAATTTTTTATTTTCACAAGAGTAACAGGAGAAATTGGACCCCAAAAGTTGTGGTCCAGTTTGTCCTGAGTACGCTGATACCCCATATGTGGGGGGGAACCACTGTTTGGGCACACATCGGGGCTCAGAAGGGAAGTAGTGACTAGAGTTGAGCGACCTTGACCTTTTTAGAGTCGAGCCGGGTTTTGCGAAACCCGACTATGTCCAAAGTCGGGTCGAGTGAAATCGGCCGATTATGACGTAAAGTCGGGATCGACCGAAACACGAAACCCAATGCAAGTCAATGGGGCAGCATAGTCGGCAGTGAGTGGGGGCCAGGAAAACACCTAGAGTACCCATTTTAATGTCAAAACCATCCATTCTTCTTAATGAAGCTTGTCAAGCGTAATTTACCTTATAATAATTGGAAGGCATTTGAAATTGGGGGTCATTTGGCTAAAGTTGTGGGGGGTAGGGCTGGTTCAAGTAATTAGTGGGCCCAGGAAATCTGGACCACGTCACGGCAGTGGAGCAGGGAGAGGTAAGTATTTCAACTTTGCAAGTGCTGTGAACCTGAGCAAGCAGGGGGGGCCCACTCGTTGGCATTGGCACTGGCACAGGGCCCCTCAAAGTACAGCGGTGTGTTTGCACGGCGGGGGCGCCTCCCACCGGCAGCAACACTTTTGCGTACTATGAGAGGCCCTGTGCCAGTGACGTCGCCAACTAGTATTCCTCCCCCCACCTGATGAAGGAACCTGCACTTTCATCTGCACCTTCCTCTTTGTCCCCGTGTAAGGTGGTATGGTATGCGGGAAGAGCAACCTGACTTTCAGCAGGGTCACAATGTTGTTGTGTAGCGTGCACGGGGAATGTTGCGTTATGGGTCAATGTACCAGCAGACTCATCTATCACTGGCTGGGCAATGGGCACGATGAAGTGGAAACACAGATATAGGCCCAAAGAAGAAAGTGGGCTAAATGCAGTTCAAAATTGGTAACACAGGAATAACCAGGGGGCATTGCAGTGGAGGACAACTGGAATGAGAGGCTGACACAGAGAGTAGGGCCAAATCAGTAAGTAGTCGAAATGCAGTTCAAAATTGGCAACCGTAGTAAACAGGCGGCACAGCTTTGTTCAGTGGAGGAGAACAGCAAGGAGTGGCAGACACCGATAGTAGGCCCCAACCCAACTAGTAGGCCAAATGCAGTCTAACATTAACAACTACTTAACGAGAGGCTGAAAATGGAATTTCAGGACAGGAAACCAGGAGAACAGCAAGGAGTGGCAGACACCGATAGTAGGCCCCAAACCAACTAGTACGCCAAATGCAGTTGTTCCATTTAACCACAATTTAATGAGAGCCTGAAGATAGAAGCTCAGGAAAGGCAACCTGGGGAACACCTTGGAGTGTAACACACCATCTCTCTCCACCCCATACCCATTTTGTAGGCCTAATGCTGTGTACTTTTCTACAACTACTAAACGAGAGTCGGAAGACCGAAGCAATGGCAAGGAAACCTGGGGAACACCTTGGAGTGTAACACACCATCTCTCTCCACCCCATACCCAATTTGTAGGCCTAATGCAGCCTACTTTCCGACACCTACTAAACGAGAGCATGAAGATCGAAGCTCAGGAAAGGCAACCTGGGGAACACCTTGGAGTGTAACACACCATCTCTCTCCACCCCATACCCATTTTGTAGGCCTAATGCTGTGTACTTTTCTACAACTACTAAACGAGAGTCGGAAGACCGAAGCAATGGCAAGGAAACCTGGGGAACACCTTGGAGTGTAACACACCATCTCTCTCCACCCCATACCCAATTTGTAGGCCTAATGCAGCCTACTTTCCGACACCTACTAAACGAGAGCATGAAGATCGAAGCTCAGGAAAGGCAACCTGGGGAACACCTTGGAGTGTAACACACCATCTCTCTCCACCCCATACCCAATTTGTAGGCCTAATGCAGCCTACTTTCCGACACCTACTAAACGAGAGCATGAAGATCGAAGCTCAGGAAAGGCAACCTGGGGAACACCTTGGAGTGTAACACACCATCTCTCTCCACCCCATACCCATTTTTTAGGCCTAATGCAGTGTACTTTTCTACAACTACTAAACGAGAGTCGGAAGACCGAAGCAATGGCAAGGAAACCTGGGGAACACCTTGGAGTGTAACACACCATCTCTCTCCACCCCATTCCCCATTTTTTAGGCCTAATGCAGCCTACTTTCCGACACCTACTAAACGAGAGCATGAAGATCGAAGCTCAGGAAAGGCAACCTGGGGAACACCTTGGAGTGTAACACACCATCTCTCTCCACCCCATACCCATTTTGTAGGCCTAATGCAGCGTACTTTTCTACAACTACTAAACGAGAGCATGAAGATCGAAGCTCAGGAAAGGCAACCTGGTGAAAACCTTGGAGTGTAACACAACCTGTCTCTACACCCCATACCAAATGTGTAGGCCTAATGCAGCGTAGTTTCCACCAACTACTAAACGAGAGCCGGAAGATCGAAGCTCATGAAAGGCAACCCGGGGAACACCTTGGAGTGTAACACAACCTCTCTCTACACCACGAAAGGGCTGATTCTTAGGAAGGAAGGCTGTTGTAAATAAGCATTGCGCGTCCGAGGGTGATTATATTCTTATTCGGTATCTACTCACCCTCGGACGCGCCATGCTTCTTGATTTGTAATTAATGTTTATTTGCAATGTGCTTTTGACATACTCAATTATTTTTTTAATTATTGATTTTATTAAATTAATAGTTTAACATCTTATTGGAAATAATTTAAAGGAGACGCGACAGGACAACACTCGGTGGATGCCATATCTGTGTTAACAACTCCAAAAAACTTTCAGTTAACTTCTTGCAGGAGAAAGAAATTGTAGCTGTTGGACCTTTGTAGTACAGTTCCAGATATTTGTTGTGTGTTTGTTTTGATTGTTAAAATGTCTGCATTTGAGATCTCAACACGATCTTATTTTTTATAATCAAATTAATTTTTTAAATATTTTATTAGGTTGGTTCAAGGGGTACACGGGCCGCAGTAGACAGGTCAGTGGAGGCCTAGTGGAAGGAGGGACCGCAGATGCGCCACTGTTTCACCCATACACAATTAGTAGGCCTAATGCAGCGTAGTTTCCAACAGCTACTAAACGAGAGCCGGAAGACCGAAGCAATGGCAAGGAAACCTGGGGAACACCTTGGAGTGTAACACACCATCTCTCTCCACCCCATACCCAATTTGTAGGCCTAATGCAGCCTACTTTCCGACACCTACTAAACGAGAGCATGAAGATCGAAGCTCAGGAAAGGCAACCTGGGGAACACCTTGGAGTGTAACACACCATCTCTCTCCACCCCATACCCAATTTGTAGGCCTAATGCAGCCTACTTTCCGACACCTACTAAACGAGAGCATGAAGATCGAAGCTCAGGAAAGGCAACCTGGGGAACACCTTGGAGTGTAACACACCATCTCTCTCCACCCCATACCCATTTTTTAGGCCTAATGCAGTGTACTTTTCTACAACTACTAAACGAGAGTCGGAAGACCGAAGCAATGGCAAGGAAACCTGGGGAACACCTTGGAGTGTAACACACCATCTCTCTCCACCCCATTCCCCATTTTTTAGGCCTAATGCAGCCTACTTTCCGACACCTACTAAACGAGAGCATGAAGATCGAAGCTCAGGAAAGGCAACCTGGGGAACACCTTGGAGTGTAACACACCATCTCTCTCCACCCCATACCCATTTTGTAGGCCTAATGCAGCGTACTTTTCTACAACTACTAAACGAGAGCATGAAGATCGAAGCTCAGGAAAGGCAACCTGGTGAAAACCTTGGAGTGTAACACAACCTGTCTCTACACCCCATACCAAATGTGTAGGCCTAATGCAGCGTAGTTTCCACCAACTACTAAACGAGAGCCGGAAGATCGAAGCTCATGAAAGGCAACCCGGGGAACACCTTGGAGTGTAACACAACCTCTCTCTACACCACGAAAGGGCTGATTCTTAGGAAGGAAGGCTGTTGTAAATAAGCATTGCGCGTCCGAGGGTGATTATATTCTTATTCGGTATCTACTCACCCTCGGACGCGCCATGCTTCTTGATTTGTAATTAATGTTTATTTGCAATGTGCTTTTGACTTACTCAATTATTTTTTTAATTATTGATTTTATTAAATTAATAGTTTAACATCTTATTGGAAATAATTTAAAGGAGACACGACAGGACAACACTCGGTGGATGCCATATCTGTGTTAACAACTCCAAAAAACTTTCAGTTAACTTCTTGCAGGAGAAAGAAATTGTAGCTGTTGGACCTTTGTAGTACAGTTCCAGATATTTGTTGTGTGTTTGTTTTGATTGTTAAAATGTCTGCATTTGAGATCTCAACACGATCTTATTTTTTATAATCAAATTAATTTTTTAAATATTTTATTAGGTTGGTTCAAGGGGTACACGGGCCGCAGTAGACAGGTCAGTGGAGGCCTAGTGGAAGGAGGGACCGCAGATGCGCCACTGTTTCACCCATACACAATTAGTAGGCCTAATGCAGCGTAGTTTCCAACAGCTACTAAACGAGAGCCGGAAGATCGAAGCTCAGGAAAGGCAACCTGGGGAACACCTTGGAGTGTAACACAACCTCTCTCTACACCACGGAAGGGCTGATTCTTAGGAAGGAAGGCTGTTTTAAATAAGCATTGCGCGTCCGAGGGTGATTATATTCTTATTCGGTATCTACTCACCCTCGGACGCGCCATGCTTCTTGATTTGTAATTAATGTTTATTTGCAATGTGCTTTTGACTTACTCAATTATTTTTTTAATTATTGATTTTATTAAATTAATAGTTTAACATCTTATTGGAAATAATTTAAAGGAGACGCGACAGGACAACACTCGGTGGATGCCATATCTGTGTTAACAACTCCAAAAAACTTTCAGTTAACTTCTTGCAGGAGAAAGAAATTGTAGCTGTTGGACCTTTGTAGTACAGTTCCAGATATTTGTTGTGTGTTTGTTTTGATTGTTAAAATGTCTGCATTTGAGATCTCAACACGATCTTATTTTTTATAATCAAATTAATTTTTTTTATATTTAATGATGTTGGTTCAAGGGGTACACGGGCAGCAATAGACAGGTCAGTGGAGGCCTAGTGGAAGGAGTGACGGCAGACAGGCATCAAAGGCCTAACATTGGGCTGGCTGTAGGCAAGTTAAAATTGGTTCCAGGGGAACACGGCCATCAGTGGCCTGGTCAGTGTAGTTGTAGTTGAAAGAACGGGACGCAGACAGGCTTCGAAGGCCTAACATAATAACATAGGGCTGGCTGTAGGCAAGTTAAAATTGGTTCCAGGGGAACACGGCCATCAGTGGCCTGGTCAGTGTAGTTGTAGTTGAAAGAACGGGACGCAGACAGGCTTCGAAGGCCTAACATAACAAACTTGGGCTGGCTGTAGGCACTTTTAAATTGGTTCCAGGGGTACATGGGCAGCAGTGTATGGTCAGTGGAAGTCTAGTGGAAGGAGTGACCGCAGACAGGCTTCCAAGGCCTAACATAACAAACTTGGGCTGGCTGTAGGCACTTTTAAATTGGTTCCAGGGGTACACGGGCAGCAGTGGTCTGGTCAGTGGAAGTCTAGTGGAAGGAGTGACCGCAGACAGGCTTCGAAGGCCTAACATAATAAACTTGGGCTGGCTGTAGGCACTTTTAAATTGGTTCCAGGGGTACATGGGCAGCAGTGTATGGTCAGTGGAAGTCTAGTGGAAGGAGTGACCGCAGACAGGCTTCCAAGGCCTAACATAACAAACTTGGGCTGGCTGTAGGCACTTTTAAATTGGTTCCAGGGGTACACGGGCAGCAGTGGTCTGGTCAGTGGAAGTCTAGTGGAAGGAGTGACCGCAGACAGGCTTCCAAGGCCTAACATAACAAACTTGGGCTGGCTGTAGGCACTTTTAAATTGGTTCCAGGGGTACACGGGCAGCAGTGGTCTGGTCTGTGGAAGTCTAGTGGAAGGAGTGACCGCAGACAGGCTTCGAAGGCCTAACATAACAAACTTGGGCTGGCTGTAGGCACTTTTAAATTGGTTCCAGGGGTACACGGGCAGCAGTGGTCTGGTCAGTGGAAGTCTAGTGGAAGGAGTGACCGCAGACAGGCTTCGAAGGCCTAACATAATAAACTTGGGCTGGCTGTAGGCACTTTTAAATTGGTTCCAGGGGTACATGGGCAGCAGTGTATGGTCAGTGGAAGTCTAGTGGAAGGAGTGACGGCAGACAGTCTTCGAAGGCCTAACATAACAAAATTGGGCTGACTGTAGGCACTTTTAAATTGGTTCCAGGGTAACACGGCCAGCAGTGGCCTGGTCAGTGTAGTAGTTGTAGAAAGAAGGGACCGCAGACAGGCTTCGAAGGCCTAACATAACAAAAATGTCAAAACAATGGTATTGTCAGTGCCAGGCATTGAAGGATGTCAGCGCCTAGACTACACATTGGTGAAGCTGTGAGAGATAATTTTGCTAGTGGTAGAGCACTGTTTGAGCTGGGGGGGGGAACTGTCTTGTGGCCGGCGGTACAGGCACAGGGCCCCTCATATTACAACGGTGTGTCTGACGTTGGGTGCGCACCACCACCGCCAGAGACACTTTATTGTACTATGAGGGACCCAGTGGCAGTGCCGTCGACCAAAAGCGGCCACACCCACCTCTTCAGACAAACAGCACTCTCAAGGGTCCAAGCGCAAAGTGGCGATAGCACGGCCCCGTGTGGGGAGTTTGGCCATTTCGTGAGGTGGAAACATGTCGTATGCTGGACAATCAGGTGAAGAAAATTACGAGATTGGAAAAGTCATTCAGAATAGTCCACAGGCAAGACCTTTTCATAGGAAAGCTAGGTGTCAGCCGGGCAGGGTGGGGCAAAAGATTTTGAAATCCAGTTGTGGTTCATTTTAATGAAGGTTAGATCATCTACATTTTGGGTAGCCAGACGAGTCCTTTTTTCTGTTAGTATTGAACCTGCAGCACTGAATACTCTTTCTGATAGGACACTAGCTGCCGGGCAAGCAAGCTCCTGCAATGCATATTCTGCCAATTCTGGCCAGGTGTCTAATTTGGATGCCCAGTAATCAAATGGGAATGACGGTTGAGGGAGAACGTCGATAAGGGATGAAAAATAGTTTGTAACCATACTGGACAAATGTTGTCTCCTGTCACTTTGAATTGATGCTGCAGTACCTGTCCTGTCTGCGGTCATAGAAAAATCACTCCACAACCTGGTCAGAAAACCCCTCTGGCCAACGCCACTTCTGATTTCTGCCCCTCTAACACCTCTGGTCTGCTGGCCCCTGGAGCTCGTGTGAGAACGATCACGGGCGCTGTGTGCAGGGAATGCCAGAAGCAAACGGTCAACAAGAGTTGATTGTTTTGTTGCTAATATTAGTTCCAAGTTCTCATGTGGCATAATATTTTGCAATTTGCCTTTATAGCGAGGATCAAGGAGGCAGGCCAACCAGTAATCGTCATCGTTCATCATTTTTGTAATGCGTGTGTCCCTTTTGAGGATACGCAAGGCATAATCCGCCATGTGGGCCAAAGTTCCCGTTGTCAAATCTGCGGTTGTGCTTGGTTGAGGGGCAGTTGCAGGCAAATCTACGTCACTTGTGTCCCTCAAAAAACCAGAACCCGGCCTTGCCACGCCACCAATTTCCCGTGCCCCCGGGAAAGCTTCCTCATTAAAAATATACTCATCCCCATCATCCTCCTCATCCTCCACCTCCTCTTCGCCCGGTACCTCGTCATGTACACTGCCCTGACCAGACAATCGCTGACTGTCATCAAGGCTTTCCTCTTCCTCTGGTGCAGACGCCTGATCCTTTATGTGCGTCAAACTTTGCATCAGCAGACGCATTAGGGGGATGCTCATGCTTATTATGGCGTTGTCTGCACTAACCAGCCGTGTGCATTCCTCAAAACACTGAAGGACTTGACACATGTCTTGAATCTTCGACCACTGCACACCTGACAACTCCATGTCTGCCATCCTACTGCCTGCCCGTGTATGTGTATCCTCCCACAAAAACATAACAGCCCGCCTCTGTTCGCACAGTCTCTGAAGCATGTGCAGTGTTGAGTTCCACCTTGTTGCAACGTCTATGATTAGGCGATGCTGGGGAAGGTTCAAAGAACGCTGATAGGTCTGCATACGGCTGGAGTGTACAGGCGAACGGCGGATATGTGCGCAAAGTCCACGCACTTTGAGGAGCAGGTCGGATAACCCCGGATAACTTTTCAGGAAGCACTGCACCACCAGGTTTAAGGTGTGAGCCAGGCAAGGAATGTGTTTCAGTTGGGAAAGGGAGATGGCAGCCATGAAATTCCTT
Organism: Ranitomeya imitator; assembly: GCF_032444005.1. Taxonomy (NCBI): domain Eukaryota; kingdom Metazoa; phylum Chordata; class Amphibia; order Anura; family Dendrobatidae; genus Ranitomeya; species Ranitomeya imitator. The sequence continues at coordinate 45,465,579 of NC_091284.1, forward strand.
CCGTTATCACTCACTACCTTGCCTGCCTCAAGATCTACAGTGCCCAGCCACGACTGCGTTTCTTGCTGCAAGAACTCGGACAGAACTTCCGCGGTGTGTCTATTGTCGCCCAAACACTTCATAGCCAATACAGCCTGCTGACGTTTGCCAGTAGCTGCCCCATAATGGGAGACCTGGTGTGCAACAGTGGCAGGTGCGGATGGAGTGTTTGTGCGACTGCGGTCTGTGGACGAGCTCTTGCTTCTGCAGGAGGACGAGGAGGAGGAGGAGGAGGAGGGGGTGCGAACGGCTACAGACAACTGTTTACTAGACCGTGGGCTAGGCAGAACTGTCCCAAACTTGCTGTCCCCTGTGGACCCTGAATCCACCACATTTACCCAGTGTGCCGTGATGGACACGTAACGTCCCTGGCCATGCCTACTGGTCCATGCATCTGTTGTCAGGTGCACCTTTGTGCTCACAGATTGCCTGAGTGCATGGACGATGCGCTCTTTAACATGCTGGTGGAGGGCTGGGATGGCTTTTCTGGAAAAAAAGTGTCAACTGGGTAGCTCGTAGCGTGGTACAGCGTAGTCCATCAGGTCTTTGAAAGCTTCGCTTTCAACTAACCGGTAGGGCATCATCTCTAACGAGATTAGTCTAGCTATGTGGGCGTTCAAACCCTGTGTACGCGGATGCGAGGCTAAGTATTTCCTTTTTCTAACCATAGTCTCATGTAGGGTGAGCTGGACTGGAGAGCTGGAGATCGTGGAACTAGCGGGGGTGCCGGTGGACATGGCAGACTGAGAGACGGTGGTAGATGGTATTGTTGCCGCCGGTGCCCTAGATGCAGTGTTTCCTACTACGAAACTGGTGATTCCCTGACCCTGACTGCTTTGGCCTGGCAAAGATACCTGCACAGATACAGCAGGTGGTGCGCTAAATGGTGGTCCTACACTGCCGGAAGGGATGTTGCGTTGATGACTAGCTTCATTGGCCGAGGGTGCAACAACCTTAAGGGACGTTTGGTAGTTAGTCCAAGCTTTCAAATGCATGGTGGTTAAATGTCTATGCATGCAACTAGTATTGAGACTTTTCAGATTCTGACCTCTGCTTAAGGAAGTAGAACATTTTTGACAGATGACTTTGCGCTGATCAATTGGATGTTGTTTAAAAAAATGCCAGACTGCACTCTTTCTAGCATCGGATACCTTTTCAGGCATTGCAGACTGAGCTTTAACCGGATGGCCACGCTGTCCTCCACCAGGTTTTGGCTTTGCCACACGTTTTGGGCAAGATACGGGCCCGGCAGATGGAACCTGTGGCGATGTTGATGCCTGCTGCGGCCCCTCCTCCTCCTCTGCTTCAGAACTGCTGCCGCCTGCACCCTGTTCCCCCAATGGCTGCCAATCGGGGTCAAGAACTGGGTCATCTAATAACTCTTCTTGTACCTCCTGCGCAACTTCGTCTGTGTCACCGTGTCGGTCGGTGGTATAGCGTTCGTGATGGGGCAACATAGTCTCATCAGGGTCTGATTCTTGATCAGCACCCTGCGAGGGCAATGTTGTGGTCTGAGTCAAAGGACCAGCATAGTAGTCTGGCTGTGGCTGTGCGTCAGTGCACTCCATGTCAGATTCAACTTGTAATGGGCATGGACTGTTAACTGCTTCACTTTCTAAGCCAGGGACGGTATGTGTAAAGAGCTCCATGGAGTAACCCGTTGTGTCGCCTGCTGCATTCTTCTCTGTTGTTGTTTTTGCTGAAGAGGACAAGGAAGTGACTTGTCCCTGACCGTGAACATCCACTAACGACGCGCTGCTTTTACTTTTACCAGTTTCACGAGAGGAGGCAAAAGAGCTAGAGGCTGAGTCAGCAAGATAAGCCAAAACTTGCTCTTGCTGCTCCGGCTTTAAAAGCGGTTTTCCTAATCCCAGAAAAGGGAGCGTTCGAGGCCTTGTGTAGCCGGACGACGAACCTGGCTCCACAGCTCCAGACTTAGGTGCAATATTTTTTTCCCCACGACCACCTGATGCTCCACCACTACCACTACCCTCATTACCAGCTGACAATGAACGCCCCCGGCCACGACCTCTTCCACTAGACTTCCTCATTGTTTTAAAAACGTAACCAAACTAACGTTATTTGTTGCAGTCACACAACTTACACGGTGAGCTATAACTTCAGTATGATTTAGCTACCCCTTTACAGGTTGGTGAGACCACAGCGAAAATCAGGCCCAATGTTACACACTCTTTTTTTGGTGGCTGCAAATTAGAGAGATGCCCCACACGCAGGACTGTCACTGAAGCACAAATGTTAATATTAATGTCACACTATTATTTTTTTTTTATTTTTATTTTTTTCAGGAACACTTTAGAAACCCCCCAAAAAAAAAAAAATAGATTTTTGCAGGGAGAATTTAGAAAACAAATGTAACAAACTATATGCTTTCTATGGGCCACTGAGTGAGAGATGACGCACACAGGAATCAGGAGTGGCACACAAGCCCAGAGGCCAATATTTTTCTACCAATGATTGATGGAGTTATTTTCTCTGGTAGATTTTGGAACCCAAATCAAGGAAAAAAAATATAGGCTTTCTATGGACCACAATTGGAGAGAGAGAGAGAGAGAGAGAGAGAGATGGCACACCCAGGAGTCAAGACTGGCACACAAGCAGAAAGGCCAATATTAATCTCCCACTGTTTTTTTTGTTTTTTTTTTTTTTTTTTTTTTCAGGGAGACTTTAGAAAAAAAAATAATAAAAAAAATATGATTTTATCAGGAAGAATTTAGAAACCAAATAAAATAAAATTATTTTTTCAGGGAGAATTTATAAAACAAATAAAAACAAAAATAGGCGTTCTATGGCCCACTGACTGAGAGATGACGCACACAGGAGTCAGGAGTGGCACACAAGCCCAGAGGCCAATATTTTTCTACCAATGATTGATGTAGTTATTTTCTCTGGTAGATTTTGGAACCCAAATCAAGGGAAAAAAATATAGGCTTTCTATGGACCACAATTGGAGAGAGAGAGAGAGAGAGAGAGAGAGATGGCACACCCAGGAGTCAAGACTGGCACACAAGCAGAAAGGCCAATATTAATCTCCCACTGTTTTTTTTGGTTGTTTTTTTTTTTTTTTTTTCAGGGAGACTTTAGAAAAAAAAATAATAAAAAAAATATGATTTTATCAGGAAGAATTTAGAAACCAAATAAAATAAAATGATTTTTTCAGGGAGAATTTATAAAACAAATAAAACCAAAAATAGGCGTTCTATGGCCCACTGACTGAGAGATGACGCACCCAGGAGTCAAGACTGGCACACAAGCAGAAAGGCCAATATTAATCTCCCACTGTTTTTTTTTTTTTTTTTTTTTTTTTCAGGGAGACTTTAGAAAAAAAAATAATAAAAAAAATATGATTTTATCAGGAAGAATTTAGAAACCAAATAAAATAAAATGATTTTTTCAGGGAGAATTTAGAAAACAAATAAAACCAAAAATAGGCGTTCTATGGCCCACTGACTGAGAGAGAGAGAGAGATGGCACGCTTAGTACTGGCACACAAGCCCAAAGGGCAATATTAATCTCCCTTTTTTTTTCAGGGAGAATTTCTAAAACCCAAAAAAAAAAAAAAATAGGCTTTCTATGGCCCACTATTTGTGAGAGAGATGGCACGCTCAGGACTGGCACAGATGGCACGCTCAGGACTGGCACAGAAGCCCAGAGGCCAATATTAATCTCCCTTTTTTTCTGGGAGAATTTATAAAACCAAAAAAATATTTAAATAGGCTTTCTATGGCCCACTATTTGTGAGAGAGATGGCACGCTCAGGACTGGCACAGATGGCACGCTCACAACTGGCACACAAGCCCAGAGGCCAATATTAATCTCCCTTTTTTCAGGGAAAATTTATAAAACCAAAAAAAAAATTAAATAGGCTTTCTATGGCCCACTATTTGTGAGAGAGATGGCACGCTCAGGACTGGCACAGATGGCACGCTCACAACTGGCACACAAGCCCAGAGGCCAATATTAATCTCCCTTTTTTTCAGGGAGAATTTATAAAACCCAAAAAAAAATAAAATAGGCTTTCTATGGCCCACTATTTGTGAGAGAGATGGCACACTCAGGACTGGCACACAAGCCCAAAGGCCAATATTAATCTCCCACTGTATTTTTATCAGGGAGAATTTATACACCCCACAAAAAAAATACAGAAAAATGAAAAGGCTTTCTATGGCCCACTATGTGAGAGAGATGGCACACACAGGGATGGCACTCTAGCAGAAATGCCAAATTGCCAATCTTAATCTCCCACCAAAAAACAAAAAAAAAACAAAACAGGGAATGTCCTACAATTACTATCTCCCTGCCTGCAGTAATCTCAGCCAGGTATGGCAGGCAGCTACTATCTCCCTGCCTGCAGTAATCTCAGCCAGGTATGGCAGGCAGCAATAAGGAGTGGACTGATGCACAAATGAAATAAAAAGTGTGGACAAACAAAAAAGATAGCTGTGCAGAAAGGAAGGAATAAGAGGATTTGTGCTTTGAAAAAAGCAGTTGGTTTGCACAGCGGCGTACACACAGCAATGCAGCTATCAGGGAGCCTTCTAGCGCAGCCCAATGAGCTACAGCGCTGAGGGGAAAAAAAAAAAAAAAAACTTCCACTGTCCCTGCACACCGAGGGTGGTGTTGCACAGTGCAAATCGCTGCAGCACAAGCGGTTTTGTGGTTAATGGACCCTGCCTAACGCTATCCCTGCTTCTGACAAAGCGGCAGCAACCTCTCCCTAAGCTCAGATCAGCAGCAGTAAGATGGCGGTCGGCGGGAACGCCTCTTTATAGCCCCTGTGACGTCGCAGACAGCAAGCCAATCACTGCAATGCCCTTCTCTAAGATGGTGGGGACCAGGACCTATGTCATCACGCTGCCCACACTCTGCGTTTACCTTCATTGGCTGAGAAATGGCGCTTTTCGCGTCATTGAAACGCGACTTTGGCGCGAAAGTCGCGTACCGCATGGCCGACCCCGCACAGGGGTCGGATCGGGTTTCATGAAACCCCGACTTAGCCAAAAGTCGGCGACTTTTGAAAATGTTCGACCCGTTTCGCTCAACCCTAGTAGTGACGTTTTGGAATGCAGACTTTGATGGAATGGTCTGCGGGCATCATGTTACGTTTGCAGAGCCCCTGATGTGCCTAAACAGTAGAAACCCCCCACAAGTGACCCCATTTTGAAAACTAGACCCCCCAAGGGACGTATCTTGATATGTGGTGAGTAGGGTTGAGCGAAACGGATCGTTCATTTTCAAAAGTCGCCGACTTTTGGCAAAGTCGGGTTTCATGAAACCCGACCCGATCCCTGTGTGGGGTCGGCCATGTGGTACGCGACTTTTGCGCCAAAGTCGCATTTCGTATGACGCGCTTGGCGCCATTTTTTCAGCCAATGAAGGAGCGTGGGCAGAGTGATGACATAGGTCTTAGGGGCGTGGACGCCTATCACCATCTTGTCGCTTGTGCGCTGTAGCGATTTGAAATGTGTAACACCAGCTTCTCTGTAGACAGAGAGAGAGAGAGAAGAAAAAAAAATAAACAATTCCCATTGACTTTGCATTGGGTTTCGTGTTTTGGTCGATCCCCGACTTTTCGCCATAATCGGCCGATTTCACTCGACTCGACTTTAGAGATAGTCGGGTTTCGTGAAACCTGACTCGACCCTAAAAAAGTAAAAGTCGCTCAACCCTAGTGGTGAGCACTTTGCACCCTCAAGTGCTTCACAGAAGTTTATAACGCAGAGCCGTGAAAATAAAAAAATAATTTTTCTTTCCTCAAAAATAATGTTTTAGCAAGCAGTTTTTTATTTTCACAATGGTAGCAGGAGAAATTGGACCTCAATAGTTGTTGCCCAGTTTGTCCCGAGTATGCTGGTACCCCATATGTGGGGGTAAACCACTGTTTTTGCGCATGTCGGGGCTCGGAAGGGAGGGAGCACCATTTGACTTTTTGAACGTAAGATTGGCTGGAATCAATGGTGGCGCCATGTTGTGTTTGGAGACCCCTGATGTGCCTAAACAGTGGAAACCCCTCAATTCTAACTCCAACACTAACCCCAACACACCCCTAACCTGTTGTGAATTCTGTGGCAGAGCTCCCTCCTGTGGTCACAAGTGGTACTTCGGCTGATTCTCTCTGGGAGCTTCCGTTTGTGGAGGAAAGTGGTACTGCGGCTTCTGAGTTTCCTCCCTCAGGTGATCTGGTGAGGTCGTTAGGTGCTTCTCTACTTAACTCCACCTAATGCTTTGATCCATGCTTCCTGTCAATGTTCCAGTGTTGGACTTGTTTTTCCCTGGATCATTCCTGTGGCCTGCTGCTCTGCATAGCTAAGTTCTTCTTTGCTATTTGTTTGCTATTTTTTTCTGTCCAGCTTGTCTAATTGTTTTGCTGGAAGCTCTGGGACGCAAAGGGTGTACCTCCGTGCCGTTAGTTCGGTACGGAGGGTCTTTTTGCCCCCTTTGCGTGGTTTTCTTTAGGGTTTTGTGTAGACCGCAAAGTTATCTTTCCTATCCTCGCTCTGTTAAGAAAGTCGGGCCTCACTTTGCTGAATCTGTTTCATCCCTACGTTTGTCTTTTCATCTTAACTCACAGTCATTATATGTGGGGGGCTGCCTTTTCCTTTGGGGTATTTCTCTGAGGCAAGGTAGGCTTATTTTCTATCTTCAGGCTAGTTAGTTTCTCAGGCTGTGCCGAGTTGCATAGGCAGAGTTAGGCGCAATCCACGGCTGCCTCTAGTGTTGTTTGGAGAGGATTAGGGATTGCGGTCTGCAGAGTTCCCACGTCTCAGAGCTCGTTCTATTATTTTGGGTTATTGTCAGATCACTGTATGTGCTCTGACCGCTATGTCCATTGTGATACTGAATTGCCTATCACAACAGTACAGGAAGCCAAAAGTGCTAATGATTCTCAATAGAGGGAAAAAAGAAGTTCTGAGACCATTTTTTTTTTCTTTGCACTGTGTTTTGCCTTTTTTTTCCCCTAGACATTTGGGTGGTTCAGGACACAGGTGTAGCAATGGACATTAAAGGTCTGTCTTCATGTGTGGATCAGCTCACGGCAAGAGTTCAAAATATTCAAGATTTTGTGGTTCAGAATTCTTTGTTAGAACCGAGAATTCCTATTCCAGATTTGTTTTTTGGAGATAGAACTAAATTTCTGAGTTTCAAAAATAATTGTAAATTATTTCTGGCTTTGAAACCTCGCTCCTCTGGTGACCCAGTTCAACAGGTTAGGATCGTCATTTCTTTTTTGCGTGGCGACCCTCAGGATTGGGCATTTTCTCTTGCGTCAGGAGATCCTGCATTAAGTAATATCGATGCGTTTTTCCTGGCGCTTGGATTGCTGTACGATGAGCCTAATTCAGTGGATCAGGCAGAAAAAAATTTGCTGGCTCTTTGTCAGGCTCAGGATGAGATAGAGGTATATTGCCAGAAATTTAGAAAGTGGTCCGTGCTCACTCAATGGAATGAATCTGCGCTGGCAGCTATATTCAGAAAGGGTCTCTCTGAAGCCCTTAAGGATGTCATGGTGGGCTTTCCTATGCCTGCTGGTTTGAATGAGTCTATGTCTTTGGCCATTCAGATCGGTCGACGCTTGCGTGAGCGTAAACCTGTGCACCATTTGGCGGTATTACCTGAGATTAAACCTGAGCCTATGCAGTGCGATAGGACTATGACCAGAGTTGAACGGCAAGAACACAGACGTCTGAATGGGCTGTGTTTCTACTGTGGTGATGCCACTCATGCTATCTCTGATTGTCCTAAGCGCACTAAGCAGTTCGCTAGGTCTGCCACCATTGGTACAGTACAGTCAAAGTTCCTTCTGTCCGTTACCTTGATCTGCTCTTTGTCATCGTATTCTGTCATGGCGTTTGTGGATTCAGGCGCTGCCCTGAATTTGATGGACTTGGAATATGCTAAGCGTTGTGGGTTTTTCTTGGAGCCCTTGCAGTGTCCTATTCCATTGAGAGGAATTGATGCTAGGCCTTTGGCCAAGAATAAGCCCAGCTGACCATGTGCATGGCTCCTGCACATCAGAAGTTTATTCGCTTTCTGGTGTTGCATAATCTGCATGATGTGGTCGTGTTGGGGTTGCCATGGCTACAAGCCCATAATCCAGTATTGGATTGGAAATCCATGTCGGTGTCCAGCTGGGGTTGTCAGGGGGTACATGGTGATGTTCCATTTCTGTCAATTTCGTCATCCACCCCTTCTGAGGTTCCAGAGTTCTTGTCTGATTACCGGGATGTATTTGATGAGCCCAAGTCCGATACCCTACCTCCGCATAGGGATTGTGATTGTGCTATCAATTTGATTCCTCGTAGTAAATTCCCAAAAGGTCGACTGTTTAATTTATCCGTGCCTGAGCACACCGCTATGCGCAGTTATGTGAAGGAATCCCTGGAGAAGGGGCATATTCGCCCGTCATCGTCGCCATTAGGAGCAGGGTTCTTTTTTGTAGCCAAGAAGGATGGTTCGCTGAGACCTTGTATAGATTACCGCCTTCTTAATAAGATCACTGTTAAATTTCAGTACCCCTTGCCATTGTTATCTGATTTGTTTGCTCGGATTAAGGGGGCTAGTTGGTTCACCAAGATAGATCTTCGTGGTGCGTATAATCTGGTGCGAATCAGGCGAGGCGATGAATGGAAAACTGCATTTAATACGCCCGAGGGTCATTTTGAGTATCTAGTGATGCCATTCGGACTTGCCAATGCTCCATCAGTGTTTCAGTCCTTTATGCATGACATCTTCCGAGAGTACCTGGATAAATTCCTGATTGTGTACTTGGATAATAATAATAATAATAATAATTTTATTTATATAGCGCCAACATATTCCGCAGCGCTTTACAAATTATAGAGGGGACTTGTACAGACAATAGACATTACAGCATAACAGAAATACAGTTCAAAACAGATACCAGGAGGAGTGAGGGCCCTGCTCGCAAGCTTACAAACTATGGGGAAAAGGGGAGACACGAGAGGTGGATGGTAACAATTGCTTTAGTTATTCGGACCAGCTATAGTGTAAGGCTCAGGTGTTCATGTAAAGCTGCATGAACCAGTTACCTGCCTAAGTATGTAGCAGTACAGACACAGAGGGCTAATACTGCATAAAGTGTATGAGAACATGATGCGAGGAACCTTTTTTTTTTTTTTTTTTTATTATAAATAGGCCACACAGGGATCGTTACGTTAATGCATTGAGGCGGTAGGCCAGTCTGAACAAATGAGTTTTTAGGGCACGCTTAAAACTGTGGGGATTGGGGATTAATCGTATTAACCTAGGTAGTGCATTCCAAAGAATCGGCGCAGCACGTGTAAAATCTTGGAGACGGGAGTGGGAGGTTCTGATTATTGAGGATGCTAACCTGAGGTCATTAGCGGAGCGGAGGGCACGGGTAGGGTGGTAGACTGATACCAGGGAGGAGATGTAGGGTGGTGCTGAGCCATGGAGTGCTTTGTGGATGAGGGTAGTAGTTTTGTACTGGATTCTGGAGTGGATGGGTAGCCAGTGTAATGACTGGCACAGGGTAGAGGCATCGGTGTAACGGCAAGATGACATTTTGATCTTCTCGGATGATTGGGAGTCTCATGTGAAGCAGGTCAGAATGGTTTTTCAGGTCCTGCGTGCTAATTCTTTGTTTGTGAAGGGATCAAAGTGTCTCTTTGGTGTGCAGAAGGTTTCATTTTTGGGGTTCATCTTTTCCCCTTCTACTATCGAGATGGATCCTGTTAAGGTCCAGGCCATCCATGATTGGACTCAGCCGACATCTCTGAAAAGTCTGCAAAAGTTCCTGGGCTTTGCTAATTTTTATCGTCGCTTCATCTGCAATTTTTCTAGTATTGCCAAACCATTGACCGATTTGACCAAGAAGGGTGCTGATTTGGTCAATTGGTCTTCTGCTGCTGTGGAAGCTTTTCAAGAGTTGAAGCGTCGTTTTTCTTCTGCCCCTGTGTTGTGTCAACCAGATGTTTCTCTTCCGTTCCAGGTCGAGGTTGATGCTTCTGAGATTGGAGCAGGGGCTGTTTTGTCGCAGAGAGGTTCTGATTGCTCAGCGATGAAACCATGCGCTTTTTTTCCAGGAAGTTTTCGCCTGCTGAGCGAAATTATGATGTGGGCAACCGAGAGTTGCTGGCCATGAAGTGGGCATTCGAGGAGTGTCGTCATTGGCTTGAAGGAGCTAAGCATCGCGTGGTGGTATTGACTGATCATAAGAACTTGACTTATCTCGAGTCTGCTAAGCGTTTGAATCCTAGACAGGCTCGTTGGTCGCTGTTTTTTGCCCGTTTTGACTTTGTGATTTCGTACCTTCCGGGCTCTAAAAATGTGAAGGCAGATGCTCTGTCTAGGAGTTTTGTGCCCGACTCTCCGGGTTTATCTGAGCCGGCGAGTATCCTCAAGGAAGGAGTAATTGTGTCTGCCATCTCCCCTGATTTGCGGCGGGTGCTGCAAAAATTTCAGGCTAATAAACCTGATAGTTGTCCAGCGGAGAAACTGTTTGTCCCTGATAGGTGGACGAATAAAGTTATCTCTGAGGTTCATTGTTCGGTGTTGGCTGGTCATCCTGGAATCTTTGGTACCAGAGAGTTAGTGGCTAGATCCTTTTGGTGGCCATCTCTGTCACGAGATGTGCGTACTTTTGTGCAGTCCTGTGGGATTTGTGCTCGGGCTAAGCCCTGCTGTTCTCGTGCCAGTGGGTTGCTTTTGCCCTTGCCGGTCCCGAAGAGGCCTTGGACACATATCTCTATGGATTTTATTTCAGATCTTCCCGTTTCTCAAAAGATCTCAGTCATTTGGGTGGTCTGTGATCGCTTTTCTAAGATGGTCCATCTGGTACCCTTGTCTAAATTGCCTTCCTCCTCTGATTTGGTGCCATTGTTCTTCCAGCATGTGGTTCGTTTGCATGGCATTCCAGAGAATATCGTTTCTGACAGAGGTTCCCAGTTTGTTTCGAGGTTTTGGCGAGCCTTTTGTGGTAGGATGGGCATTGACTTGTCTTTTTCCTCGGCTTTCCATCCTCAGACTAATGGCCAGACCAAACGAACCAATCAGACCTTGGAAACCTATCTGAGATGCTTTGTTTCTGCCGATCAGGATGACTGGGTGTCCTTTTTGCCTTTGGCTGAGTTCGCCCTTAAAGGGACTCTGTCACCTGAATTTGGCGGGACTGGTTTTGGGTCATATGGGCGGAGTTTTTGGGTGTTTGATTCACCCTTTCCTTACCCGCTGACTGCATGCTGGCTGCAATATTGGATTGAAGTTCATTCTCTGTCCTCCATAGTACACGCCTGCGAAAAGCAATCTTGCCTTGCGCAGGCGTGTTCTATGGAGGACAGAGAATGACCTTCAATCCAATATTGCAGCCAGCATGCAGCCAGCGGGTAAGGAAAGGGTGAATCAAACACCCGAAAACTCCGCCCATATGACCCAAAACCAGTCCCGCCAAATTCAGGTGACAGGTTCCCTTTAATAATCGGGCCAGCTCGGCTACCTTGGTTTCGCCATTTTTCTGCAATTCTGGGTTCCATCCTCGTTTCTCTTCAGGACAGGTTGAGTCTTCGGACTGTCCTGGTGTGGATACTGTGGTGGACAGGTTGCCGCAGATTTGGACTCATGTAGTGGACAATTTGACCTTGTCCCAGGAGAAGGCTCAACGTTTCGCTAATCGCAGACGCCGTGTGGGCCCCCGACTTCGTGTTGGGGATCTGGTTTGGTTATCTTCTCGTCATATTCCTATGAAGGTTTCCTCTCCTAAGTTTAAGCCTCATTTCATTGGTCCGTATAGGATTTCTGAGGTTCTTAATCCTGTGTCTTTTCGTCTGACCCTCCCAGATTCTTTTTCCATACATAACGTATTCCATAGGTCATTGTTGCGGAGATACGTGGCACCTATGGTTCCATCTGTTGACCCTCCTGCCCCGGTTTTGGTGGAGGGGGAATTGGAGTATATTGTGGAGAAGATTTTGGATTCTCGTGTTTCAAGACAGAAACTCCAGTATCTGGTTAAATGGAAGGGGTATGCTCAGGAAGATAATTCCTGGGTTTTTGCCTCTGATGTCCATGCTCCCGATCTTGTTCGTACCTTTCATGTGGCTCATCCTGGTCGGCCTGGGGGCTCTGGTGAGGGTTCGGTGACCCCTCCTCAATGGGGGGGTACTGTTGTGAATTCTGTGGCAGAGCTCCCTCCTGTGGTCACAAGTGGTACTTCGGCTGATTCTCTCTGGGAGCTTCCGTTTGTGGAGGAAAGTGGTACTTTGTTTGCTATTTTTTCTGTCCAGCTTGTCTAATTGTTTTGCTGGAAGCTCTGGGACGCAAAGGGTGTACCTCCGTGCCGTTAGTTCGGTACGGAGGGTCTTTTTGCCCCCTTTGCGTGGTTTTCTTTAGGGTTTTGTGTAGACCGCAAAGTTATCTTTCCTATCCTCGCTCTGTTAAGAAAGTCGGGCCTCACTTTGCTGAATCTGTTTCATCCCTACGTTTGTCTTTTCATCTTAACTCACAGTCATTATATGTGGGGGGCTGCCTTTTCCTTTGGGGTATTTCTCTGAGGCAAGGTAGGCTTATTTTCTATCTTCAGGCTAGTTAGTTTCTCAGGCTGTGCCGAGTTGCATAGGCAGAGTTAGGCGCAATCCACGGCTGCCTCTAGTGTTGTTTGGAGAGGATTAGGGATTGCGGTCTGCAGAGTTCCCACGTCTCAGAGCTCGTTCTATTATTTTGGGTTATTGTCAGATCACTGTATGTGCTCTGACCGCTATGTCCATTGTGATACTGAATTGCCTATCACAACACTAACCATAATCTCAACTCTAGCCATAACCTTAATCACAACCCTAACCCCAACACACCCCTAACCACAGCCCTAACCCCAACACACCGTTAACCCTAATCCCGACCCTAACCATAATCCTAACCCTAATCCAAACCCTAACCCCAACACACCCCTAACCACAGCCCTAACCCCAACACACCTCTAACCATAACCCTAACCACAAGCCTAATCTTAACCCTATTTCCAACCCTAGCCCTAATTCCAACCCTAACTCTAATTCCAACCCTAACCCTAAGGCTATGTGCCCACGTTGCGGATACGTGTGAGATTTTTCTGCACCATTTTTGAAAAATCCGCGGGTAAAAGGCACTGCGTTTTACCTGCGGATTTACCGTGGATTTCCAGTGTTTTTTGTGCAGATTTCACCTGCGGATTCCTATAGAGGAACAGGTGTAAAACGCTGCGGAATCCGCACAAAGAATTGACATGCTGCGGACAATACCACAGAGCGTTCCCGCGCGGTATTTTCCGCACCATGGGCACAGCGGATTTGGTTTTCCATAGGTTTACATGGAACTGTAAAGCTGATGGAAAACTGCTACGAATCCGCTGCGGCCAATCCGCTGCGGATCCGCAGCCAAATCCGCTGCGGATCCGCAGTCAAATCCGCACCGTGTGCACAAAGCCTAATTCTAAGGGTATGTGCACACGATGCGGAAAACGCTGCGGATCCACAGCGTTTCCGCCGCTGCGGGTCCGCAGCAGTTTCCCATGAGTTTACAAAAAACGGTGCACACATGCTGCGGAAAAAACTGCGCGGAAACGCAGCGGTTTACATTCCGCACATTTCACTTCTTTCTGTGGATTCCGCAGCGGTTTTACAACTGCTCCAATAGAAAACCACAGTGAAATCCGCAGAAAAACCGCTGTAAATCCACGATAAATCCGCAGCGGTTTTGCACTGCGGATTTATAAAAACCGCTGCGGAAAAATCTGCAGAGGACCAGAATACGTGTGCACATTACCTAACCCTAACCCTAACCTTAGTTCTAACTGTAGTGGAAAAAAAAATTTCTTTATTTTATTATTGTCCCTACCTATGGGGGTGATAAAGGGAGGGTTCATTTACTTTTTTTTTTATTTTGATCACTGTGATAGGTTTTATCACTGTAATCAAACTGTACATGGAACGAATCTGCCGGCCGGCAGATTTGGCGGGCGCACTGCACATGCGCCCGCCATTTTGGAAGATGGCGGCGCCCATGGAGAAGACGGACGTTCACCGGGAGCCTCGGTAAGTATAAGGGGGGGGGGGAGATCGGGGCACGGGGGGATGTCGGAGCACGGGGGGGTGGCATAGGAGCACGGGGAAGCGGACAGGAGGATGGGGGAGCGGAGCACAGGACGGAGGGGAGCGGACCGCAGATCGGTGGACTGGGGGGGCGATCGGTGGCAGTGGGGGGGGGGGGGAGGGTACACCAGTGTTTCCAGCCATGGCCGATTATATTGCAGCATCGGCCATGGCTGGATTGTAATATTTCACCAGTTTTTTAGGTGAAATATTACAAATCGCTCTGATTGGCAGTTTCACTTTCTGCAGCCAATCAGAGCGATTGTAGCCACGGGGGAGGTGAAGCCACCCCCACTAGGCTGAAGTACCACTCCCCCTGTCCCTGCAGCTCGGGTGAAATTGGAGTTAACCCTTTCACCGGATCTGCAGGGGCGCGATCTTTCCATGACGCCACATAGGTGTCACAGGTCGGATTGGCACCAACTTTCATGACGCCTACGTGGCGTCATGGGTCGGGAAGGGGTTAAAATAAGGGGGAAAAATATTTTAACACCTTCCTGATAGACATATATATATATTTTTTCATTTTTGTTTTTTCCTCCCTTTCTTCCAAGAGCCATAACTTTTTTATTTTTTCGTCCCGTTGTCGTATGAGGGCTTGTTTTCTGCGGGACGAGTTGTACTTTTGAATGACGCAATTCATTTTATCATGTGATGTACTAGAACGCAGGAAAAATAATCCAAGTTTGTTGAAATTGGGTTTTCATTTTCCAGGTTCACTATATGGTAAATCTGACCCTGCAATATAATTCTCCAGGTCAGTACGAGTTATGTAGATATCAAACATGTCTGTTTTTTTTTTATTTAAGTGGTGAAAAAAACAAACGGTAATTTGTAAAAAAAAAAAAAATATTTGGGGCTGCGTGATGGCTTATTTTTTCTCCCCTGAGCTGAGGTTTTTACTGATATTGTTTTTGATCCCTTCTTATTGCAATGTTGTGGAGGCCCAAAAAAATCGAAATTCTGATTTTACAGATTGGATTAATTTTTTTAATGTTTTGATTGGTTGGACTTTTCTTAACACAACGATTTTAACCCCTATCTTACCTCGGACGGGATAGTACGTCCGAGGTCAGATCCCCTGCTTTGATGCAGGGCTCCGCGGTGAGCCCGCATCAAAGCCGGGACATGTCAGCTGTTTTGAACAGCTGACATGTGCCCGTAATAGGCGCGGGCAGAATCGCGATCTGTCCGCACCTATTAACTAGTTAAATGCCGCTGTCAAACGCAGACAGCGGCATTTAACTACCGCATCCGGCCGGGCGGCCAGAAATGACGTCATCGCCGACCCCCGTCACATGATCGGAGGTCGGCGATGCGTCTCCATTGTAACCATAGAGGTCCTTGAGACCTCTATGGTTACTGATGACCGGTGGCTGTGGGCGCCACCCTGTGGTCGGCGCTCACAGCACACCTGCATTTCTGCTACATAGCAGCGATCAGCAGATCGCTGCTATGTAGCAGAGCCGATCGCGTTGTGCCAGCTTCTAGCCTCCCATGGAGGCTATTGAAGCATGGCAAAAGTTAAAAAAAAAAGTTAAAAAAAATGTGAAAAAAATAAAAAAAATATAAACGTTTAAATCACCCCCCATTTGCCCCAATCAAAATAAATCAATAAAAAAATATAAAATCTACGCATATTTGGTATCGCCGCGCTCAGAATCGCCCGATCTATCAATTAAAAAAAAGCATTAACCCGATCGCTAAACAGCGTAGCGGGAAAAAAATTCAAAACGCCAGAATTACGTTTTTTTTGTCGCTGCGACATTGCATTAAAATGCAATAATGGGCGATCAAAAGAACGTATCTGCACCGAAATGCTATCATTAAAAACGTCATCTCGGCACGCAAAAAATAAGCCCTCAACCGACCCCAGATCACGAAAAATGGAGACGCTACGGGTATCGGAAAATGACGCAATTTTTTATTTTTTTTTTAGCAAAGTTTGGAATTTTTTTTCACCACTTAGATAAAAAATAACCCAGTCATGTTAGGTGTCTATGAACTTGTACTGACCTGGAGAATCATAATGGCAGGTCAGTTTTAGCATTTAGTGAACCTAGCAAAAAAGCCAAACAAAAAACAAGTGTGGGATTGCACTTTTTTTGCAATTTCACCGCACTTGGAATTTTTTCCCGTTTTCTAGTACACGACATGCTAAAACCAATGATGTCGTTCAAAAGTACAACTCGTCCCGCAAAAAATAAGCCCTCACATGGCCAAATTGACGGAAAAATAAAAAAGTTATCGCTCGCTATAATGGACTAGATACAAGAATCACAGTGAAGAGGTAAAAGGGGCTGTACAGGACTCTGATAAGTCATCAATATTATTCGGCATCTCCCCTGAGCAGCTCTGGGGTGGGATTCAAAATCACATCTTTAACAACAGGTCCATTGTTTGGTAGCGTGATAACACGCCCCTTTTACATACCACACCCCCTTTACAGTCTCCTCCTCCTTTAAAGACCACTCCCCCTTTTCAGACTACACCCATTTATGAGTCTCATCGTTACCCATACTTAAAGCAAGGCTGTGTGCACACGGAATTTTCATGGAGGTTTTTTGGAGTAGAAACTCTCTAAAATCTTCTCCAAATCTTAAAACTCCTCAAAAACTTTCTGCTTCCCCCCAGTTTCTATTCTGAAAAGTCAGCAAAAGTCCATAAATATCGCACTGATAACTCTCTGAATACAGATAATGTAGTAGATGTTACTCGCAGTCCCATGTAACACCACACATAACACAGTGATAACTTTCTGAATACAGATAATGTGGTAGATGTCACCTGCAGTCCCATGTAACACCACACATAACACAGTGATAACTTTCTGAATACAGATAATGTGGTAGATGTCACCTGCAGTCCTATGTAACACCACACATAACACAGTGATAACTTTCTGAATACAGATAATGTGGTAGATGTCACCTGCAGTCCTATGTAACACCACACATAACACAGTGATAACTTTCTGAATACAGATAATGTGGTAGATGTCACCTCCAGTCCTATGTAACACCACACATAACACAGTAATAACTTTCTGAATACAGATAATGTGGTAGATGCCACCTGCAGTCCTATGTAACACCACACATAACACAGTGATAACTCTCTGAATACAGATAATGTAGTAGATGTTACTCGCAGTCCCATGTAACACCACACATAACACAGTGATAACTTTCTGAATACAGATAATGTAGTAGATGTTACTCGCAGTCCCATGTAACACCACACATAACACAGTGATAACTCTCTGAATACAGATAATGTAGTAGATGTTACTCGCAGTCCCATGTAACACCACACATAACACAGTGATAACTCTCTGAATACAGATAATGTAGTAGATGTTACTCGCAGTCCCATGTAACACCACACATAACACAGTGATAACTTTGTGAATACAGATAATGTGGTAGATGTCACCTGCAGTCCTATGTAACACCACACATAACACAGTAATAACTTTCTGAATACAGATAATGTGGTAGATGTCACCTGCAGTCCTATGTAACACCACACATAACACAGTAATAACTTTCTGAATACAGATAATGTGGTAGATGTCACCTGCAGTCCTATGTAACACCACACATAACACAGTGATAACTTTCTGAATACAGATAATGTGGTAGATGTCACCTGCAGTCCTATGTAACACCACACATAACACAGTAAGAACTTTCTGAATACAGATAATGTGGTAGATGTTACTCGCAGTCCCATGTAACACCACACATAACACAGTGATAACTCTCTGAATACAGATAATGTAGTAGATGTTACTCGCAGTCCCATGTAACACCACACATAACACAGTGATAACTCTCTGAATACAGATAATGTAGTAGATGTTACTCGCAGTCCCATGTAACACCACACATAACACAGTGATAACTCTCTGAATACAGATAATGTAGTAGATGTTACTCGCAGTCCCATGTAACACCACACATAACACAGTGATAACTTTGTGAATACAGATAATGTGGTAGATGTCACCTGCAGTCCTATGTAACACCACACATAACACAGTAATAACTTTCTGAATACAGATAATGTGGTAGATGTCACCTGCAGTCCTATGTAACACCACACATAACACAGTAATAACTTTCTGAATACAGATAATGTGGTAGATGTCACCTGCAGTCCTATGTAACACCACACATAACACAGTGATAACTTTCTGAATACAGATAATGTGGTAGATGTCACCTGCAGTCCTATGTAACACCACACATAACACAGTGATAACTTTCTGAATACAGATAATGTAGTAGATGTCACCTGCAGTCCTATGTAACACCACACATAACACAGTGATAACTTTCTGAATACAGATAATGTGGTAGATGCCACCTGCAGTCCTATGTAACACCACACATAACACAGTGATAACTCTCTGAATACAGATAATGTAGTAGATGTTACTCGCAGTCCCATGTAACACCACACATAACACAGTGATAACTCTCTGAATACAGATAATGTAGTAGATGTTACTCGCAGTCCCATGTAACACCACACATAACACAGTGATAACTTTCTGAATACAGATAATGTGGTAGATGTCACCTGCAGTCCTATGTAACACCACACATAACACAGTAAGAACTTTCTGAATACAGATAATGTGGTAGATGCCACCTGCAGTCCTATGTAACACCACACATAACACAGTGATAACTCTCTGAATACAGATAATGTAGTAGATGTTACTCGCAGTCCCATGTAACACCACACATAACACAGTGATAACTCTCTGAATACAGATAATGTAGTAGATGTTACTCGCAGTCCCATGTAACACCACACATAACACAGTGATAACTTTCTGAATACAGATAATGTGGTAGATGTCACCTGCAGTCCTATGTAACACCACACATAACACAGTAATAACTTTCTGAATACAGATAATGTGGTAGATGCCACCTGCAGTCCTATGTAACACCACACATAACACAGTGATAACTTTCTGAATACAGATAATGTGGTAGATGTCACCTGCAGTCCTATGTAACACCACACATAACACAGTGATAACTTTCTGAATACAGATAATGTGGTAGATGCCACCTGCAGTCCTATGTAACACCACACATAACACAGTAATAACTTTCTGAATACAGATAATGTGGTAGATGTCACCTGCAGTCCTATGTAACACCACACATAACACAGTGATAACTTTCTGAATACAGATAATGTGGTAGATGTCACCTGCAGTCCTATGTAACACCACACATAACACAGTGATAACTTTCTGAATACAGATAATGTGGTAGATGTCACCTGCAGTCCTATGTAACACCACACATAACACAGTAATAACTTTCTGAATACAGATAATGTGGTAGATGTCACCTGCAGTCCTATGTAACACCACACATAACACAGTGATAACTTTCTGAATACAGATAATGTGGTAGATGTCACCTGCAGTCCTATGTAACACCACACATAACACAGTAATAACTTTCTGAATACAGATAATGTGGTAGATGTCACCTGCAGTCCTATGTAACACCACACATAACACAGTAATAACTTTCTGAATACAGATAATGTGGTAGATGTCACCTGCAGTCCTATGTAACACCACACATAACACAGTGATAACTTTCTGAATACAGATAATGTGGTAGATGTCACCTGCAGTCCTATGTAACACCACACATAACACAGTAATAACTTTCTGAATACAGATAATGTGGTAGATGTCACCTGCAGTCCTATGTAACACCACACATAACACAGTGATAACTTTCTGAATACAGATAATGTGGTGGATGCCACCTGCAGTCCTATGTAACACCACACATAACACAGTGATAACTTTCTGAATACAGATAATGTGGTGGATGCCACCTGCAGTCCTATGTAACACCACACATAACACAGTAATAACTTTCTGAGTACAGATAATGTGGTAGATGTCACCTGCAGTCCTATGTAACACCACACATAACACAGTGATAACTTTCTGAATACAGATAATGTGGTGGATGCCACCTGCAGTCCTATGTAACACCACACATAACACAGTAATAACTTTCTGAATACAGATAATGTGGTAGATGTCACCTGCAGTCCTATGTAACACCACACATAACACAGTAATAACTTTCTGAATACAGATAATGTGGTAGATGTCACCTGCAGTCCTATGTAACACCACACATAACACAGTAATAACTCTCTGAGTACAGATAATGTGGTAGATGTCACCTGCAGTCCTATGTAACACCACACATAACACAGTAATAACTTTCTGAATACAGATAATGTGGTAGATGCCACCTGCAGTCCTATGTAACACCACACATAACACAGTAATAACTTTCTGAATACAGATAATGTGGTAGATGTCACCTGCAGTCCTATGTAACACCACACATAACACAGTGATAACTTTCTGAATACAGATAATGTGGTAGATGCCACCTGCAGTCCTATGTAACACCAC
Organism: Ranitomeya imitator; assembly: GCF_032444005.1. Classification (NCBI taxonomy): domain Eukaryota; kingdom Metazoa; phylum Chordata; class Amphibia; order Anura; family Dendrobatidae; genus Ranitomeya; species Ranitomeya imitator. The sequence goes on from NC_091284.1 coordinate 45,486,219, forward strand.
ACATAACACAGTAATAACTTTCTGAATACAGATAATGTGGTAGATGTCACCTGCAGTCCTATGTAACACCACACATAACACAGTAATAACTTTCTGAATACAGATAATGTGGTAGATGTCACCTGCAGTCCTATGTAACACCACACATAACACAGTAATAACTTTCTGAATACAGATAATGTGGTAGATGTCACCTGCAGTCCTATGTAACACCACACATAACACAGTGATAACTTTCTGAATACAGATAATGTGGTAGATGTCACCTGCAGTCCTATGTAACACCACAGATAACATAGTAATAACTTTCTGAATACAGATAATGTGGTAGATGTCACCTGCAGTCCTATGTAACACCACACATAACACAGTAATAACTTTCTGAATACAGATAATGTGGTAGATGTCACCTGCAGTCCTATGTAACACCACACATAACACAGTGATAACTTTCTGAATACAGATAATGTGGTAGATGCCACCTGCAGTCCTATGTAACACCACACATAACACAGTGATAACTCTCTGAGTACAGATAATGTGGTAGATGTCACCTGCAGTCCTATGTAACACCACACATAACACAGTAATAACTTTCTGAATACAGATAATGTGGTAGATGTCACCTGCAGTCCTATGTAACACCACACATAACACAGTGATAACTTTCTGAATACAGATAATGTGGTAGATGTCACCTGCAGTCCTATGTAACACCACAGATAACATAGTAATAACTTTCTGAATACAGATAATGTGGTAGATGTCACCTGCAGTCCTATGTAACACCACACATAACACAGTAATAACTTTCTGAATACAGATAATGTGGTAGATGTCACCTGCAGTCCTATGTAACACCACACATAACACAGTGATAACTTTCTGAATACAGATAATGTGGTAGATGCCACCTGCAGTCCTATGTAACACCACACATAACACAGTGATAACTTTCTGAATACAGATAATGTGGTAGATGTCACCTGCAGTCCTATGTAACACCACAGATAACATAGTAATAACTTTCTGAATACAGATAATGTGGTAGATGTCACCTGCAGTCCTATGTAACACCACACATAACACAGTAATAACTTTCTGAATACAGATAATGTGGTAGATGTCACCTGCAGTCCTATGTAACACCACACATAACACAGTGATAACTTTCTGAATACAGATAATGTGGTAGATGCCACCTGCAGTCCTATGTAACACCACACATAACACAGTAATAACTTTCTGAATACAGATAATGTGGTAGATGTCACCTGCAGTCCTATGTAACACCACACATAACACAGTGATAACTTTCTGAATACAGATAATGTGGTAGATGTCACCTGCAGTCCTATGTAACACCACACATAACACAGTAATAACTCTCTGAGTACAGATAATGTGGTAGATGTCACCTGCAGTCCTATGTAACACCACACATAACACAGTAATAACTCTCTGAGTACAGATAATGTGGTAGATGTCACCTGCAGTCCTATGTAACACCACATATAACACAGTAATAACTTTCTGAATACAGATAATGTGGTAGATGTCACCTGCAGTCCTATGTAACACCACAGATAACATAGTGACAACTTTCTGAGTACAGATAATGTAGTAGATTATTCAGCAGTCCTATGTAGCACCACAGATGACGTAGTGATAATGTAGTAGGTGTTACCTGCCGTTCTATGTAACAGTGTATATAACACACAGTGATAACTCTCTGAGTTCCATTTGATATAGTAGATGATACACGCAGTCCTACGTAACACTACTGATAACACAGTGATAACTCTGAGTACAGATAATGTAATATATGTTACCTGAAGTCCTATGTAACACCATCAATAGCACCCAGTGATAACTTGCTGCGTACAGATAATGTAGTCGATGTTACCTGCAGTCCTATGTAACACCACAGATTACATACAGTGATAACTATCTGAATATTGATCATGCAGTAGATCAGGGTTGCAAAGCTGATTTTTATTTTTTTTTCTGGACAGTTTCTCACTGACAGACAACTATTATTTTTACGGACACATTGGATGACTATAATACATTTTGATTATGATTGATATGTGGAGGCATTCACTGTGAACTGCAGGAGGGTGATAAATACAGTCCTGAAAATCTGTATACGTTTCTTCAGCTTCAGAAAAATCACAGATGCATCAAGTTTTTTTTTAGTGGAAACTTTCCGATTACAGGTAATATAGGAGATGTGCCTATAGCCCTATGTAACACCAGAAAAACACAGTGATCACTCTTAGTCCCGATATTGTAGTACTGTGCGTTTTACCTGCAGCCCTATGTAACAACACAGATATCACTGCAAATGACTGATCAATGGAGGTGCTGTGTGTCGGATCGTAACCAATCAGATATTGATGACCACAGAGTTATAGGGAAACTATCAGAAGAAGACAGAGAAAGGATTCAGATGGGGGCTCTGTTGGATTCCTCTGGTGCCATCCACCCCATTCTGGTGTTAGCTGCTGGTAAGCGCCATTTACAGCTATTTGCATTAATGATTTTATGGTTACTTTGGGTTAGCACTTCATTTTTTTTTTCTTTAGTGCTACTCATTTTGTTTGGTGCTGGCTGCAGGGAAGTGCTATTGTATAAGGATTAATTCAATGAGACCATACTATTGCACTATATTAGCACTTTCATTATGGCATGCCTTCCTGATTTATGTGATACTGGCAGCTACGTGGGGTATATGGCACTCATGATCTTTCGTGTCATCCTGTTGTAATTTTTACTGTGTGTTACACTTTATTAAATTTTCACAATAAAATACTCTTTTTAACCTAAGTACTCCCTTTTTCTCCTAATTTTTCTAGATAGAATATGGAGTTGGTTTCCTTTGCTGTCCTCTTTTTTGAGGCTTTGTTTTGCATAATTTTATGCAAGGTATTTAGACAATGTGAGTATCTGGTATCTGTCTCAGAGAAAGGATTCGGAAGGATCTAGATAAGCTTGAACAATGGGCAGCGACTAATAGAATGATATTTAACAGGAAGAAATGCAAAACAAAAATGAAAATTACATCTACAGAATGGGAGGAATAGAACTAAGCAACAGCACATATGTAAAAGACCTAGGTATACTAATAGATCACAGACTTCACTTAAGTCAACAGTGTGATGCAGCAGCAAAAAAAGACAAACGCAGTTCTGGGATGTTTTAAGAGAATCATAGAGTGTAGATCACGTGAAGTAATTATCCTCCTCTACTCCTCCTTGGTCAGGCCTCATCTGGAATACTGTGTCCAGTGCTGGGCACCACATTTAAAACAAAAATTGAAAAACTGGAACAAATTCAGAGAAGAGCTACCAGGATGATGAGCGGACTGCAAAGTATGTCCTATGAGGAATGGTTAAAGGATCTGGGAATGTTTAGCTGCAAAAAAGAAGGCTAAGAGGAAACTTAATAGTGATTGACAAATATATTTAGGGCTGTCACAGTGTAGAGGGATCATCATTATTCTCATTTGCACATGCAAAGACGAGAAGCAATGGAATGAAACTGAAAGGGAGAAGATTCAGATTAGATACAGTGGGGCAAAAAAGTATTTAGTCAGTCAGCAATAGTGCAAGTTCCACCACTTAAAAAGATGAGAGGCGTCTGTAATTTACATCATAGGTAGACCTCAACTATGGGAGACAAACTGAGAAAAAAAATCCAGAAAATCACATTGTCTGTTTTTTTAACAATTTATTTTCATATTATGGTGAAAAATAAGTATTTGGTCAGAAACAAACAATCAAGATTTCTCGCTCTCCCAGACCTGTAACTTCTTCTTTAAGAGTCTCCTCTTTCCTCCACTCATTACCTGTAGTAATGGCACCTGTTTAAACTTGTTATCAGTATAAAAAGACACCTGTGCACACCCTCAAACAGTCTGACTCCAAACTCCACTATGGTGAAGACCAAAGAGCTGTCAAAGGACACCAGAAACAAAATTGTAGCCCTGCACCAGGCTGGGAAGACTGAATCTGCAATAGCCAACCAGCTTGGAGTAAAGAAATCAACAGTGGGAGCAATAATTAGAAAATGGAAGACATACAAGACCACTGATAATCTCCCTTGATCTGGGGCTCCACGCAAAATCCCACCCCGTGGGGTCAGAATGATCACAAGAACGGTGAGCAAAAATCCCAGAACCACGCGGGGGGACCTAGTGAATGAACTGCAGAGAGCTGGGACCAATGTAACAAGGCCTACCATAAGTAACACACTACGCCACCATGGACTCAGATCCTGCAGTGCCAGACGTGTCCCACTGCTTAAGCCAGTACATGTCCGGGCCCGTCTGAAGTTTGCTAGAGAGCATTTGGATGATCCAGAGGAGTTTTGGGAGAATGTCCTATGGTCTGATGAAACCAAACTGGAACTGTTTGGTAGAAACACAACTTGTCGTGTTTGGAGGAAAAAGAATACTGAGTTGCATCCATCAAACACCATACCTACTGTAAAGCATGGTGGTGGAAACATCATGCTTTGGGGCTGTTTCTCTGCAAAGGGGCCAGGACGACTGATCCGGGTACATGAAAGAATGAATGGGGCCATGTATCGTGAGATTTTGAGTGCAAACCTCCTTTCATCAGCAAGGGCATTGAAGATGAAACATGGCTGGGTCTTTCAACATGACAATGATCCAAAGCACACCGCCAGGGCAACGAAGGAGTGGCTTTGTAAGAAGCATTTCAAGGTCCTGGAGTGGCCTAGCCAGTCTCCAGATCTCAACCCTATAGAAAACCTTTGGAGGGAGTTGAAAGTCCGTGTTGCCAAGCGAAAAGCCAAAAACATCACTGCTCTAGAGGAGATCTGCATGGAGGAATGGGCCAACATACCAACAACAGTGTGTGGCAACCTTGTGAAGACTTACAGAAAACGTTTGACCTCTGTCATTGCCAACAAAGGATATATTACAAAGTATTGAGATGAAATTTTGTTTCTGACCAAATACTTATTTTCCACCATAATATGCAACTAAATTGTTAAAAAAACAGACAATGTGATTTTCTGGATTTTTTTTTTCTCAGTTTGTTTCCCATAGTTGAGGTCTACCTATGATGTTAATTACAGATGCCTCTCATCTTTTTAAGTGGTGGAACTTGCACTATTGCTGACTGACTAAATACTTTTTTGCCCCACTGTATTAGAAAAAACTTTTTGACAGTAAGATCACTTCTTGTGGCAGTCTGTTCCACTCAATGGTGAGTTCTCATTCAATGGAAGTCTTCAAACAGAGGCTGGACAGACATCTGTCTGATATGGTTTGGTGAATCCTGCATGGGGCAGGGGGTAGGATATGACGACCCTGGAGGTTCCTTCCAACTGTAACATTCTATGATTCTATCACCATGTTTTCACACATGGAAGTAGATATCTGATGTACATCATGAGATATCTAGCGTAGTTGGAAGCAATATGCAAATCAGGCTGTAACTGAATTCTAATAATCTATACTTAAAATTTACTGTCAGGGTTCTGACACTTGAGACCCCATTTTTAGACAAATATTTGGTAGGAAATTAGACCACTTATGATGTCATGACGTCTGTCACGCCGTTAACGGCGATAAAGGAGCAGGACGGCGTACTGGGACCCGCACCTGTCCCTGCCACTCTAAAGGGGCCCTGGCTTTCCCTTATCTCAGGGGCACCTATGATGGTTAGGAGACCTGAGCCACCAGCGTATCCCTGTCTCCTGTGCAGACCCTCTCAGTGGCCCCTTCTCCCCACCAGTGTAACAATACAACAAATAACAGGGTATACAGACAAGGTAACTAAAAAGTCTCAAACTCACCAAATGCTCACACAACCACAGAGGAAACACAGAAAAGGGAAGAGAAGGAAAAAACTAGGAAGCAAAACAGGTTTAACATGCAACCAAAACAGCAGACACCAATCTCTGTAAATAAACCTCCAACTCCAACATTAAGCTCCTTCAACCTCCAAACCAGGCAGCAGAACTGATCACTGACAATAGCTGAACTCAGGACTGGGTCTATATAGAGGATCAGATTACAAAATCCACTTCAGCTGAGAGACCCAGCTCTCAGCAACTCAGCAATAAGGTTAACTCCTGCACTGCTGGCACAAAGCAGCCAGGTCAGAATACAGGTGAAGAGCTTCTGTTCACTGTGTGTGAACGAGGCCCAGAGCGCTGCGTTTCTCTGGAACCGCTCTGTAGCGGTAGCCCCGTGACAATGTCCCTCTATAGGAAAGAACTGTCAGCTGAAAAAAAGAATAGCGAACATTTATCTAATATCAGCAATAACAATACATCATATTTAGGAGCATCAAAGCATTTTCTTCACACCCATAAAGGTGATATTTCTCACTTTGCGTTTTTTGGATTTGAGAAGGTGGCAAATTTCATCCATGGAGGAAATAAGCATAAACAACACACCTTTAGAAAAGCCTTCTGGATTTTAAGATACCAAATGCCCAAAAGTGATGAATTTTCCTAATGATTTGTTTTATATATATTAATTATTTTTTTCCCATTTTGCATGTATAATGCAATGAAGCATATTCACTCTGGTTGACTGTTCCCATATATGTGTTTATGGATTGCCATTGGGATATCCTACGATGAAGGGCCACACCAGAAACTTGTCAGGAATTTTATGCTGTGTTTTTAACTATGCCTTGACATGCCTCAATAAAGGTTTTTGATTTTACTTACTGGGTTGGAGTGCCGGATGAAATCTCTTCCTTGTTCATATACATAACATAGCGCTATACAAAATGGAAAAAGGGTGGGAAAATAATTTTCCATAAGGGCCACATGAGAGTCCGTGACTGTTGTGGAGGGCTGAACCAATAAGCTGAAATTAATTCTGCACAATATTAACATATTTATTATTATTTTATATTAATTGTATAACTTATTATTGAGCAGATTAAGTATGCTGACATCCCCTATATACAGTATAAGCCCACAAACAGCTCCTTTATATACATTATAAGCCCACTCACATCCCCCCTAAATACAGAATTAGCCCCCACATAACCCCCTATATACAGTATGAGCCCTCACAAAGCTCCCTAGATACAGTATGGGACCTCACATAGTCTCCCTATATACAGGATGAGCCCCCACATAGCTCCTACATGAACCTCTGCATAGCTACTTATATACAGTATGAGGTCTCAAATAGCCCCTATATGCAGGATGAGCCCACACAAAGTTCCCATATACTGTATGATCTCTTACATAGCTCCCTGTATACAGTATGATACCTCACATAGTCTCCCTATATACAGGATGAGCCCCCACATAGCTCTCTTTATGCAGGATGAGCCCCAACATAATTCTCTCTATGCAGGCTTAGCCCTCACATAGCTCTCTATATGTAGGATGAGCACCCAGATAGCTCTCTATATGCAGGATTAGCCCTCACATACTGTAGCTCCCTATATACCGTATCAGCCCTTATATTGCCCCTATACACAGTATGAGATCTCATATAGCTGACTATATGCAGTATGAGACCCCCCACATAGCTCTCTATAAATAGGATAAGACCTCCACATAGCTCTCTATATACAGGATGAGCCCCACATAGCTTCCTATTTACTGTATAAGCCCCTATATAGGTCCCTATATACAGTATGAGGTGTCATATTACCCCTATATACAGGATGAGCCCCGCATAGCTCCCAATATACAGTATCAGCCCCTACATAGCCACCTATACACTGTATGATCCCACACATAGCCTCGTATATACAGTATGAGCCCCTACACAGCCTCCTATATACAGATGAGCCACACACAGCCTTTTATATACAGTATGAGCCCCTCATAGTCCCCTATATGTAGTATGATCTCCCACATAGCTCCCTATATGCAGACAGAGCCCCTACATAGCCTCTCATATACAGATGAGCCACAAACAGACACTTAAATATAGTACAAACCTCCACATTGTCCCATATATACAGTATGACCCCCAACTTAGCTCCCTATATGTAAGATGAGCCCTTAAATAGCCCCTACACAGCCTCCCATATACAGATGAGCCAAACACAGCCTCTTATATACAGTATGAGCCTTCACATAGACAGCCTCCTATATACTGTATGAGCCCCAACATAGCCTTCTATATACCATATGTTCCCTCATATAGCTCCTATATGCATCATAAGCCCCCACATAGCGTCCTATATATAGTATGAGCCCCCATATAGCCACTATATACAGGCACACATCCCATACACGTATTAAATATAGCAACGACAGATACCGACCTCGCTCCCAATTGCCTGGCGCTCTGCTCCAGTCCACGGGGCTCCATTTCTTTGCTTTGGGGCAATTTTTTGGGCAGCTGCAATTGGGACTTTTGTCAAAGTACAGAGAGTTATGAGCAGTTCTAAATATCAGTCAATTTTGCAACAAAACCTTCAGGTATCTAATAAAAAGCCAAAGATAAAGAGGAATCTCACCTTTCAGTATGACAAGGACCATAAGCATACCTCCAAATCAACAAAGAATGGCTTCACCAGAAGAAAATTTCAATTTTTCAATTGAATTGTACAGATTATGAGTGACATTAAAAGTGGAAAAAATTCTGAAATGCTTCTTCTTGGTATGATTTTTTTTTTGCATGACATACACGTGCCATTGTAACAGGGATGTGTAGACTTTTTATATCTGGCATACTGTATGTGTATTATGCTTCTTGGACATGTATTATTATACTCTCTGCATGTGCATTATTATACCCTCTTACTGAGTATATGTGTATTATTATCCTACACGTGTAAACTGTGGTGACAACCTGGAGAAAACACTGGCTTGAGTTATCGGAATAATAGCTGACATTATGGCAAACACAAAGGTATTAGCGCATAATATTAGCACAAGGTGCCTTTTCTCTCCAAACATCTGGTCCCAGGATGGATTGTTACTGTAGCTAAAAGTCTCCTTGCTGCCGCTCCCCAGGATATTGGGAGCAGCACACCACACACGCTGCTATGGATCTGTTCTCAAGTCGCTGCCGTGAGCGGGCCGTATGATGGCAATTAGGAGCAGTTAGTGTGCACATGAGACGCACGGGTGGCAGGTGGCGAAAAGGGAACTCAATTAACTGGCATGTACAGGATCCCTGCTTAATGAGGCTGGGCCACCTCATGTGGGTGAGGGAGGTACGTAGCAGCGTCATCTCAGCTAAGCCATGATCTGGGAGGACCAGAAAGAATTCAACAGGTTGTAAAAAGGGGGCAATACTTCCTAGGCATATTATTGTCATATTCATGTAGAAATTGGCAGAGAAACTTTCCAACATTGCGCCACTTGTGCATTTTCTACTATGAAGCTGCTTCTGGCCAAGGTGTGACGTCTACCTCTCCATTTCTCCCAACTGGCCTTGATCCGGTGGGACATTCGCAGATTTTAGAAGCTCCATCATGGTCCCTGTAGGATGGCAGCAAGTCCCGATATCAACCACATCTGAGCCCTTCACTTCTCCACCAGCCTATGCCCTCTGCACTGACTGAGGTTTTACGCAGCAGGTGGAATGACAACACTAGATTACGCCTGCTGTGCCAAGCAACAGACAAAACAGATCACAGCAGATCTCTAGATCTACTTCACTCGTTGTTGTTATATTTTTTTAATTAGACAGTGAACTATAGTTAGTGGGGTAGAAGGGAGCAATACTGTGTGAGAGGAGCATTTTATTGTGTGTATGTGTGGGGCATCATACTGTGTGTAGGGGAATATTGGAACATTATACTGTGTGTGGGGCGAACCTCGAGGGTTCATACTTTGTGGGGAACCGTGTGGCTTTATAACGTGTGTAGGGGATTATTGGAACATCATACAGTGTGTGGGGCGAACCTCGAAGGTTCATACTTCGTCGAGAACCATGTGGCATTATACTGTGTGTAGGGGAATATTGGAACATCATACTATGTGTGGGGCGAACCTCAAGGGTTCATACTTCGTCGAGAACCGTGTGGCATTATACTGTGTGTAGGGGAATATTGGAACATCATACTATGTGTGGGGCGAACCTCAAGGGTTCATACTTCATCGAGAACCATGTGGCGTTAGGCCGGTTTCACACGTCAATGGCTCCGGTACGTGAGGTGACAGTTTCCTCACGTACCGGAGCCACTGACACACGTAGACACATTAAAATCAATGCATCTGTTCAGATGTCATTGATTTTTTGTGGACCGTATCTCCGTGTGCCAAACACGGAGACATGTCAGTGTTCGTGGGAGTGCACGTATTACACGGACCCATTAAAGTCAATGTCCGTGTGCAGTCCATGTGCCGTGCAGGAGACAGCGCTACATTAAGCACTGTCCCCCCCACTGGTGCTGAAGCCGCGATTCATATCTTCCCTGCAGCAGCATTTGCTGTAGAGAAGATATGAATAATTGTGTTTAAAATAAAGATCTATGTGCCCCCCGCCCTCCCACCCCCTGTGCGCCCCCCCACCCCCTGTGCGCCCCCCCGCTGTTCTGAAACTACTCACCCGGCTCGCTCTCTCACCGGCGCTGCTTCCTGTTCTGGCCGCATCTTCTACTGTATCAGCGGTCACGTGGTGCCGCCGATTACAGTCATGAATATGCGGCTCCACCTCCCATAGGGGTAGAGCCGCATATTCATTACTGTAAATGAGCGGCCCCACGTGACCGCATACAGGAGAAGATGCAGCCAGAACAGGAAGCAGCACCAGCGAGGGAGCGAGCCGGGTGAGTATTTTCAGAACAGCGGGGCACATAGGCACATAGATCTTTATTTTAAACACAATTATTCATATCTTCTCTACAACACAATTATTCATATCTTCTCTACAGCAAACGCTGCTGCGGGGAAGATATGAGTGGGGCTTCAGCACCAGATGCTGGTACATGTGGTACCCAGCACGATGCCTGTGGTACCCAGTGGGCACACTGATATGCCACAGAAACGCACCGGCACACGGACACAGATAATTCCGGTAACGATTTTTCCGGTACCAGAATTATGTGGACGTGTGAGACTGCCCTCATACTGTGTGTAGGAGAATACTGGAACATCATACTGTGTGTGGGGCGAACCTCGAGGGTTCATACTTTGTGGGGAACCATGTGGCATTATACTGTGTGTAGGGGAATATTGGAACATCATACTGTGTGTGGGGCGAACCTCGAGGGTTCATACTTTGTGGGGAACCGTGTGGCATTATACTGTGTGTAGGGGAATATTGGAACATCATACAGTGTGTGGGGCGAACCTCGAGGGTTCATACTTCGTCGAGAACCGTGTGGCATTATACCGTCTGTAGGGGAATATTGGAACATCCCACTATGTGTGGGGCGAACCTCGAAGGTTCATACTTCATCAAGAACCATGTGGCATTATACTGTGTGTAGGAGAATATTGGAACATCATAAATGTGTGTGGGGCGAACCTCGAGGGTTCATACTTTGTGGGGAATAGTGTGGCAATATACTGTGTGTAGGGGAATATTTGAACATCATACTGTGTGTGGGGCAAACCTCGAGGGTTCATACTTTGTGGGGAGTCGTGTAGCATTATACTGTGTGTAGGGGAATATTTGAACATCATACTGTGTGTGGGGCGAACATCGAGGGTTCATACTTTGTGGGGAGTCGTGTAGCATCATACTGTGTGTAGGGGACTATTAGAGCATCATACTGTGTTTGGGGTGAACCTCGAGGGTTCATACTTTGTGGGGAGTTGTGTAGCATCATACTGTGTGTAGGAGAATATTGGAGCATCATACTGTGTTTGGGGCGAACCTCGAGGGTTCATACTTCGTTGAGAACTGTGTGGCATTATACCGTCTGTAGGGGATTATTGGAACATCATACTGTGTGTGGGGTGAACCTCGAGTATTCAAATGTTGTGGGGAGCCTTGTGGCATTATATAGTGTGTGGGGTATCATTTGTAGTAGGTGGGCACTCTGGAGGCATCACAATGCAATGAGTGAGGGCATCATACTGTGGAGTAAACACATTATGGCACATCATACTCTGTGAGGAAATGTACTGTGGGGGTATAATACTGTGTTTGTTGTTATCATTCTATGTAAGGGAATGCAATGTTACTTGGACATCAGACTGTGGTAGGGGTATCACACTGCATGAGGAGGCACTGTGAAAGTCTCATACTGTGTGCAGAGAATGCACTGTGGACCTATCATACGATATGAAGGAGAACTGTGGGGCCTCATACTGTGTGGGGTAATGCAATTTGGGGAAATCATACAGTGTACTTTGAGGGCATCATACTGTGTAAGGGAGCACTATGGGGGTTTCATACTGGGAGGGGGTCAGGCAATTTTGGGGAATCATACTGTGGGGGGATTGCAATTTAAGGACATAATACTGTGGGAGGGGGCACTGTGGAGGCCTTATACTGTGTGACAGGGCACTGTGGGGGCATCATACTGTGTGGGTAAATGCATTTTGGGGACATAATACTGTGTGTGAAGCGTCACTGTGGGAGCATCATGTTGTGAAGGGAGGTCATACACTTGGGGGCATCCTACTACGTGAGGGGCCACTGTGAGGGCATCATACTGCATGTAGAGGACATTGGTGGCATCATACTGTGTGTAGGGACATTGTAGGGCTTTCATTAACTGGTTATTTAAAATAAAAAGAGAAAAAAGTAAACTATTGAACGGCACTGGTTAATACACCCTCAAAAAGTCAGCGAAAGTAGCTACATTAACAGTGCCTCCCTCATAAAGAGTGCCAGAAGAGCATGTAGAACATAAGGGTTCCCCTATAAGCAATGCTAGAGGAAGCCCCCTCTTAAATGCTGTCATTGAGTCCCTAACATGAGAGGTGCCAGATGTCAGGGTAAGGTACTGTTAGTTTATTTCTATGCACTCAGTCTTAGGTGAGATGAGTTTGCTGCCTCGTTCCTATGTGTACGGGACCGAGGCCTAGAGCAGTGTACAGCCGGTCAGATCCTTGGGGAGTTGTCAGCACAGAACCCCATATGTAGTGATGCAATTCTATCAGGAAATTAAAACAAATTGCATTAGATTTTTCTCTTACACCGTATTGCCTCAATATGGCGGATCTCCAGGGGACCGGTTACAAGGGAGGTTTACAACATGGACACATATTCGAAGCAAGACGTGTGAAATCATTGCCAGGAAACATCAGCAAGTTATAAGCAGAGTGAATGGGCTAGGCTGCCATCTATCTATGCCTCGAATTACGCCATCAATATGGGGTCATGCTGTAGTTTTGGAGCTTTGGTTTCTCATAGCAACCAGTCACAGAGCAGCTTTTATTTTGTATTTTGCTTTTGAAAACTATAAACTGTGCTGTGATTGGTTGCTATGGACAAGAAGCCTTTTGCCTTAAATCTGTCCCCTTGGGTCGCAGTACCAGTTCTTTTAGTTCTTTTGGTAGCATTTTTAATGCATTTTTTTTTACCTAACAAACCAAGTGTCGTAGATCATGTAATTTAGGCTACGTTCAGACTAGCGTTGTGCGCCGCTGCGTCGGCGACGCAACGCACGACGCACGCAAAAACGCGGCAAAACGCACGCAAAAACGCTGCGTTTTGCGACGCGTGCGTCGTTTTTTGCCAAAAATCGGACGCAAGAAAAATGCAACTTGTTGCGTTTTCTTGGTCCGACGCTTGCGGCAAAAAAGACGCATGCGTCGCACAACGCAACAAACAAAAACGCATGCGTCCCCCATGTTAAACATAGGGGCGCATGACGCGTGTGTCGCCGCTGCGTCGCCCGACGCTAACCCGACGCACACTAGCACAACGCTAGTCTGAACGTAGCCTTAAAGATTCCTCTTAGAATCATTTGAGTTTTAATGTAAAAATCAAACTAAAAACGTCACCAAAAAGAAATCGTTTGAAGAGCGTTTAATATTTCCCTACTGACCTACAATTAACAGCTTGGAAAAAAAAATGCCAGGGAAAAATAAAATCTCCAAAAAGAAATGTTTTTGGCTAAAACACTGACTTGCTCGAAGTACGGATCCGACGAAAGGTTTGGTCGCGGGTTTCCTGATCCAAATTCAACAGCCGAATAGCCATATGTGAGGCTGATTTTGATCCATATATGAGGCAAAATTGCAGCAGATTTCACTTTTCAATGCGAATTCGCGCAAAATTTGTCAGTGTGAATTCGTCCTAAGATGCCAAAATGGAGACATTTTGGCCCAAACATCAGCAGCAAAACATACACCAAAAAGGAGGTACATCAAATGCCAAAAAAACAGGCGCTACTATAATTATAAATCTCCACTATCATCTATTTTTTGTAGAATAATTATGGGTTTTTTAAATATTTTTTTGCATTGCCAAGGTCATACAAGGTGTCCAAAACACAATACACAATTTTTGGTTAATCCAGGCACGCGAACTTTCTGTCCCCCTTATGGTCCGGTCCCCTCGTTACATGGATTACTATGCCGTACAATAGTTGCAATACTTAATTATTTGAAGGATTAACTTTGCGTTGTAACGAATGCTCGTCTACGACCCCCGCTTTCTTTTGAGGCGTCCGCACTGTCTGCCTCGTCTGGCGGCCGTTGGAATTGATGTTGTAGACACATGGCAGCGGGCATCCTGTAAACTAAAGCCGCCGCTTCCTCCGCTCATTAGACACTGGAAGTCAGAGTCAATTTGGTGTAAAACATTTCTTGACTTAATGATATTTATGGGCAATTAAGCAGATAGTAGACGAGAATACCCCGTCTGAGGGGCAATCCAGGGACGGGCGCGAATCCTCTTCTTTTATTGAAGCCCTTTTATCTAGTAATTAGACAGAAGCCTATTTGCTGTCACAAACCTCACTCTTAAATCAAATTAATATTTCATTTTTTTATCTCGTACAAAAAAAAACTGTTTTCCATCGGTGCGCTAAATCTGATTTTCATCCATTTTTTGATCTTCATGCCAGTTTTTAGCATCCGTTTGTCATCAGTTTTTCATGTATACAACCGGACTGTGGAAACGGACAGCACATGGATGCAACTCCAATGGCGTCCTTTTCTGTCCGTTTTTTTTGTAGACCCATTTACTTGAATGGACGAGTCTGGTCTGTGTTGTTCATGCACAGGAAAAAAAAAACCACATGACGTCAGACCGTATTTTTAATGAAAAAATATTGATAAATGATCAAAAGTCGTTTTTTGTGATTTTGCTGCATTCTTTCTTTTTTTACAAATCATGTCAGCCGCCTAAGAAATGTGTAGGAATCACATGATGTATAAATCTCATGACTTGTATTGTTAAAAATGCAAATTGGAGAAAGCAAACAAAAAGCGCAAATACTAAACAGAATAATAAATATAATAATAATTATAATTTATTATGATTATTATTATTATTATAAAAAATAACAACTGCTAAAGCACTACCAAAAACTACGTGTGATTGTAGTTTTTCTGACATATTTGTATTTTTTTTCAAGAGAATTACAAGGATTGTTATAAGTTTTGGTGTAAAAAGTATTCCAAAAATGGCTAAAAATGTGCAAAATAAATTCACTAAATAATACATTTCTCTAATTATGCTAATTTTGTTAGACGGTTTCTTCTTCTGATGTCACCGCATGGAGAATGTTTCTTTACACAAATATTTTAAAGGAAAAAAAAAATTACACACCATTAGTAAACTTAGAACAATTTACGTCTTCTCCCCATGTCTCCTTTTAAGACCCGTCCAAAACTGTGATAAAAAATGAAAAAAGTATCAAAAGCAGCAAATACAACACAGGGAATTAGACAGCAACGAATTAAATAACAGCGTTAACTGAGTGATGTTATTTTGGACAAGTAAAAAAAAAATCACCAGTCCTTGTCAAGATGGGAAAAATTTTGTTCCGTCATTTCTTAATTATCTGTTTCAGGAAAAGTCTGAGCACAACCAATATGTGATCTACCAAGTCTGCTCCTACAAAAGAGACGCCACCCAGCTTTCCGAGAGATGTTCTTCTAGAGTCCTGAGCGGCATATCATCCAGGATATGTGGGTGTGTAGAGGGTACCGGGGTGTACTGTAAATGTTTTATTACTTTCTGCTTTAGGACGCTTACATGGATTACACTGATTTGTCTGTTGACTGCTGCCAATGTAAAGAAGTGCCATCACATTCATGGTGTGACATCTAAAAAGTTTCTAAATCCTTCTAAAAATATTCTATAGCCGACAGTAAAGCGTCACACATAGTACGGGGAAGGAGTTTCTAATGAAATATATTCAACATCAATTTCAGAAGCCGTCCTCAACCCTCATACTACTATTACTCCTATTATTGTGCAGAAGAGCAATCAGCTACAAGAGAAACCGACTTGACAAGGTCACCAGCAGATGACACCGAGAATCAAACCAGTGGCCTCTATTCACAGTCAAAGTTCTTGACCTCGGAGCTAACTCCGCGAACCTAATATCACCCCATCTGTATCATTTGTAATTACGGTGTTAGATATTTGCATATCTTTCTATTATCTATCTATCTATCTATCTATCTATCTATCTATCTATCTATCTATCTATCTATTATCTATTATCTATCTATTATCTATCTATCTATTCTCTATCTATCTATCTATCTATATATCTATTATCTCTATCTATCTATCTATCTATCTATCTATCTATCTATCTATCTATCTATCTATCTATTATCTATCTATCTATTATCTATCTATCATCTATCTATCTATTATCTATTATCTATCTATTCTCTATCGATCTATTATCTATCTATCTATCTATCTATCTATCTATCTATCTATCTATTATCTATCTATCTATTCTCTATCGATCTATTATCTATCTATCTATCTATCTACCTATTATCTATCTATCTATCTATCTATTATCTATCTATTATCTATCTGTTATCTATTATCTATCTAGTATCTATGTATATATTATCTATCTATCTATCTATCTATCTATCTATCTATCTATCTATCTATCTATCTATCTATCTATCTACCTATTATCTATCTATCTATTATCTATCTATTATCTATCTATTATCTATTATCTATCTATCTATCTACCTATTATCTATCTATCTATTATCTATCTATTATCTATCTGTTATCTATTATCTATCCATCTATCTATTATCTATCTATCTATCTATCTATCTATCTATCTATCTATCTGTCTGTCTATCTATCTATCTGTTATCTATCATCTATCTAGTATCTATGTATATATTATCTATCTATTCTCTATTTATCTATTATCTATCTTTTCTCCATTTATTATCTATCTATTCTCTATCTATCTATCTATCTATTATCTATCTATCTATCTATTATCTATCGATGTATATATTATCTATCCATCTTTCTATCTATCTAATATCTATTGTCTATCTATTATCCATCTATCTATTCTCTATTTATTATCTATCTATCTATCTATTATCTATCTATCTATCTATCTATCTATCTATCTATGTATCTGTCTATTTATCTATTATCTATCCATCTATTATCTATCTATCCATCTATCTATCTATCTATCTATCTATCTATCTATCTATCTATCTATCTATTTATCTATTATCTATCTATCTATCTATCTATCTATCTATCTATCTATCTATCTATGTATCTGTCTATTTATCTATTATCTATCCATCTATTATCTATCTATCTATCTGTTATCTATTATCTATATATCTATTATCTATCTATTATCTAAAAAAAGAAAAAAGAGAAAACAGCAGCAGGCCGCAGTATGTCTGGGTGCCATGCTTCCAAGGCAGCAAACAAACCTCTATCTAGGAAACAAAAAAAAATGGAGGCAGCACAACAGTGTAAGGTGAAAAAATGGCTTATTTAATAGCCCATAGTAGCGACGTTTCGGCTCAAAAACTGTGAGCCTTTTGACCACAAACCACAGGCTCAAGGATTCAGACCCAGACACATAACAATATGCCAATGAGGATGTTGCGTACGAGTGAGGAGACCCGCGGCCTGTCCAGATATCACGGATTTTGTCTGCCGAGAATCGTACAAATGTTCTCCGTATGGTGATCCGTATGTAATCCGTTTTCAATGTGATGATGCGATTTCCTTGTATCTAAGTATCTGTATGACTTTACATTTCTCACTGCTTTTCCTCATTGAACTTAATGGCTCAATGACAGCATTCGATACACATGAACTTATCAATTTATGCACCAAGAATTCTCAATTTTTCCTATTGTCTAGTGCAGTAATGCAATTCAAATGTCATATATTTCATGTTTGCATGCTATAGCGCTACAGAGTGCAACTTTATTTGTTAGTTATATATGGAAATGGCTGCTGGAAGTGATGGTCAGTCTTTTGATATTTATATACTGTATTTATTCCCACCTTAGATATACCTTAACAAATATACATTTTACAACTCCTGAAAGAGAGGGTAAAATTGCAAAATGCTTCTAAAACCAAGCAAGAACAGAGGGATTTTTAATTTTATAATTTGCTTCTCATTCATAGGTTACCGGCATAGCTAGGGGATCATCTCATGGGGACACAGCTCATGAGTGGGCACCTAACCAGGTAGCCATGATTACAACTATGGTGGCACACCCTAATAGTTGGTTTAGGAGAACATCAGTAGATGGCCATGGTATTATAGAAAATAAATCTATACAAAGATCAATATTAATATTACAGCCATATGGTGACCGTATAGTGAAAGATACTATTCCTGCACAACATCCAAGAGATTACAGTATAGTTATAGCCGTCCACTTTTCCCATCTTTACCATCTCGCTCAGAGTGTCGTGACAATGTCTTCCATCTACGAATTGTCTGCAGAGTTAACACCACTGTATGATGTCCCCCATAGCAGCCCTTACGCTGTGTGATGGCCCACAAGTAGCTCCCACACTGTATAATGTCCCTCTTAGTAGACCCAACACTTTGTGATGGTCCCACACTGTACAATGGTTCCTTTATTAGCTCCGACACTATATGATGGCCCCCTTAGTAGCCCCCACTTTGTATGGTGGCCTGCAAGTAACCCCGACTCTGTATGTTGGCCATCGCAGTAGTACCCACACTGTAAGTTGGTCCTACACTGTACAATGGCCCGCATTAGCCCCTATACTGTTTGAAGGCCCCCACTGTAGCCCCCACACTGTGTATGATGAATTTCACTGTAGTCCCCACACTGTATGATGACCCCCTTAATCGCTCACATACTGTATTATTGCCCCACCGTAGTCCCAACACTGTGTGATGGCCCCACATTAGCCCCCACTCTGTATGGTCTGTATGAGGCCCCCTTAGCAGTCACCCCCTTTGTATGATGGTCCCCTTACTAGACTGCATGTTGTATCATAGCCCCCTTAGCAGCCCTCACTCTTTATAATGGCTCTTCATGTAGCCCCCCACTGTATGATGGCCCCCTAAGTAGCATCCATGTTGTATGATGGCCACCTTAGCAGCCCTAACACTGTATACTAATCCTCACATAATATTAAAATAAAAAACATTATAGATTCACATAACCCTGCAGTAGTCCCCACACTATATGATGGTCCCCAATCTGTATCTGGCTCCCACACTGTATGATGGCCTTGCATTAGCTGCCACACTGTATGATTACCCCCACCAGTAGCTCTCACACTGTATTATAGCCCCCTTAGCAAACCTCATGCTATATGATGGCTCCCGTAGTAGATCCCATGCAGAATGATGGCCCCACAAGAGCCCCAAGACTGTATGATAGTCCCCACAGTAGCCCCCTCACTGCATCATGGCCCCCTTAGTAGCCCCCACACTGTATGATGGCTCCCTTAGTAGCCCCACACTGTATGATGGCTCCCTTAGTAGCCCCACACTGTATGATGGCTCCCTTAGTAGCCCCTATGCTGTATGATGGCCCTTACACAGAACTAAAATAAAACACATTATATACTCATGTAACACCAGCGAGTCCACTGGCAAACAGCGGCGAGGTGCGTGTGGACCAACGCAGTGATGTCATTGCGCAGGGGCACACGCAGGGCGTTAGATTCCCGGTGTGATGATGTCATCACGTCGCCTCACTCGAGAATTGCTGGACATTAAAGGAACCTGCAGCAACCTAAAGTAACCTATGGCTTACAGAACATAGAGTGGTAATACAAGGTAATACCATGTAGTTTAAGCGTTCTGCGCATGATGATACATTTAAGGGTGGTGGTCGCTCCAGGTGGGTCCCTCTGAGCGCACAGCCCTGGGCGATTGCCTCTTCTGCCTCCCTTGTAGTTATGCTACTGGTTATCAGCCACCTCTGTAGTCTATCAGAGGTGGCCAGTCACCTAGGCAAAGATCACAACGCTTACAAGCATAGAGCTTCTATGTGATGCTATGAAGTTGACCATCTTATTGGATCCAGCCAGTGTCAGTGCCCCTGATGCTGTAGAGACAAAACTGCCTCTGCTTGCAGCATGGGAGAGTGCACAGAACAGGCCAGCGGCCGAACTATGCTGCTAGTTTGAACTGTCAACCGTCAGTGGTGCACCGGTTCCCCGACAAGCAGGAAGCTGGGAGGTAGGGAAACATTGCCCCTCTGAATAGAGAGGAAGCAACAAACCCTTTAAGGGTAAATGACCTGAAAGTATTTTTTAATTGAGATTTTATTGAGTTTCACATTTTTTTTGCGAGAAATGTAAATAGCGAGATAGTATTCAGCTAAATATATTAGGCAAAATAAAGAATTAGAAAATAAGGAATAACATGTGAATAAAAAATGAAGCAGTGTCTTTTTATTTTCTTGACGTATTATTATTATCGGATGGGAGTCGGAGAGCTTCCAAGTTGCAGAAGCGACGTTTCCGCCATAGGTTAATTGTGTCCCAGCTTAGACAAGGAAGGTCTCAGTAAGCCTGGCAATAGCCTTTTATCCTCTTTACAAGCTCAGGCCGTTAGTGTCACGAGTAACTCGTCAGGCTAAGAAACTATTTGCAAGGCTGAAACAGACTTGCTCATCTGGACTGGCAACGGAGAGAAAGAGCCGCTTGTCTCTGGCATATCGGGGGTGGAAGAACGTAGCTGTGGTGCAGGTGGTGCCGGCCCATCAGTATAAACTTTGTTTTAAGGGGACGCTACGCAGGTGCACCCTGTGAAAATGTCTGTACACTTCCTGGGCCCAAGAACGAGCTACAGAGCCATGCCAACGCTCACACAGACCGCCACTGTTGCCTTAAGAGTAAATAAAAAGATGGTTGAGGGCTGCAGTCACATTTTGGGTGGTTCGCTCAATAAGACAAAAACCCTCCTATGAAACCTCCTTTTAATAGTCCTATGTCACTAGCGCTCTCAGCGAGCAGATTCCATTGTGCCGGTGTCCTCTCTGGGGCATGATATCATAGCCTTAGAGGAAGTCTTTATGCGAAGGTCGCATTAGTTTGTACTATGGATATAATCATTTTCTTAGCCCGCACAATGTGGCACTGTGATGCTATAGGCCAGATGGCTGAGACACTTTGCCCATCCACAGCCACACAGGGCTTTCATTGTTGCCTCATAAACAGATTTCATTGTGTCACTTCTGAAATTTCAGTGTCCATCACTTTGTAAAGATGAAGAATACAATTTTCACAGCTTGGGGAGATATGCAAAGCGACCCCTTTTTATGGTGAATACGGGTCTTGTAAAGTTCTGCGGAGCTTCTTTTACATTGTCTCCATCCCTTTTTTTACTCCCCTTTGGTTAGCTGTATTAGGGTTGGGGTAAAATAGATTATGAGAAATGGCTAGATTATAGATTTCGTCATTTTATATATCTTCTGCCTAGCAGAACCTACAGCAGAACCTACAGCAGAACCTACAGTATACTCATCGGAAAAATCCGCTGTCCCTGTTGTCCTTTCTAGTCTTTGTATACCTTGCTTTATATCTCCGCTGAGGTTGCAGCAGTCAAGTGGGAAGTTGGAAACAGCAAGGGGAACAAATACCAACGGTGACCACTAGGACGTTGCCAGCAGCCGATTTATCATGTGTTTATAGGTGTTTTTTTTTACTATTTTATTCCATTTCCTCCATTTAGTCAATTTTCTCCCTCTGTTGGCAAAACTCTTCAAAAGGGTTGTCCGGGACTTTAACATTAATGGCACCATCCTTAGGATAAGTAATCAATGTCTGATCCGAGGGGGTGCAACACTCGACAAATCCTCCGATCAGCTGTTCTCGGTGTTGGCAGCTGCCGTAACTGCACTGATGAAGAGCACAGCTCCGCCGACTGTATAGTGCACATCCGCCACCTATTGAAATCAATTGGGGTTGGATGTGCATTACCCGGAGGTAGCCATTATTCTGTCAATGGAGGTCATCAGTATCAGATCTGAGGAGGTCTAACTCATACTACCTCAACAGACCGAACTTTTAAAGTCCTATTTTGCATCTGTTTTCGCTCAGAAAGGAAATGTAACATCATCTGATTTTCACTGTCCTATTAAAAGAATAGACGAATCCAGGCTATCTATAAACAGAAAGATAGTGAGGAAACACTTAGCTAACATAAATGAATTCAAGTCTCCAGGTCCATATGAATTACACCCCATAGTACTGAAGGAGATAGCAGAAAAAAAATTTGAACCACTCACCATAATATTTGAAAATTCTTGGAGAACAGAAGAAGTCCCAGAAGACTGGAAAAGAGCAAATGTTTTTCCTATCTACAAAAAGGGGAAGAAGGTGGACCCAGGGAACTATAGGACGGTGAATCTGACTTCCATACCAGGAAAGATCTTTGAATAAATTATTAAACAATATGTATGTTGTACCTGGATAAGAATGAACTGATTAACCACAGTCAGCATGGATTTGTAACTAATAAGTCATGTCAAACTAACTTAATTTCCTTCTATGACAGAATCACTGACTGGGTGGATAAGGGAAATGCTGTAGATATAATATATCTTGACTTCAGCAAAGCATTTGACAAAGTATCTTACACCATCCTTATTGAAAAAATGACTAAGTATGGGATGGACAAGGCAACTGTTAGGTGGATTCATAACTGGCTTAGTGATCGGACCCAAAGAGTGGTTGTAAATGGCTGCACATCCAGTTGGAAGAATGTCTCAAGTGGGGTACCACAGGGTTCTGTCCTGGGCCCTGTATTGTTCAACATCTTTATCAATTATTTAGTTGAAGGAATTGAGGGTACACTGATTAAATTTGCTGATGACACAAAGCTAGGAGGGATAGCTAATACTAGAGAGGAGAGAGAAGATTCAAATAGATAGAACTAAACTGGAGTAGTGGACAGCAACTAACAGAATGGTTTTTATTAACAAGGAAAAATGCAAAGTACTACATCTGGGCAATAAAAATGAAAAAAGCATATATAGAATGGGAGGAATAGGGCTAAGCAACAGCATATGTGAAAAAGACTTGGGAATACTAATAGATCATAAACTGAACATGAGTCAACAGTGTGATGCAGCAGCAAAAAAGGCAAATGCAATTCTGGGATGTATTAACAGAAGCATACAGACTAGATCACACAAAGTCATTATTGCCCTCTACTCCTCTTTAGTCAGACCTCATCTGGAATACTGTGCCCAGTTTTGGGCTCCACATTTTTAAAAAGACATCAACAAACTGGAGCAAGTTCAGAGAAGAGCGACCAGAATGGTGACTGGTCTGCAAACCATGTCCTATGAGGAACGGTTACAGGATTTGGGAATGTTTAGTTTGCAAAAAAGAAGACTGAGAAGAGACGTAATAGCTGTCTACAAATATCTGAAGGGCTGTCACATTGTAGAGGGATCATCTTTATTCTCATTTGTACAAGGAAACACTAGAAGCAATGGGATGAAACTGAATGGGAGGAGATGCAGATTAGATATTAGAAATAACTTTTTGACAGTTAGAGTGAACAATGAGTGGAACAGGCTGTCACAAGAGGTGGTGAGTTCTCCTTTCATGGAAGTCTTCAAACAGAGGCTGGACAGACATCTGTCTGGGATGATTTAGTGAATCCTGCTTTGAGCAGGGGGTTGGACCAGATGATCCAGGAGGTCCCTTCCAACTCTATCATTCTATGATTCTATGAGATCAGTCCCAAGTAAAGGGACTATCAGAAGTGGCTTGGTAGATTGTGTAGTGGCTGTGAATGGTACTCCTTAAAGGGATTGTGCTCCCTTCCTTAGAAAAGACAAGTTCTCATCTATTCACTTGTAAGGGAGCTACTATTACATCATGGAGTGAGTTTATGGAGTGGTTTCAGTACCGCCTGTGCCTAGCCCCTGACTGGAGCTTGTCCCTCCTTTTCCCGCCATCTTGGAACTCCTGTGAAGCCCAACCAGAAGGTAGGCTTTATAGGAGACCATGATTTATGCTATATTATTGCAGTATAAACTGCAAATGACCACAGGACTAAAAATTACAATTTTAAGGGACAAAAAGTTTTTAAAAATGTAAAAAAAAAATTTCAGTCATCTATTCATTTAACAAATAAAGAAAAAATAGCGTATCAGAATATACAATTATTTAACTGATAAGGTAAACATCAAGTGTAAAAAAAAATTTGAAAAGCCAATATTGACATTTTTTGGTCTCCTCCAATGCAATAAAAAGTTATTAAAAAATGTACTCTAATGGTAGCATGAAAAACTACCGTTTTTCACACAAAAAAAACAAGCTGTCACACAGCTCAATTGATGGAAAAATAAAAAGTTTATAGGTTTTGGAAAATGGCAACAAAAACTAAATACAAACAAACACGAGTTTGGTATCTCCGTAATAGCACTGACCTTTTGCCAGGTAATTTGTTGGTTAATCTTTAGTGGCCGGTGTGAACCGGTGCCTACACATTGCATACATGCAAACTTATATTCAAGTTCAAGCTCTTTAGGTTTTTGTTTCAGGTTTTTGCATAGCCTACCTTTACTTTGATCGGAACATCACGTTTACATAGCTCCCCATGGCTGGGTGTCCAATTGCGGGACTTTGGTTTTTCTCTGCCCTTAGGGTACCGTCACACAGTGCCATTTTGATCGCTACGACGGTACGATTCGTGACGTTCCAGCGATATCCATACGATATCGCTGTGTCTGACACGCAGCAGCGATCAGGGATCCTGCTGAGAATCATACGTCGCAGCAGATCGTTTGGAACATTCTTTCGTCGCTGGATCTCCCGCTGTCATCGCTAGATCGGTGTGTGTGACACCGATCTAGCGATGCGTTCGCTTGTAACCAGGGTAAACATCGGGTTACTAAGCGCAGGGCCGCGCTTAGTAACCCGATGTTTATCCTGGTTACCAGCGTAAATGTAAAAAAAAAAAAAACAGTACATACTTACATTCCGGTTTCCGTCAGGTCCCTTGCCATCTGCTTCCCGCACTCACTGACTGCCGGCTGTAAAGTGAAAGCAGAGCACAGTGGTGACGTCACCGCTGTGCTCTGCTTTCACTTTACGGCCGGCAGTCAGTGAGTGCGGGAAGCAGACGGCAAGGGACAGACACCGGAATGTAAGTATGTACTGTTTGTTTGTTTCTACGCTGGTAACCAGGGTAAACATCGGGTTACTAAGCGCGGCCCTGCGCTTAGTAACCCGATGTTTACCCGGGGACTTCGGCATCGTTGGTCACTGGAGAGCTGTCTGTGTGACAGCTCTCCAGCGACCACACTACGACTTACCAACGATCACGGCCAGGTCGTATCGCTGGTCGTGATCGTTGGTAAATCGTATAGTGTGACGGTACCCTAACTCACATATACGTAATTTGACATATGGTAAGAATTTAAGATTAGAGGTTAGGACCGTCCCAGTTAGGGTCACCTTGACGTAGTGGGATGACTTTTATGTTTTTTTCATCAAAATTATGTTAACTAAGTACCTTATGGCTGGGTTTTTATAAAGCTGGGAAAGTTGCATCACCTGGCCTTTCCTAACCATGATAGTGAGCAAGCCATAACCCTAACACGCTAAGTAAGGTCTGAAACTTTGGTCAAAGTTATCTGAGCACAAAAATCTCCAAGGGTGAACACACTTTTACAATGGTCCATTTTGCTTTTTGTAATTTTTAAAATGTGAATGAAAATATATGCAGTGAGGAAGATACGTATTTGATACCTTGCCGATTTTGCAAGTTTTCCTACCTACACACAATGGAGAGGTCTGTAATTTTAATCGTAGGTATGTCTGTGGGAGATGGCATCTAAAAATAAAAGACAGCAAATATAAAGGAAGTGTGTCATCTTTAACTACAGACCTTTTAAGGATGATTTCATCTTCAACTTTCTTAACTATTCACAATAACAGTAATTTTGACCATAGGCCATCAATTGAAAACCTACTGGAAAACCCCCTTAAGCTATGAAGAGAGCAATGAAATCAAAGCCTTGTATTCTAATAATGGTGCTTCACTCTTTAACCTATAGTTCACACTAGGTTTTTTTCATGCTTTTTTTGTGCATTTGTTTTTGGGCCAGCACCCCCACAAGTAGCTGAGTGCGCATCCTTCCCATTTTCTACTGTCTTGAGTAGATAACATCTTGTTTTCCTCATTTTCTTCATCACCATCTTAAAGTTTATTTGTCATAAACTTTGAAGCAGATGGATACGTCTGTAAATCCCTTCTAGAGAATGATTGATGTTATACAGCTCTTATTAATATATGCACATTTACTATTCCACTGGTTCACCCTTCAAGAGTAATTAAGGTATGTGCGTAAGTTGAGTATTTGCTTGCAGACATTTCGGCAGGGTTTCTGCATGTCTTGGCAGAAAATACGGTGTTTTGGTCGCCGTTTTGTATGTGATTTTGTACAGCAATTAATGTTTTTTTTTAGTTAAATAAAGATATTTAAAACAATGTTTTGTGATGTAATTTCTTGGTTCAACACCACCTTTTTCATTCTGATGCAGTAGCTTCAGGGCAATGGGATTAGGGCTTAGTGCCAGGAGCTGTCACTGACATCAAACCCCAGGTTTAGTAATGAAGAGGTGTCAGCCAGATATCCTCATTACTAAAGGTACCTTCACACTCAGCGACGCTGCAGCGATACCGACAACGATGTCGATCGCTGCAGCGTCGCTGTTTGGTCGCTGGAGAGCTGTCACACAGACAGCTCTCCAGCGACCAACGATGCCGGTAACCAGGGTAAACATCGGGTTACTAAGCACAGGGCCGCGCTTAGTAACCCGATGTTTACCCTGGTTACCAGCGTAAAAGTAAAAAAACCAAACAGTACATACTTACCTACCGCTGTCTGTCCCCGGCGCTCAGCTTCTCTGCACTCCTCCTGCACTGGCTGTGAGCACAGCGGCCGGAAAGCAGAGCGGTGACGTCACCGCTGTGCTTTCCGCCTGACCGACGCTCACAGCCAGTGCAGGAGGAGTGCAGAGAAGCTGAGCGCCGGGGACAGACAGCGGTAGGTAAGTATGTAGTGTTTGTTTTTTTTACTTTTACGCTGGTAACCAGGGTAAACATCGGGTTACTAAGCGCAGCCCTGCGCTTAGTAACCCGATGTTTACCCTGGTTACCAGTGAAGACATCGCTGAATCGGTGTCACACACGCCGATCCAGCGATGTCTGCAGGGAGTCCAGCGACGAAATAAAGTTCTGGACTTTCCTCAGCGACCAACGATCTCCCAGCAGGGGCCTGATCGTTGGTCGCTGTCACACAGAACGATTTCCTTAACGATATCGTTGCTACGTCACAAAAAGCAATGATATCGTTAACGATATCGTTATGTGTGAAGGTACCTTTAGGTGGGAAGTAGTTAAATAAACACACACACACACACAAACACACACACACACACACACACACACAGGGAAAGATGAAGGCTGAGGGCTGATGTGAATATTAATAATAATAATAATAATTTTATTTATATAGTGCCATCATATTCTGCAGCGCTTTACAAATTATAGAGGGGACTTGAGGATTCTGGGAAGGAGCCAATAGCCATAACAATTCGCAGGCTTTCAACATCAGCTCACAGCTGTTTGCTTAGCTTTCACTGGCTAGTTTACAGGGGGACCCCAGAATAAAATTGATGTAGGGTCCTCGTATAAAATCTAACCAGCAAAGGCTAGGCAGACAGCTGCGGTCAGATATTAATATCCTAGGAAGGGGCCAGAGATACTAGCCCCTCCCTGACTAAAAACATCAGCTCTCAGCTGCCCCAGAAAAGGGGTGCCAAATCTGGCACTTAGCCTCGCTCTTCCCACTAGCCATGTAGTGGTGGCAAGTGGGGTAATACTAACCCAATAGTCATATTATAAAAACACACACACACAGATAAAGTCCTTTATTTGAAATAATGAGGCAGTCCTTTATTGAATCTAAATTAAACCATACTCACCGAATGCCTAATCCACTGAAGCCAACGTCTCCTGCAACAAAAATAAAATAATAAACAACAATATTCCTCACCTGTCCGCCAACAAGATAATCATAATGTCCCACGAGACCCGTTAAAGCGCAGTCGGTGCGAAACGACCGTCATCCACCGTGATCACCCTGGACCCTCGCCTCTACCTGCCGCGTCCGCCTAATGTCCTAAACCCAATGATGGGAAAATAAAGGACTTTGATTGCAACACTACTTGGTGAGTGCCACATCTTTTCTTTCTACTGTACATATTTAATTATTTTACTTTTTTTAAAAGTTTGAGCACAGGTGCCGGCTGATGGGAGACTACTTCTCCCATCAGCGGCTCCTGCTATCACTGTTATCAGTGACAGCAGACATAGCTTGATGGGAGTAGTAGTCTCTCTTCAGTTGACACCTGTTGACCTGCGGTAAGCTTTCTATCACGGGTCACAGCTGCAGGGTCATAGTATGTCTGCGGGTTCACATTGACAGCGTGATCCTGCAGCACTCTGACCGACGGTTTTACTGGCGGAGCCGCTGCTCCGGTGTTTCCCACGCTGTCACACAGATGACAGAGTGGGAAACACCATAGAAAGCTCGTAAAAATGCAAGCAAAGGCTCAGCAAATGCACAGCAAATCCGCATTTTTACACCTGTGTTTTTGCTGCGGATTTGATTGACTCAATTGAAGTCAATGGGTGAGAAATAGTGATGAGCGAGTGTACTCATTGCTCGGGTTTTCCAGAGCACGCTCGGATGATCTCCGAGTATTTGTTAGTTTTCGGAGATTAAGTTTTCATCGCCACAGCTGAATGATTTACAGCTACTAGACCGCTTGATTACATATGAGGATTCCCTAGCAACCAGGAAACCCCCACATGTACTTAGGCAGGTTAGTACCTGTAAATCATTCAGCAATTGAGGCAATGAAAACTTAATCTCCGAACACTTACAAATACTCGGAGATCACCCGAGCGTGCTCAGGAAAACCCGAGCAACGAGTACACTCGCTCATCACTGTGAGAAACTCTAAATATCCACACAAGGAATTGACATGCTGAAGAAAAAAAACACACTGCAAATACTCAAGGACAATTACTGATCATGTGCACAGCACCTTAGGACTCACATTGAATTAGCTTGCATAAGGATTCCATAGCATTTTTGACCCATTTCTGTGCAAAAATACGCCACGAAAATGCACGAAAAACACGCCGTGTGCACATAGTCTTAAAGTCGTTATTCTAAATAATACCATTAGTTGGGAAAAAAAGATTTCATTATTTTGGCCTCATTTACCTAAGCTGCCTAAAAAGCATCTTTATTCCCATAGCAACCAATCAGATCTCAGCTTTCATTTCTTAAACTGTTCTGGGAAAATGAAAGCTGTGCTGTGATTGGTTGCTATGGGCAGGGCCGGATTTAGGCAAAATGGAGCCCTAGCCAAAAGTTTAAAATGGGGCCCCAAATGCTAAAATATTGCACACCACACAGAAGCATTTCTTTTGTATTTACATGCGCTGAGGTCAGGCCGCTAAATGAGTGTGATCGACAATATTGAAGTCGTTAGACACTTGTTTCCTGGCATCTTTACACCAACTGAGAAAGAATGATGGAAACAGAACAATCACTAATAGATCAATCTGTCCCCATACAGTATCATGCTATCAGCAGTACATCTACAGTTTACACCAGTAATGTGCTGCTGAGAACAATGATTTCTGTTCTGGCATAAACAATCCAATCACTCGATGACTATGCAGCATTTTGCTTGTTTAGTATAATACACCCCATAGTCCTCCATATATTATAATGTGCACCACAGTCCTCCATATTGTAAAATACACACCCCATGGTCCTCTACATAATATAATGTGCCCCATAGTCCTCCATATAGTATAATATACTCCCCATAGTCCTCCATATAGTATAATACACTCCCCATAGTCCTCCATATAGTATAATACACTCCCTATAGTCCTCCATATATTAAAATGCACTCCTCAGTACGCCATATTATACACTTCTGATAGTCCTCATATAGTATAATACAATCCTCATCGTCCTCCATATATTAAAATACACTCCTCAGTCCTCCATATAGTATAATACACTCCGTATAGTACTCCATATAGTATTATATACTCACCATAGCCCTCAATATAGTATAATATACTCCTCAGTCCTCCATATAGTATAATACACTCCTCAGTCCTCCATATAGTATAATACACACCTCATAATCCTCAATATATTAAAATACACTGCTCAGTCCTCCATATAGCATAATACACTCCTCATAGTGCTCTGTATAGTGTAATGCAACGCCATAGTTATCCATGTAGTACAATGTATATATATAGTATAATGTATTCTTACATTGTTATCCTCGATACAGTATTATGCAGCCACCACATAGAGCATAATGCAGCCACCCCATAGAGTATTATGCAGCCACCCCACAGAGTATAATGCAGCCACCCCACAGAATATAATGTAGTCCCCTCAAGAGTATAATGCAGTCCCACCATACAATATAATGTAACCCCCCATAGAATATAATGCAGCCCTCTCATATAGTAAAATGCAGACCCTCCATAGAATATATGGTAGCCCCCTCATAGAGTACAATGCAGCCCCCATAGAATAGAATGCAGCCCCTCCATAGAATATAATGCAGCCCCCTTATATAGTATAATGTAGTCCCTCCATAGAATACAATGTAGCCTTCCTCATATAGTATAATGCAGCACCCCATAGAATATAATGTAGCCCCCTCATAGAGTATAATGAAGCACCTCATACAATATAATCTAGACCCATAGAATTTAATGCAGGCGCCTATAGAATACAATGCAGTCCCCTCATATAGTATAATGTAGCCCCTCATAGAGTATGATGTAATCTTCCCTCATAGAATATAATACAGCCCCCCATAGAATATAATGTAGCCCCCCACAGAATATATTACAGCCCACCTCTCCATAGAATATAATGTAGCCTCATCAAAGAGTATTATGCAATCCTCCCTCATAGAATATAATACACCCCCATAGAATATAATGTAGCCCCCATAGAATATAATACAGACCATATCCCCATAGAATATAATGCAGACTCATCAAAGAGTATGATGCAATCCTCCCTCATAGAATATAATACAGCCCCCCATAAAATATACTGTAACCCCCATAGAATATAATACAGTCCCCCCATAGCATATAATGTAGCCCCCCCATAGAATATAATACAGGCCACCTCCCCATAGAATATAATGTAGCCCCATCAAAGAGTATGACCCAATCCTCCCTCATAGAAGACAATACAGCCCACCATAGAATATACTGTAACTCCTCATAGAATATAAACAGCCCCCATAGAATAGAATATAGCCATCCTTAGAATATAATACAGCCTCCCATAGAATATACTTTAACCCCCATAGAATATAATGTAGCCCCCTCAGAGAGTATAATGAAGGACCTCATACAATGTAATCTAGCCCCACATAGAATATAATGCAGGCCCCTATAGAATACAATGTATTCCCCTCATATAGTATAACATAACCCCTTCATAGAGTATGATGCAATCCTCCATCATAGAATACAATACAGCCCATCATAGAATATAATGTAGCCCCCCATAGAATATATTACAGCCCACCTCTCCATAGAATATAATGTAGCCTCATCAAAGAGTATGATGCAATCCTCCCTCATTGAATATAATACAGCCCCTCATAGAATATACTGTATCCCCCATAGAATATAATACAGCCCCCCATATAATATACTGTAATCCCCCATAGAATATAATACAGTCCCCCACAGAACATAATGTAGCCTGTTATGGTCTGGTGATTAAGGAGCGACATGCGTCTATCACTGAGCAGGTGGCAACTATACTGACCGCAGTCCCTAAGCTCAACACAACACTAGAAGCAGCCGTGGAATGCTCCTAACACTGCCTATGCATCTCGTCACAGCCGGAGAACTAACTAACCCTAAAGATAGAAGCAGGAAACCTATCTTGCCTCAGAGAAAATTCCCAAAGGATAGATTAGCCCCCCACAAATAATGACTCTGAGAGGAGAAGGAAATGACATACGTAGTATGAAACAAGATTTAGCACAGGAGGCCACTTCTAGCTAGATAGGAAAAAGTACAGGACAGAGCGCTGTGCGGCCAGTAATAAAAACTAGAAAAAGTCCACCGCAGAGAAATGCAAAAATCTCCACACCTGACTAAAGGTGTGGAGGGCAAACTCTGCTGCCCAGAGCTTCCAGCCTAGCTGAATAGATCCATACTGATAAGCTGGACAAATGAACAAAACATAGAAAGTGGAGAACCACAAGTCAACAACAAGAGAACTGCAAAAGAACAAGCAAGGACTTAGCTTTTGCTGAATTGGTCAGAGTGTCAGGAAAATCCTAAGAGCAAGACTCCAGGCAGGAACAATGACAACTGGCATTGAATGAGGGAAAAGGCCAGACTAATATAGCTGAGCCAGAAAGACGATCAGTGAAAACAGCTGCTGAAGCTAAATCCAAGAAGCAGCCATACCACTCAAAACCACAGGAGGGAGCCCAAGAACGGAATTCACAACAGTACCCCCCCCCCTTGAGGAGGGGTCACCGAACCCTCACCAGAGCCCCCAGGCCGATCAGGACGAGCCAAATGAAAAGCACAAACCAAATCGGCGGCATGAACATCGGAGGCAACAACCCAAGAATTATCTTCCTGGCCATAACCCTTCCACTTGACAAGATACTGAAGCTTCCGCCTCGAAAAACGAGAATCCAAAATTTTCTCAACCACATATTCCAACTCCCCCTCAACCAACACCGGAGCAGGAGGATCAACAGATGGAACAACGGGCACCACATATCTCCGCAACAAAGATCTATGGAAAACATTGTGAATGGCAAAAGAGGCTGGAAGGGCCAAACGAAAAGACACAGGATTGATAATCTCAGAAATCTTATAAGGACCAATAAACCGAGGCTTGAACTTAGGGGAAGAAACCTTCATAGGAACATGACGAGAGGACAACCAGACCAAATCCCCCACACGAAGCCGAGGACCAACACACCGACGGCCGTTAGCAAAACGCTGAGCTTTTTCCTGGGACAACGTCAAATTGTCCACCACATGAGTCCAAATCTGCTGTAACCTGTCCATCACAGAATCTACACCAGGACAATCAGAAGGCTCAACCTGCCCTGAAGAAAAACGAGGATGGAAACCAAAATTACAAAAGAAAGGTGAAACCAAAGTAGCCGAACTGGCCCGATTATTAAGGGCAAACTCGGCCAACGGCAAGAAGGTCACCCAATCATCCTGATCAGCAGACACAAAGCATCTCAAATAGGTCTCCAAGGTTTGATTAGTTTGCTCAGTTTGACCATTTGTCTGAGGATGGAACGCCGAAGAAAAAGACAAATCAATACCCATCCTAGCACAAAAGGCCCGCCAAAACCTGGAAACAAACTGGGAACCTCTGTCAGACACAATATTCTCCGGAATGCCATGAAAACGAACCACATGTTGAAAAAACAATGGAACCAAATCAGAGGAGGAAGGCAATTTAGGCAAAGGTACCAAATGGACCATTTTAGAGAACCGGTCACAAACCACCCAGATAACAGACATCCTCTGGGACACAGGAAGCTCCGAAATAAAATCCATGGAAATATGCGTCCAAGGCCTCTCCGGGACGGGCAAAGGCAAAAGCAACCCACTAGCGCGGGAACAGCAAGGCTTAGCCCGGGCACAAGTCCCACAGGACTGCACAAAAGAGCGCACATCCCGCGACAAGGAAGGCCACCAAAAGGACCTAGCAACCAAATCTCTGGTACCAAAAATCCCAGGATGACCAGCCAACACAGAACAATGGACCTCAGAAATTACCTGACTTGTCCATCTATCAGGAACAAACAACTTCCCCACAGGACAGCGGTCAGGTTTATCAGCCTGAAACTCCCGAAGCGCCCGCTGCAAATCAGGGGAGATGGCAGACAGAATCACCCCTTCCCTAAGAATGCCAACCGGCTCAAGGACTCCAGGAGAATCCGGCAAAAAACTCCTAGAGAGGGCATCCGCTTTAACATTCTTAGATCCTGGAAGATATGAGACCACAAAATCAAAACGGGAGAAAAACAGGGACCACCGAGCCTGTCTAGGGTTCAGCCGCTTGGCCGACTCAAGGTAAATCAGATTCTTATGATCGGTCAAGACCACAATGCGGTGCTTGGCTCCCTCAAGCCAATGTCGCCACTCCTCAAATGCCCACTTCATAGCCAACAACTCCCGATTGCCAACATCATAATTGCGTTCCGCAGGCGAAAACTTTCGGGAAAAGAAGGCACATGGCTTCATCAAGGAACCATCAGAATTCCTCTGTGACAAAACGGCCCCTGCCCCAATCTCAGAAGCGTCAACCTCAACCTAAAAGGGAAGAGAAACATCCGGCTGACGCAAGACAGGGGCAGAAGTAAATCGGCGTTTAAGCTCCTGAAAGGCCTCAACAGCCTCCGAGGACCAATTAGTGACATCAGCGCCTTTCTTCGTCAAATCGGTCAGGGGTTTAACCACACTAGAGAAGTTGGCAATGAAACGGCGATAAAAATTAGCAAAGCCCAATAACTTCTGTAGGCACTTCACAGATGTGGGTTGAATCCAGTCATGAATGGCTTGGACCTTAACAGGATCCATTTCTATAGACGAAGGGGAAAAAATAAACCCCAAAAAAGAGACCTTCTGAACTCCAAATAGGCACTTAGACCCCTTCACAAATAGAGCATTATCGCGAAGGATCTGGAATACCATCCTGACCTGCTTCACATGAGACTCCCAATCATTGGAAAAAATCAAAATATCATCCAAATACACAATCAAGAATTTGTCAAGATAATTGCGGAAAATATCATGCATAAAGGACTGAAATACAGAAGGAGCATTAGAAAGCCCGAAAGGCATCACCAGGTATTCAAAATGGCCTTCGGGCGTATTAAATGCAGTTTTCCATTCGTCACCCTGCTTGATACGAATAAGATTATATGCCCCTCGAAGGTCAATCTTGGTAAACCAACAAGCCCCCTTAATCCTAGCAAACAAATCAGAGAGCAGAGGTAAAGGGTATTGGAACTTGACCGTGATCTTATTAAGAAGGCGATAATCAATACAGGGTCTTAAGGAGCCATCCTTCTTGGCAACAAAAAAGAATCCCGCTCCCAATGGTGACGAAGACGGCCGAATATGCCCCTTCTCCAAAGACTCCTTAACATAGCTCCGCATGGCGACATGCTCTGGCACAGACAGATTGAAAAGTCGGCCCTTAGGGAACTTACAGCCAGGAATCAAGTCAATAGCACAATCACAGTCCCCATGTGGAGGAAGGGAACTGGACTTGGGCTCATCGAATACATCCTGGAAATCTGACAAAAATTCAGGAACATCAGAAGAGGGGGAAGAGGAAATTGACATTAAAGGAACGTCACTATGTACCCCTTGACAACCCCAACTAGTCACAGACATCGATTTCCAATCCAACACTGGATTGTGTACTTGTAACCATGGGAAACCTAGCACAACAACATCATGTAAATTATGCAACACCAGAAAACGGCAATCTTCCTGATGTGCAGGAGTCATGCACATAGTCAGCTGAGTCCAATACTGAGGTTTATTCTTGGCCAATGGTGTAGCATCAATACCCCTCAAGGGTATGGGACTCTGCAAAGGCTGCAAAGAAAAACCACAGCGCCTAGCGAACTCTAAGTCCATTAGGTTCAGAGCAGCGCCCGAATCCACAAATGCCATGACGGAAAAAGATGACAATGAGCAAATCAGGGTCACAGACAGGAGAAACTTAGGCTGCACAGTACTAATGGTAACAGATCTAGCGACCCTCTTAATACACTTAGGGCAATCAGAAATAGCATGAGTAGAATCACCACAGTAAAAACACAGCCTATTCTGAAGTCTGTATTGTTAACACTGTTACCTATGACTGTTGTGTTTGAAACTGTTAAACTGTAAAGCGCTGCGGAATATGTTGGCGCTATATAAATAAAGATTATTATTATTATTATTATTAAGTCTGTATCCCCTCTGTTCCGCTCTAGTCAAAATCCTATCACATTGCATGGCCTCAGGACTCTGCTCAGAGGATACTGCCATATGGTGCACCACTTTGCGTTCGCGCAGGCGCCGATCAATCTGAATAGCCAGAGACATAGATTCGCTCAAACCAACAGGCGTGGGAAACCCCACCATAACATCTTTAAGGGCTTCAGAAAGACCCTTTCTGAAAATTGCTGCCAGAGCGTCCTCATTCCATTTAGTGAGCACAGACCATTTTCTAAATTTCTGGCAGTATAATTCTGCCGCTTCCTGACCCTGACACAAGGCCAACAGTGTTTTCTCAGCATGCTCTACAGAGTTAGGTTCGTCATACAATAATCCGAGCGATTGAAAAAATGCATCTACATTAAGCAATGCCGGATTCCCTGACTCAAGTGAGAATGCCCAGTCTTCAGGGTCGCCACGCAGTAGAGAAATAACTATCTTTACTTGCTGAATGGGGTCACCAGAGGAACGGGGTTTAAGAGCAAAAAACAATTTGCAGTTATTTTTATAGTTCAAAAACTTAGATCTATCCCCGTAAAACAAATCTGGAGTAGGAATTCTAGGCTCTAAGGCCGGAGTCTGAACCACATAATCTTGAATACTCTGTACTCGTGCAGCAAGGTGCTCCACACGAGAACATAAACTCTGAACATCCATGCCTGCATCCAAATCCCGAATCATCCAGAGATCAAGAGGAAGAAAAATGACCAAACAAACTAAAGAGAAAAAAAAAAATGGCTCAGAACTCTTTTTCTCTTCCTTCTTTTGAGAGGCAATCAGCTCATTTTTGGCCAGTTGTACTGTTATGGTCTGGTGATTAAGGAGCGACATGCGTCTATCTCTGAGCAGGTGGCCACTATACTGACCGCAGTCCCTAAGCTCAACACAACACTAGAAGCAGCCGTGGAATGCTCCTAACACTGCCTATGCATCTCGTCACAGCCGGAGAACTAACTAACCCTAAAGATAGAAGCAGGAAACCTATCTTGCCTCAGAGAAAATTCCCAAAGGATAGATTAGCCCCCCACAAATAATGACTCTGAGAGGAGAAGGAAATGACATACGTAGTATGAAACAAGATTTAGCACAGGAGGCCACTTCTAGCTAGATAGGAAAAAGTACAGGACAGAGCGCTGTGCGGTCAGTAATAAAAACTAGAAAAAGTCCACCGCAGAGAAATGCAAAAATCTCCACACCTGACTAAAGGTGTGGAGGGCAAACTCTGCTGCCCAGAGCTTCCAGCCTAGCTGAATAGATCCATACTGATAAGCTGGACAAATGAACAAAACATAGAAAGTGGAGAACCACAAGTCAACAACAAGAGAACTGCAAAAGAACAAGCAAGGACTTAGCTTTTGCTGAATTGGTCAGAGTGTCAGGAAAATCCTAAGAACAAGACTCCAGGCAGGAACAATGACAACTGGCATTGAATGAGGGAAAAGGCCAGACTAATATAGCCGAGCCAGAAAGACGATCAGTGAAAACAGCTGCTGAAGCTAAATCCAAGAAGCAGCCATACCACTCAAAACCACAGGAGGGAGCCCAAGAACGGAATTCACAACAGTAGCCCCTACAGAATATAATACAGGCCACCTCCCTATAGAATATAATGTAGCCCAAAGAGCATGGCCCAATCCTCCCTCTTAGAATATACTGTAACCCCCATAGAATATAATACAGCCCCCCATAGAATATACTGTAACTCCCATAGAATATAATACAGCCCCCCATAGAATGTACTGTAACCCCTCATAGAATATAAACAGCCCCCATAGAATATAATGTAGCCACCCTTAGAATATAATACAGCCATCCATAGTATATACTGTAACCCCATAGAATATAATACAGCCGCTCATAGAATATACTGTAACCCCCCATAGAATATAATACAGCCCCCCATAAAATATACTGTAACCCCCCCATAGAATATAATACAGCCCCCATAGAATATACTATAACCCTCCATAGAATATAATACAGGCTACCCCTAGAATATACTGTAACCCCCATAGAATATAATACAGCCCACCATAGAATATACTGTAACCCCCATAGAATACAGCTGCCCCCCGAGAATGGCCCACAGTACAGTACTCACTCACTAATATACTAAAAAAAACACACAATCCTCACTTCTCCTCGTGCCCCACGCTGCTCCAGGCTCGACTCCGGTCTCAGTGGCAGCACACAGTGGGTGCGCGATGAAGTGATGTCATCACGCACTCGCAGTGTCAGGGCAGAGGGCAATGATGGGAGAGGGAGCGTCATCTGATGCTCTCTCCTCCATCATTGCTTTGAACTGTTCTACCCCAAGATATTAGGACCATTCACAATTTGCATAGTTTTAGGCACTCCCTCAAAACACATTTGTTCAGAGCGGCCTATCACGTTCCCTAATCAAAGTAATTTTATGTGTAAGGGCGCGTGTGTAGCCCATTCACTGCTTCCATTTATCCCCCACCCCCTGAAGATGGCTGGACCATCATTGTAAATACATCATTGTAAATACACACCTGTACTTTGTATCTCCCCCAATTCATTGTACATTGTAAGCTATCACGAGCAGGGTCATCTTATTTCGCTTTAATTATTGTATTGTTAACGTTGTTACTTATGACTGTTGTGTTTGTAACTGTTAAACTGTAAAGCACTGTGGAATATGTTGACGCTATATAAATAAAGATTATTATTATTACTATCGGCATCATAGACGCTGGCAGACTTGAATGCAGTGTCGTGGCTGCGGCAGCGGGGTGGGAGTCAGCGCTGGTGGCAGGCGGGACCCCTCACTCACTGGCCCCATAGCGGCTGCGTGATGTGCAACTATTAGTGGCATGCCACTGGCTTGGGGCTCCTGGCCCTAGGCAGCTGACTGGTCTGCCTGCCGCTAACGCCAGCCCTGGGTATGGGTAACAAAGACTTTTTATCATGTACACAATTTTGACAAATTTGCCCCATTTATTTTTAAATGTTTCATCTGAAATGCAATTTTTAAAAAAATATATATTCTCATTTTCTCAATGTTAAAGGACGCGATACCTCCTAAAAATACTAAAATTATAGATATCAAAGGGGAACTCTCAATGCACCTCTATTGAGGTTCGATATTAACTATTAGTGCCAAACTTCACTATTAATAATGAATATCCACTTAATATACCTCAACATTATCTTTTCCTTATATTATATACTAACTGAGACAAAACAATGTATCAATAAAGTACGGTATATTTATTACACACACAAGTTTACAGTCTATTACATACATATATATATATTTATATCCAAGCTGGCAACTCTAAATAAATAAATATATATATATATATATGTATATATACACATATACTGATACTACAGCACAAATACGGTGATATCACAACAATATCACACAGTAAAAACCCACAATTAACTGCCCGAATTACCCAAATTACACATGTAATATCAGCCCTCCCGACTATGGCCCGCTATCCCTAAGGCCTAAGAGGTTACAGATTATACTCAGCCATGTGGTCCTCATGTTGTTATCCAGGAAGCAGGCAAGGCAAGAGAGTGTCCAAGCACATGTCTTGTCTATTTAAGTCCAGCTAAAAGAGGTCCAGTCCCAGGTGTGTGGGGATGATGTCACATTATATTGTCCACTAAGATACATCCCCTCATTCCTGGAGGAGAGGGCCTCTGGGAACACATGTGTGGGTATTATATATACAGGTCCTTCTCAAAAAATTAGCATATAGTGTAAAATTTCATTATTTACCATAATGTAATGATTACAATTAAACTTTCATATATTATAGAATCATTATCCACCAACTGAAATTTGTCAGGTCTTTTATTGTTTTAATACTGATGATTTTGGCATACAACTCCTGATAACCCAAAAAACCTGTCTCAATAAATTAGCATATCAAGAAAAGGTTCTCTAAACGACCTATTACCCTAATCTTCTGAATCAACTAATTAACTCTAAACACATGCAAAAGATACCTGAGGCTTTTATAAACTCCCTGCCTGGTTCATTACTCAAAACCCCCATCATGGGTAAGACTAGCGACCTGACAGATGTCAAGAAGGCCATCATTGACACCCTCAAGCAAGAGGGTAAGACCCAGAAAGAAATTTCTCAACAAATAGGCTGTTCCCAGAGTGCTGTATCAAGGCACCTCAATGGTAAGTCTGTTGGAAGGAAACAATGTGGCAGAAAACGCTGTACAACGAGAAGAGGAGACCGGACCCTGAGGAAGATTGTGGAGAAGGACTGATTCCAGACCTTGGGGAACCTGAGGAAGCAGTGGACTGAGTCTGGTGTGGAAACATCCATAGCCACCGTGCACAGGCGTGTGCAGGAAATGGGCTACAGGTGCCACATTCCCCAGGTAAAGCCACTTTTGAACCATAAACAGCGGCAGAGGCGCCTGACCTGGGCTACAGAGAAGCAGCACTGGACTGTTGCTAAGTGGTCCCAAGTACTTTTTTCTGATGAAAGCAAATTTTGCATGTCATTCGGAAATCAAGGTGCCAGAGTCTGGAGGAAGACTGGGGAGAAGGAAATGCCAAAATGCCTGAAGTCCAGTGTCAAGTACCCACAGTCAGTGATGGTGTTGGTCCACTGTGTTTCATCAAAGGCAGGGTCAATGCAGCTAGCTATCAGGAGATTTTGGAGCACTTCATGCTTCCATCGGCTGAAATGCTTTATGGAGATGAAGATTTCATTTTTCAGCACGACCTGGCACCTGCTCACAGTGCCAAAACCACTGGTAAATGGTTTACTGACCATGGTATTACTGTGCTCAATTGGCCTGCCAACTCTCCTGACCTGAACCCCATAGAGAATCTGTGGGATATTGTGAAGAGAAAGTTGAGAGACGCAAGACCCAACACTCTGGATGAGCTTAAGGCCGCTATTGAAGCATCCTGGGCCTCCATAACATCTCAGCAGTGTCACAGGCTGATTGCCTCCATGCCACGCCGCATTGAAGCAGTCATTTCTGCCAAAGGATTCCCGACCAAGTATTGAGTGCATAACTGAACATTATTATTTGATGGTTTTTTTGTTTGTTATTAAAAAACACTTTTATTTGATTGGATGGGTGAAATATGCTAATTTATTGAGACAGGTTTTTTGGGTTATCAGGAGTTGTATGCCAAAATCATCAGTATTAAAACAATAAAAGACCTGACAAATTTCAGTTGGTGGATAATGAATCTATAATATATGAAAGTTTAATTGTAATCATTACATTATGGTAAATAATGAAATTTTACACTATATGCTAGTTTTTTGAGAAGGACCTGTAGATACAGTGGGGCAAAAAAGTATTTAGTCAGTCAGCAATAGTGCAAGTTCCACCACTTAAAAAGATGAGAGGCGTCTGTAATTTACATCATAGGTAGACCTCAACTATGGGAGACAAACTGAAAAAAAAAAAATCCAGAAAATCACATTGTCTGTTTTTTTAACATTTTATTTGCATATTATGGTGGAAAATAAGTATTTGGTCAGAAACAAAATTTCATCTCAATACTTTGTAATATATCCTTTGTTGGCAATGACAGAGGTCAAACGTTTTCTGTAAGTCTTCACAAGGTTGCCACACACTGTTGTTGGTATGTTGGCCCATTCCTCCATCCAGATCTCCTCTAGAGCAGTGATGTTTTTGGCTTTTCGCTTGGCAACACGGACTTTCAACTCCCTCCAAAGGTTTTCTATAGGGTTGAGATCTGGAGACTGGCTAGGCCACTCCAGGACCTTGAAATGCTTCTTACGAAGCCACTCCTTCGTTGCCCTGGCGGTGTGCTTTGGATCATTGTCATGTTGAAAGACCCAGCCACGTTTCATCTTCAATGCCCTTGCTGATGGAAGAAGGTTTGCACTCAAAATCTCACGATACATGGCCCCATTCATTCTTTCATGTACCCGGATCAGTTGTCCTGGCCCCTTTGCAGAGAAACAGCCCCAAAGCATGATGTTTCCACCACCATGCTTTACAGTAGGTATGGTGTTTGATGGATGCAACTCAGTATTCTTTTTCCTCCAAACACGCCAAGTTGTGTTTCTACCAAACAGTTCCAGTTTGGTTTCATCAGACCATAGGACATTCTCCCAAAACTCCTCTGGATCATCCAAATGCTCTCTAGCAAACTTCAGACGGGCCCGGACATGTACTGGCTTAAGCAGTGGGACACGTCTGGCACTGCAGTATCTGAGTCCATGGTGGCGTAGTGTGTTACTTATGGTAGGCCTTGTTACATTGGTCCCAGCTCTCTGCAGTTCATTCACTAGGTCCCCCCGCGTGGTTCTGGGATTTTTGCTCACCGTTCTTGTGATCATTCTGACCCCACGGGGTGGGATTTTGCGTGGAGCCCCAGATCGAGGGAGATTATCAGTGGTCTTGTATGTCTTCCATTTTCTAATTATTGCTCCCACTGTTGATTTCTTCACTCCAACCTGGTTGGCTATTGCAGATTCAGTCTTCCCAGCCTGGTGCAGGGCTACAATTTTGTTTCTGGTGTCCTTTAACAGCTCTTTGGTCTTCACCATAGTGGAGTTTGGAGTCAGACTGTTTGAGGGTGTGCACAGGTGTCTTTTTATACTGATAACAAGTTTAAACAGGTGCCATTACTACAGGTAATGAGTTGAGGAAAGAGGAGACTCTTAAAGAAGAAGTTACAGGTCTGTGAGAGCAAGAAATCTTAATTGTTTGTTTCTGACCCAAATACTTATTTTCCACCATAATATGCAAAAAAAATGATAAAAAAACAGACAATGTGATTTTCTGGATTTTTTTTTCTCAGTTTGTCTCCCATAGTTGAGGTCTACCTATGATGTAAATTACAGACGCCTCTCATCTTTTTAAGTGGTGGAACTTGCACTATTGCTGACTGACTAAATACTTTTTTGCCCCACTGTATATACACAACTATACACATTTCTATATAAAGATGTACATTTTGGGGCACTTCCCTTCAACACTTATTGTCGCCCTTTATTCGAGAGCTGAAAGTGACAGAGCTGAAAGTGACAGACACCCTGAGCACATTTACTTCTTTGTAAAACGTCGTCGCCTAGTTATTCATAATGGTCTACCTGTTCTTTCACATAAAACCTGTAGAAGACGAATGCTATGTTTGCTTTGGCGTTTCTCATGTTATTTTTAACAGCAGAGGTCTAAAAATACTGTGACCAGATATTACTTTAAACAGTTTTTCACCCCTGGTCTTAAAGGGAATTTACCAAGATTAGAAGTTACTTCCTGATGGCTGTGGGTCAGACCTTCTGGACCCCCACTATTCCCAAGAACAGGGCTTTGAAGAGTCACATCTGAATGGAGTGAGGCCCAACATGCATACAGTATGGCTCAGTGCTAGTGTTTTTACGCCAGATTCACAAAAGTTGACGAAGTTCAGGTGGGACAAGGTGCTCGTTATATTCATCCTAATACATTGCACAAAAGTGGCGTAAATTATGACATAAATGTAAGTTTAATTTTGAATGTTGTCGCACGACGGTTAAAAGATCTGCTAAATTCATTAAATGGCCCACTCCTTAATTAATCTTTCTCTAGTCATCCTCTCATTAAGACAGCCTTACAAAATGCCAGTTTCACTGAATTGGTACCAAAGCTTTTTTCTTTTGTACATAAATCGCTGTTTTATTTTTCTTTACATAGATACCAAAGAAGCTTTAGTCTAGCGTCTTCTCACCTGCTGTTTATCCTCAAGATCCTACTGCTCCTCCGTGAACTGACCTCTGGCTATATCCTGACTACGTTACCTGCTTATCCTCCCAACTATACTGCTGCACCATGTACCGACCTCTGGCTATATTCTAACTATAATTCCCGCTTATCCTCAAGATCCTACTGCTGCTCCATGTACTGACCTCTGGCTGTATCCTGACTATGATTCCCGCTTATCCTCAAGATCCTACTGCTGCTCCATGTACTGACCTCTGGCTGTATCCTGACTATGATTCCCACTTATCCTCAAGATCCTACTGCTGCTTCATGTACTGACCTCTGGCTGTATCCTGACTATGATTCCTGCTTATCCTCAAGATCCTACTGCTGCTCCGTGTACCGACCTCTGGTTATATCTTGACTATGATTCCCGCTTATCCTCAAGATCCTACTGCTGCTCCTTGTACCGACCTCTG
This sequence comes from Ranitomeya imitator, assembly GCF_032444005.1. Lineage (NCBI taxonomy): Eukaryota > Metazoa > Chordata > Amphibia > Anura > Dendrobatidae > Ranitomeya > Ranitomeya imitator. The sequence continues at coordinate 45,530,829 of NC_091284.1, forward strand.
GCTGTATCCTGACTATGATTACCGCTTATCCTCAAGATCCTACTGCTGCTCCGTGTACTGACCTCTGGCTATATCCTGACTATGATTCCCACTTATCCTCAAGATTTTACTGCTGCCTCTTGTACCGACCTCTGGCTATATCCTGACTATGATTACCGCTTATCCTCAATATCCTACTGCTGCTCCATGTACCGACCTCTGGTTATATCTTGACCTCCCGCTTATCCTCAAGATCCTGTTGCTGCCTCTTGTACTGACCTCTGGCTATATCCTGACTATGATTCCTGCTTATCCTCAAGATCCTTCTGCTGTCTCTTAAACCGACCTCTGGCTATATCCTGACTATGATTACCGCTTATCCTCAAGATCGTACAGCTGCTCCTTGTACCGACCTCTGCCTATATCTTGACTATGATTACCGCTTATCCTCAAGATCCTACTGCTGCTCCATGTACCGACCTCTGGCCATAACCTATGATTCCTGCTTATCCTCAAGATCCTACTGCTGCCCCGTGTACCGACCTCTGGCTATATCTTGACTATGATTACCGCTTATCCTCAAGATCCTACTGCTGCTCCGTGTACCGACCTCTGGCCATAACCTATGATTCCTGCTTATCCTCAAGATCCTACTGCTGCCCCGTGTACCGACCTCTGGCTATATCTTGACTATGATTACCGCTTATCCTCAAGATCCTACTGCTGTCTCTCGTACCGACTTCTGGCTATATCCTGACTGTGATTCCTGCTTATCCTCAAGATCCAACTGCTGCCCCGTGTAACGACCTCTGGCTATATCTTGACTATGATTACCACTTATCCTCAAGATCCTACTGTTGCCTCTTGTACTGACCTCTGGCTATATCCTGACTATGATTCCTGCTTATCCCCAAGATCCTACTGCTGCTCCGTGTACCGACCTCTGGCTATATCTTGACTATGATACCCGCTTATCCTCAAGATCCTACTGCTGCCTCTTGTACCAACCTCTGGCTATATACTGACTATGATTCCCGCTTATCCTCAAGATCCTACTGCTGTCTCTTGTACCGACCTCTGGCTATATCCTGACTATGATTTCTGCTTATCCTCCCAACTACACTGCTGCTCTGTGTACTGACCTCTGGCTATCTCCTGACCACGCTACCTGCCGGTGCTGCCCCTAGTGGTTGCAATATCACTACTCCAACTCAGGTCAGTCCTTAACAGTATGGTGCTGTTACGTGGACTGAATATATCTTGTTTTTGCACTTTTTAGTGGTATTTTGTGGATTGCATATGGCAGCATTGTCTTGACACAGTATGGCGATATTTTGTGGATTACATATGGCAGTATTGTCTTGACACTGTACGGTTGTATTTTGTGCACTGTATGTGGCAGTATTGTCTTGGCATTGTGTGGTGGAATTTTGCAGACTGTACATTGCAGTATTTTCTTGGCACTATACGGTAGTATTTTGTGGCTTGTATATGGTGGTATTGTCTTGGCACTGTATGGTGGTACTTTGTAGGCTGCATATAGCAGCAGGGTTGGCTTCAGGTTTTTGAGGGTCCCAAGGAAAAGAATCTCAGTGGGCCCCCCCTTTAAGACATACCACGATTCATGATGCACAGATACAGCAGAGAAATAAAGGAATAGTACAGTACAATGCCAGATTTCACTTCTTACATGAGTGATAGCTATTGTTAATTCTACAATACCATACAGCAGAGGGGCTTTATATAAGTCAATCCCTTATATGGCAATTTCTGTGACCTACTCCCTCTTCCTCAGTTACCAGTAGGCATTTTATTGTTAGCTGAACTTGCTGCAAAGAAAAAACTGCATACATTGAATATGACAATTTTTTAATGGAAAATGTTTTAAAGTAGACATTAGAAAGTATTAACGTAGAACAATTGTACAAGTGCAAAATGGGTAGCATATAGCACAGCCACGTAGTATATAGCACAGCCATGTAGTATATAACACAGCCACGTAGTATATAGCACATTCATGTAGTATATAGCACAGCCACGTTGTATATAGCACAGCCACGTTGTATATAGCACAGCCACTGGGTATATAGCATAGTCACGTAGTATATAGCACAGCCACGTAGTATATAGCACAGCCACGTAGTATATAGCACAGCGATGTAGTATATAGCACAGCCCGCATCTCCCTCTCCCCCCCCCCCCCCCGAGGATGGCTCCACAGTCCAGTACTCACTGTTATAGTAAAAAAAATAAAAATAAAAACACACTCCTCACATCTCCTCGTGCCCGCGCCGCGCACCCGCAGAGGGAGAGAGGAGAATGATGGCAGTGGGAGCGTCAGCTGACGTTCTCTCCTCCATCATTGCTTTGAACAGTACCGGCAGACGCTGGTATAGTTCAATGCGGCGGCAAGGGAGATCGGCGCTGGCGGCAGGCGGGCTCCCCTGCCTCACAGGGGCCCCATAGGGGGAGTGAGGCCCCTGCCTCAGAGGGGCCCCATGGGGGAGTGGGGGCCCTAGGGCCCCATGGGGGAGTAGGGGCCCTAGGCAGCTGCCTGCCCCTAAAGCCAGCCCTGCCTGCAGGGGCCCCCCGGAGCCTCAGTGTACCATACCACAAATGCCCCCCCCCCATCTCGCCAGGGCCCCGGCACTTGCCCGGGTGCGCTGGGTGCTGACGCCGGCCCTGTATAGCAGTATTACCTTGCTACTGTATGCTGGTAGGGCAGTTATGTGTTGACTTAATTTAAGGGCAGAAGTGTCTACAGAGAAGATGCAGATGTACTCTACTTGGCTTGTTGTCATAAGCCCCACTTTGCCAAGGTGTAATTGGTTGTAAGTGTAGGACACATCCTATAGATGCATTGTATATGACAGTAACATGAATCCACAGCTGGTTTAGCGTAAAGCTATTTTTTCACTTTTGTGCATTTCCTTAAGTAGCTGTTAGTAAAACCAACCTTGACTGGCAAGGAGAAAGCCGCTGACACTTTGGTTTTGTTCCAGACCTTCTCAGATCTTGTGTCTGCCAAACGCCTGTCAGTATGCAAATGCATGCAAATTCATGGCCGCTGGATGAACACCTGCGGAAAGTGACCATCCCCAATTGTGCTACACATCCGATGTGATCCGGCTCCGAGACGCCGCTCTGCTCCCTCTGTCAGCTTGTTATGCATTTGTCAGCAATTCACCGGACTCCTAAAAACTGTTCTTTTTGTCCTTATGAACCACAGAGCTCCATGAGGAACGGCCAGTGCCAGAATTATGGGAATGGCTCCGTTCCAGCCCTTGTGAATCCTTCTTGGGGCCTTTTGCTCCTTTGCTTCAATGTTGTAACTTGTAGGATTGCTTGATTCACAGAAGGCCAATGTGTTAAGGAATACAGAAGTAAAAGAGAACTAAACTCATTGTCAGGATTTAACGGCATTTATTTTTCCAAAATAATTTTCTGATTAAAATATCATCCTGATTACAGATGTGTGATGCAAATTCAGAATATGGCCCATAAATTGCAATGAGATTTTTTTTGTCTCTCAGATCAATGCTTCTAAGGGAGGATATATCACACAGGGCCAGGTTATAGGGAGGACATGCAGAGTACTTGCTCTTAGGCTTCCATCAATGAAGCTTCTTCCAGTGAGTCTGGTAAAATCACATCTTGATCATCTGTTGTAGTCTCTTGGGTGCAAATAAGCCTTAGCTCTTCAAATGCTCGTACCTTTTCTCCAAGCAGCCTGGTGAAAACTGACGATCTACCATAAGTGGTGTCACGGCTCACCTCCTCCCCCTCCTGTACAATGACTGATAACACCTCTATATACAATAGATAACACAGGATCCACCATTCACAATAGGTGATGTCACAGCTCACCTCCTCCTCCTGTACAATGACTGATAACACCTCTATATACAGTAGATAACACAGGATCCACCATTCACAATAGGTGATGTCACAGCTCACCTCCTCCTCCTGTACAATGACTGATAACACCTCTATATACAGGAGATTACACAGGATCCACCATTCACAATAGGTGATGTCACAGCTCACCTCCTCCTCCTGTACAATGACTGATAACACCTCTATATACAGTAGATAACACAGGATCCACCATTCACAATAGGCGATGTCTTAGCTCACCTCCTCTTCCTTCTGGCACAATGAGTGTTGCCGAAATATGTTCAGATAATGGTTCTATAAAAATTATATAGGACCTGAGTCAAGCTTTTGCTGCTAATTTCAATGTGTCCAAAAGGAAGTCAGGCCACGTTCTCATTTTTAGTATTTGGTCAGTATTCTACATCAGTATTTGTAAATCAAACCCAGGAGTGGGTGATAAATACAGAAGTGGTGCATATGTTTCTATTATACTTTTCCTCTGATTGTTCCAGTCCTGATTTTGGCTTATAAATACTGATGTAAAATGCTGACCAAATACTGAGCGTGTGAACGTGGCCTTAAAGTAATTCCAGTGGCCAAAGTGAAAATTACAATATTTTATTTATTTATTTATTTTTAATATATATTGATATGTGAAATATGAAAAATGTCACACAAAATAAATAAATAAAATATGTTTAAAATTACATTAATATAAAAACCTGATTTAAATAATAGGTAATTTTCTGCTGACACATTCCCTTTGAAAAATGAATTATTATTATTTATATTATAAATGTTTCTTAACTTCTGTTAGGCATTATACAGATATGCAATATATTAATATATGAACTTTAAAGTGCTGCTGAGATGTGGACATACCCTTTAAATGTGCCCCTTTTTCATCCTGGCACTCAGTTCTCAGAACCTGCTATTTCTTCATTGTGCTCTGACATAAGTTAGATCCTTATTGGTGGTGTCACAGCAGGGCACAGAGCAGGTCATATTACTTACAGTAGCAGTGGGCGCCTCTTGGGAGTGAAGTGGCGCACTCCTCGGGGATAATACACACAGTGTCAGCTTATTTGTTTTCCTCTGTGAGTAGTCACCTCGGGTGGGGCGGGGGATCTGCTGTCACAGTCATTAGCTGAGCTAGAACTACTGATCTGGAACAAGGATTTAGTCACATTCAGTCTATTCTACTAAGGACCACGGACAATGAGATTTTTTTTATATGAAGAAACACTTTTTCCCATTTTAAACAAAGAGAATTTTTTTTTAAATTATATTGATGGAAGATTGTGCCAGAACAAAGGACAAATGTAATAAATGTTATAGATGCTTTTTACCTCTCTCTACAGTCACCTAAGGCATTTCACACAGCCAAACCAGATCTCACACTTTGCACTGACGAGGGGCAGAACCCCGAAACACGGTGTGTGCAAATTGGTACAGATTCTGGTTTGGCTTTTTTCCTAAGTCATGTGACAAGGCTCGTTAAAGGGTCGACATTGACGTTTAGGATTGCTACTTCCAGTAGGTGGCCATAGAGTTCTAGTCCTCTGCCTGTTATGAACAGGTGATTCAGAACCACAATTGACCTAGTGGTTAAGAGCACACAAAGTGACCTGATAGTTACTAACATAGGATGAGCTCTGAGACGTGGGAACTCTGCTGACCGCAATCCCTAATCCTATCATACCACACTAAAGGTAGCCGTGGAGCGCTCCTGACCAGAACCTAGGCGCCTTCGGCACAGCCTGAGAAACTAGCTAGCCCTGAAGATAGAAAAATAAGCCTACCTTGCCTCAGAGAAATTCCCCAAAAGAAAAGGCAGCCCCCCACATATAATGACTGTGAGTAAGATGAAAATACAAACACAGAGATGAAATAGATTTTAGCAAAGTGAGGCCCGACTTACTGAATAGACCGAGGATAGGAAAGATAACTTTGCGGTCAGCACAAAAACCTACAAACAACCACGCAGAGGGGCAAAAAGACCCTCCGCACCGACAAACGGTACGGAGGTGCTCCCTCTGCGTCTCAGAGCTTCCAGCAAGCAAGAAAAACCAATATACCAAGCTGGACAGAAAATATAGCAAACAAAAGTAACACAAGCAAAACTTAGCTTATGCAGGGCAGACAGGCCACAAGAACGATCCAGGAGAAAGAAAAACCAATACTGGAACATTGACTGGAGGCCAGGAACAAAGAACTAGGTGGAGTTAAATAGAGCAGCACCTAACGACTTAACCTCGTCACCTGAGGAAGGAAACTCAGAAGCCGCAGCCCCACTCACATCCACCAGAGGAAGCTCATAGACAGAACCAGCCAAAGTACCACTCATGACCACAGGAGGGAGCTTGACCACAGAATTCACAACAGTACCCCCCCTTGAGGAGGGGTCACCGAACCCTCACCAGAGCCCCCAGGCCGACCAGGATGAGCCAAATGAAAGGCACGAACCAGATCGGCAGCTGTTGTGAATTCTGTGGCAGAGCTCCCTCCTTTGGTCACAAGTGGTACTTCAGCTGATTCTCTCTGTGAGCTTCCGTTGGTGGAGGAAAGTGGTACTGCGGCTTCTGAGTTTCCTTCCTCAGGTGATGTGGTGAAGTCGTTAGGTGCTGCTCTATTTAACTCCACCTAGTGCTTTGATCCTGGCCTCCAGTCAATGTTCTAGTATTGGACCTGTTTCCTCCTGGATCGTTCCTGTGGCCTGCTGCTCTGCATAGCTAAGTTCTGTCCAGCTTGTCTATTTGTTTGCTGGAAGCTCTGGGACGCAGAGGGTGTACCTCCGTGCCGTTAGTTCGGTACGGAGGGTCTTTTTGCCCCTTTGCGTGGTTTTTGTAGGGTTTTGTGTTGACCGCAAAGTTACCTTTCCTATCCTCGCTCTGTTCAGAAAGTCGGGCCTCACTTTGCTAAATCTATTTCATCTCTACGTTTGTCTTTTCATCTTAACTCACAGTCATTATATGTGGGGGCTGCCTTTTCCTTTGGGGTATTTCTCTGAGGCAAGGTAGGCTTATTTTCTATCTTCAGGCTAGCTAGTTTCTCAGGCTGTGCCGAGTTGCATAGGGAGCGTTAGGCGCAATCCACGGCTGCCTCTAGTGTGGTTGGAGAGGATTAGGGATTGCGGTCAGCAGAGTTCCCACGTCTCAGAGCTCGTTCTATGTTTTTGGGTTATTGTCAGGTCACTGTATGTGCTCTGACCTCTATGTCCATTGTGGTACTGAATTACCTTATCATAACAGTACTGGAGGCCAAAAGTACTAATGATTCTCAATAGAGGGAAAAAAGAAGTTATGAGACCATTTTTTTTTCTCTGCACTGTGTTTTGCCTTTTTTTTCCCCTAGACATTTGGGTGGTTCAGGACACAGGTGTAGCGATGGACATTAAAGGTCTGTCTTCATGTGTGGATCAGCTCACGGCAAGAGTACAAAAATATTCAAGACTTTGTGGTTCAGAATTCTATGTTAGAACCGAGAATTCCTATTCCTGATTTGTTTTTTGGAGATAGAACTAAATTTCTGAGTTTCAAAAATAATTGTAAACTATTTCTAGCTTTGAAACCTCGCTCCTCTGGTGACCCAGTTCAACAAGTTAGGATCATTATTTCTTTTTTACGTGGCGATCCTCAGGATTGGGCATTTTCTCTTGCGTCAGGAGATCCTGCATTAAGTAATATCGATGCGTTTTTCCTGGCTCTCGGATTGCTGTACGATGAACCTAATTCAGTGGATCAGGCAGAGAAAAATTTGCTGGCTCTATGTCAGGGTCAGGATGAGATAGAGGTATATTGTCAGAAATTTAGAAAGTGGTCCGTACTCACTCAATGGAATGAAGGCGCGCTCGCAGCTATTTTCAGAAAGGGTCTCTCTGAAGCCCTTAAGGATGTCATGGTGGGATTTCCTATGCCTGCTGGTCTGAATGAGTCTATGTCTTTGGCCATTCAGATCGGTCAACGCTTGCGTGAGCGTAAATCTGTGCACCATTTGGCGGTATTACCTGAGCTTAAACCTGAGCCTATGCAGTGCAATAGGACTTTGACCAGAGTTGAACGGCAAGAACACAGACGTCTGAATGGGCTGTGTTTCTACTGTGGTGATTCCACCCATGCTATCTCTGATTTTCCTAAGCGCACTAAGCGGTTCGCTAGGTCTGCCACCATTGGTACGGTACAGTCAAAATTTCTTCTGTCCGTTACCTTGATCTGCTCTTTGTCATCGTATTCTGTTATGGCATTTGTGGATTCAGGCGCTGCCCTGAATTTGATGGACTTGGAGTATGCTAGGCATTGTGGTTTTTTCTTGGAGCCCTTGCGGTGTCCTATTCCATTGAGAGGAATTGATGCTACGCCTTTGGCCAAGAATAAGCCTCAGTACTGGACCCAGCTGACCATGTGCATGGCTCCTGCACATCAGGAGGTTATTCGCTGTCTGGTGTTGCATAATCTGCATGATGTGGTCGTGTTGGGGTTGCCATGGCTACAAGTCCATAATCCAGTATTAGATTGGAAATCCATGTCTGTGTCCAGCTGGGGTTGTCAGGGGGTACATGGTGATGTCCCATTTCTGACTATTTCGTCATCTACCCCTTCTGAGGTTCCAGAGTTCTTGTCTGATTACCGGGATGTATTCGATGAGCCCAAGTCCGATACCCTACCTCCGCATAGGGATTGTGATTGTGCTATCTATTTGATTCCTGGTAGTAAATTCCCAAAAGGTCGACTGTTTAATTTGTCTGTGCCTGAGCACACCGCTATGCGGAGTTATGTGAAGGAGTCCTTGGAGAAGGGGCATATTCACCCGTCTTCGTCGCCATTGGGAGCAGGGTTCTTTTTTGTAGCCAAGAAGGATGGTTCGCTGAGACCTTGTATAGATTACCGCCTTCTAAATAAGATCACGGTTAAATTTCAGTACCCCTTGCCGTTGTTATCTGATTTGTTTGCTCGGATTAAGGGGGCTAGTTGGTTCACCAAGATAGATCTTCGTGGTGCGTATAATCTTGTGCGTATTAAGCAAGGCGATGAATGGAAAACTGCATTTAATACGCCCGAGGGCCATTTTGAGTATCTTGTAATGCCATTCGGACTTGCCAATGCTCCATCAATGTTTCAGTCCTTTATGCATGACATCTTCCGAGAGTCCCTGGATAAATTCCTGATTGTGTACTTGGATGACATTTTGATCTTCTCGGATGATTGGGAGTCTCATGTGAAGCAGGTCAGAACGGTGTTTCAGGTCCTGCGTGCTAATTCTTTGTTTGTGAAGGGATCAAAGTGTCTCTTTGGTGTTCAGAAGGTTTCATTTTTGGGGTTCATCTTTTCCCCTTCTACTATCGAGATGGACCCTGTTAAGGTCCAAGCCATCCATGATTGGACTCAGCCGACATCTCTGAAAAGTCTACAAAAGTTCCTGGGCTTTGCTAATTTTTATCGTCGCTTCATCTGCAATTTTTCTAGTATTGCTAAACCATTGACCGATTTGACCAAAAAGGGTGCTGATGTGGTCAATTGGTCTTCTGCTGCTGTGGAAGCTTTTCAAGAGTTGAAGCGTCGTTTTTCTTCTGCCCCTGTGTTGTGTCAACCAGATGTTTCGCTTCCATTCCAGGTCGAGGTTGATGCTTCTGAGATTGGAGCAGGGGCTGTTTTGTTGCAGAGAAGTTCTGATTGCTCGGTGATGAAACCATGCGCCTTCTTTTCCAGGAAGTTTTCGCCTGCTGAGCGAAATTATGATGTGGGCAATCGAGAATTGCTGGCCATGAAGTGGGCATTCGAGGAGTGGCGTCATTGGCTTGAAGGAGCTAAGCATCGCGTGGTGGTCTTGACTGATCATAAGAACTTGACTTATCTCGAGTCTGCCAAGCGGTTAAATCCTAGACAGGCTCGTTGGTCGCTGTTTTTTGCCCGTTTTGACTTTGTGATTTCGTACCTTCCGGGCTCTAAAAATGTGAAGGCGGATGCTCTGTCTAGGAGTTTTGTGCCCGACTCTCCGGGTTTGTCTGAGCCGGCGGGTATCCTCAAAGAGGGAGTAATTGTGTCTGCCATCTCCCCTGATTTGCGGCGGGTGCTGCAAAAATTTCAGGCTAATAAACCTGATCGTTGCCCAGCGGAGAAGCTGTTTGTCCCTGATAGGTGGACCAATAAAGTTATCTCTGAGGTTCATTGTTCGGTGTTGGCTGGTCATCCTGGAATATTTGGTACCAGAGAGTTAGTGACTAGATCCTTTTGGTGGCCATCTCTGTCGCGGGATGTGCGTTCTTTTGTGCAGTCCTGTGGGATTTGTGCTCGGGCTAAGCCCTGCTGTTCTCGTGCCAGTGGGTTGCTTTTGCCCTTGCCAGTCCCGAAGAGGCCTTGGACACATATCTCTATGGATTTTATTTCAGATCTTCCCGTCTCTCAAAAGATGTCAGTCATTTGGGTGGTCTGTGATCGCTTCTCTAAGATGGTCCATTTGGTACCCTTGTCTAAATTACCTTCCTCCTCTGATTTGGTGCCATTGTTCTTCCAGCATGTGGTTCGTTTACGTGGCATTCCAGAGAATATCATTTCTGACAGAGGTTCCCAGTTTGTTTCGAGGTTTTGGCGAGCCTTTTGTGGTAGGATGGGCATTGACTTGTCTTTTTCCTCGGCTTTCCATCCTCAGACTAATGGCCAGACCGAACAAACCAATCAGACCTTGGAAACATATTTGAGATGCTTTGTTTCTGCTGATCAGGATGACTGGGTGTCCTTTTTGCCTTTGGCTGAGTTCGCCCTTAATAATCGGGCCAGCTCGGCTACCTTGGTTTCGCCGTTTTTCTGCAACTCTGGGTTCCATCCTCGTTTCTCTTCAGGGCAGGTTGAGTCTTCGGACTGTTCTGGTGTGGATACTGTGGTGGACAGGTTGCAGCAGATTTGGACTCATGTAGTGGACAATTTGACCTTGTCCCAGGAGAAGGCTCAACGTTTTGCTAATCGCAGACGCTGTGTAGGTCCCCGACTTCGTGTTGGGGATTTGGTTTGGTTATCTTCTCGTCATATTCCTATGAAGGTTTCCTCTCCTAAGTTTAAACCTCGTTTCATTGGTCCGTATAGGATTTCTGAGGTTCTTAATCCTGTGTCTTTTCGTCTGACCCTTCCAGATTCTTTTTCCATACATAACGTATTCCATAGGTCATTGTTGCGGAGATACGTGGCACCTATGGTTCCATCTGTTGATCCTCCTGCCCCGGTTTTAGTGGAGGGGGAGTTGGAGTATATTGTGGAGAAGATTTTGGATTCTCGTGTTTCAAGACGGAAACTCCAGTATCTGGTTAAGTGGAAGGGTTATGCTCAGGAAGATAATTCCTGGGTCTTTGCCTCTGATGTCCATGCCCCTGATCTTGTTCGTGCCTTTCATGTGGCTCATCCTGGTCGTCCTGGGGGCTCTGGTGAGGGTTCGGTGACCCCTCCTCAAGGGGGGGTACTGTTGTGAATTCTGTGGCAGAGCTCCCTCCTGTGGTCACAAGTGTTACTTCAGCTGATTCTCTCTGTGAGCTTCCGTTGGTGGAGGAAAGTGGTACTGCGGCTTCTGAGTTTCCTTCCTCAGGTGATGTGGTGAAGTCGTTAGGTGCTGCTCTATTTAACTCCACCTAGTGCTTTGATCCTGGCCTCCAGTCAATGTTCTAGTATTGGACCTGTTTCCTCCTGGATCGTTCCTGTGGCCTGCTGCTCTGCATAGCTAAGTTCTGCTTTGCTATTTTGTTTGCTGTTTTATCTGTCCAGCTTGTCTATTTGTTTGCTGGAAGCTCTGGGACGCAGAGGGTGTACCTCCGTGCCGTTAGTTCGGTACGGAGGGTCTTTTTGCCCCTTTGCGTGGTTTTTGTAGGGTTTTGTGTTGACCGCAAAGTTACCTTTCCTATCCTCGCTCTGTTCAGAAAGTCGGGCCTCACTTTGCTAAATCTATTTCATCTCTACGTTTGTCTTTTTATCTTAACTCACAGTCATTATATGTGGGGGCTGCCTTTTCCTTTGGGGTATTTCTCTGAGGCAAGGTAGGCTTATTTTCTATCTTCAGGTTAGCTAGTTTCTCAGGCTGTGCCGAGTTGCATAGGGAGCGTTAGGCGCAATCCACGGCTGCCTCTAGTGTGGTTGGAGTGGATTAGGGATTGCGGTCAGCAGAGTTCCCACGTCTCAGAGCTCGTTCTATGTTTTTGGGTTATTGTCAGGTCACTGTATGTGCTCTGACCTCTATGTCCATTGTGGTACTGAATTACCTTATCATAACAGGCAGCATGAACATCAGAGGCAAAGACCCAGGAATTATCTTCCTGACCATAACCCTTCCACTTAACCAGGTACTGGAGTTTCCGTCTCGAAATACGAGAATCCAAAATCTTCTCCACTATATACTCCAACTCCCCCTCAACCAAAACCGGGGCAGGAGGATCAACGGATGGAACCACAGGTGCCACGTATCTCCGCAACAATGACCTATGGAATACGTTATGGATGGAAAAAGAAGCTGGAAGGGTCAAACGAAAAGACACAGGATTAAGAACCTCAGAAATCCTATACGGACCAATGAAACGAGGCTCAAACTTAGGAGAGGAAACTTTCATAGGAATATAACGAGATGACAACCAAACCAAATCCCCAACACGAAGTCGGGGACCCACACAGCGCCTGCGGTTAGCGAAACGTTGAGCCTTCTCCTGAGACAATGTCAAATTGTCCACCACATGAGTCCAAATCTGCTGCAACCTATCCACCACAGTATCCACACCAGGACAGTCAGAAGACTCAACCTGCCCTGAAGAGAAACGAGGATGGAAACCAGAATTGCAAAAAAACGGCGAAACCAAAGTAGCCGAGCTGGCCCGATTATTAAGGGCGAACTCAGCCAAAGGCAAAAAGGACACCCAATCATCCTGATCGGCAGAAACAAAACATCTCAGATATGTTTCCAAGGTCTGATTGGTTTGTTCAGTCTGGCCATTTGTCTGAGGATGGAAAGCCGAGGAAAAAGACAAATCAATGCCCATCCTAGCACAAAAGGCTCGCCAAAACCTCGAAACAAACTGGGAACCTCTGTCAGAAACGATGTTCTCCGGAATGCCATGTAAACGAACCACATGCTGGAAGAACAATGGCACCAAATCAGAGGAGGAAGGCAATTTAGACAAGGGTACCAAATGGACCATCTTAGAGAAGCGATCAAAAACAACCCAAATGACCGACATTTTTTGAGAGACGGGGAGATCCGAAATAAAATCCATAGAGATATGTGTCCATGGCCTCTTCGGGACTGGCAAGGGCAAAAGCAACCCACTGGCATGAGAACAGCAGGGCTTAGCCCGAGCACAAATCCCACAGGACTGCACAAACGAACGCACATCCCGTGACAGAGACGGCCACCAAAAGTATCTAGCCACCAAATCTCTGGTACCAAAGATTCCAGGATGACCAGCCATCACCGAACAATGAACCTCAGAGATAACTCTACTCGTCCATTTATCAGGGACAAACAGTTTCTCCGTTGGGCAACGGTCAGGTCTATTAGCCTGAAATTTTTGCAGCACCCGCCGCAAATCAGGGGAGATGGCAGACAAAATTACCCCCTCTTTGAGAATACCCGCCGGCTCAGACAAACCCGGAGAGTCGGGCAAAAAACTCCTAGACAGGGCATCTGCCTTCATATTTTTAGAGCCCGGAAGGTTCGAAACCACAAAGTCAAAACGGGAGAAAAACAGCGACCAACGAGCCTGTCTGGGATTCAACCGTTTGGCAGACTCGAGATAAGTCAAGTTCTTGTGATCAGTCAAGACCACCACGCGATGCTTAGCTCCTTCAAGCCAATGACGCCACTCCTCGAATGCCCACTTCATGGCCAGCATCTCTCGATTGCCAACATCATAATTACGCTCAGCAGGCGAAAACTTCTTGGAAAAGAAGGCGCATGGTTTCAACACCGAGCCATCAGAACTTCTTTGCGACAAAACAGCCCCTGCTCCAATCTCAGAAGCATCAACCTCGACCTGGAACGGGAGCGAAACATATGGTTGGCACAACACAGGGGCAGAAGAAAAATGACGCTTCAACTCTTGAAAAGCTTCCACAGCAGCAGAAGACCAATTGACCACATCAGCACCCTTCTTGGTTAAATCAGTCAATGGTTTAGCAATACTAGAAACACTATTGATGAAGCGACGATAAAAATTAGCAAAGCCCAGGAACTTTTGCAGACTCTTCAGAGATGTCGGCTGAGTCCAATCATAAATGGCCTGAACTTTAACAGGGTCCTTCTCGATAGTAGAAGGGGAAAAAATGAAACCCAAAAATGAAACCTTCTGAACACCAAAGAGACACTTTGACCTCTTCACAAACAAAGAATTCGCACGCAGGACCTGGAACACCATTCTGACCTGCTTCACGTGAGACTCCCAATCATCCGAGAAGACCAAAATATCATCCAAGTATACAATCAGGAATTTATCCAGGTACTCTCGGAAGATGTCATGCATAAAGGACTGAAACACTGATGGAGCATTAGAAAGCCCGAATGGCATAACTAGGTACTCAAAATGGCCCTCGGGCATATTAAATGCAGTTTTCCATTCATCGCCCTGTTTAATACGCACAAGATTATACGCACCACGAAGATCTATCTTGGTGAACCAACTAGCCCCCTTAATCCGAGCAAACAAATCAGACAGCAGCAGCAAGGGGTACTGAAATTTGACCGTGATTTTATTTAGAAGGCGGTAATCAATACAAGGTCTCAACGAACCATCCTTCTTGGCCACAAAAAAGAACCCTGCCCCCAATGGCGACGACGAGGGGCGAATATGACCCTTCTCCAAAGATTCCTTTACGTAACTCCGCATAGCGGCGTGCTCAGGTACAGACAAATCAAACAGTCGACCTTTAGGAAACTTACTACCAGGAATCAAATCGATAGCACAATCGCAATCCCTATGCGGAGGTAGGGCACTGGACTTGGGCTCATCAAATACATCCCGGTAATCCGACAAGAACTCTGGGACCTCAGAAGGGATGGATGATGAAATAGACAGAAAAGGAACAACACCATGTACCCCCTGACAACCCCAGCTGGACACAGACATTGATTTCCAATCCAATACTGGGTTATGGACTTGTAGCCAGGGCAACCCCAACACGACCACATCATGCAGATTATGCAACACCAAAAAGCGAATATCCTCCTGATGCGCAGGAGCCATGCACATGGTCAGCTGGGTCCAGTACTGAGGCTTATTCTTGGCCAAAGGCGTAGCATCAATTCCTCTCAATGGAATAGGATACTGCAAGGGCTCCAAGAAAAACCCACAGCGCCTAGCATACTCCAAGTCCATCAAATTCAGGGCAGCGCCTGAATCCACAAATGCCATGACAGAATAGGATGACAAAGAACAGATCAAAGTAACGGACAAAAGAAATTTCGACTGTACCGTACCAATGGTGGCATACCTAGTGAACCGCTTAGTGCGCTTAGGACAATCGGAGATAGCATGAGTGGAATCACCACAGTAAAAACACAGCCCATTCTGACGTCTGTGTTCTTGCCGTTCAGCTCTGGTCAAAGTCCTATCGCACTGCATAGGCTCAGGTCCATGCTCAGATAATACCGCCAAATGGTGCACAGTTTTACGCTCACGCAAGCGTCAACCGATCTGAATGGCCAAAGACATAGACTCATTCAGACCAGCAGGCATAGGAAATCCCACCATGACATCCTTAAGGGCTTCAGAGAGACCTTTTCTGAAAATTGCTGTCAGCGCACATTCATTCCATTGAGTGAGCACAGACCACTTCCTAAACTTCTGACAATATATCTACCTCATTCTGACCCTGACACAGAGCCAGCAAATTTTTCTCTGCCTGATCCACTGAATTAGGTTCATCATACAGCAATCCGAGCGCCAGAAAAAACGCATCAATATTACATAATGCAGGATCTCCTGGCGCAAGGGAAAATGCCCAGTCTTGAGGGTCGCCACGTAATAAAGAAACAATGATCTTAACTTGTTGAACTGGGTCACCAGAGGAGCGGGGTTTCAAAGCCAGAAACAGTTTACAATTATTCTTAAAGCTCAGAAACTTAGCTCTATCTCCAAAAAACAAATCAGGAATAGGAATTCTTGGTTCTAACATAGAATTCTGAACCACAAAGTCTTGAATATTTTGTACTCTTGCAGTGAGATGATCCACACAAGAAGACAGATCTTTAATGTCCATCACTACACCTGTGTCCTGAACCACCCAAATGTCTAGGGGAAAAGAAAGACAAAACACAGTACAGAGAAAAAAAAATGGTCTCAGAACTTCTCTTTTCCCTCTATTGAGAAGCATTAGTACTTTGGGCCTCCAGTACTGTTATGAACAGGTGATTCGGAACCACAATGGACCTAGTGGTTAAGAGCACACAAAGTGACCTGATAGTTACTAACATAGGACGAGCTCTGAGACGTGGGAACTCTGCTGACCGCAATCCCTAATCCTATCATACCACACTAAAGGTAGCCATGGAGCGCTCCTGACCAGAACCTAGGCGCCTTCGGCACAGCCTGAGAAACTAGCTAGCCCTGAAGATAGAAAAATAAGCCTACCTTGCCTCAGAGAAATTCCCCAAAGGAAAAGGCAGCCCCCCACATATAATGACTGTGAGTAAGATGAAAATACAAACACAGAGATGAAATAGATATTAGCAAAGTGAGGCCCGACTTACTGAATAGACCGAGGATAGGAAAGATAACTTTGCGGTCAGCACAAAAACCTACAAACAACCACGCAGAGGGGCAAAAAGACCCTCCGCACCGACTAACGGTACGGAGGTGCTCCCTCTGCGTCTCAGAGCTTCCAGCAAGCAAGAAAAACCAATATAGCAAGCTGGACAGAAAATATAGCAAACAAAAGTAACACAAGCAAAACTTAGCTTATGCAGGGCAGACAGGCCACAAGAACGATCCAGGAGAAAGAAAGACCAATACTGGAACATTGACTGGAGACCAGGAACAAAGAACTAGGTGGAGTTAAATAGAGCAGCACCTAACGACTTAACCTCGTCACCTGAGGAAGGAAACTCAGAAGCCGCAGCCCCACTCACATCCACCAGAGGAAGCTCATAGACAGAACCAGCCGAAGTACCACTCATGACCACAGGAGGGAGCTTGACCACAGAATTCACAACATCTGCCTCTCTGAAGAGACTATTTGCATTAAGCCAACCAATATCTTGCTCTGTACTGATGAGTGGTAAGAACCCCGAAACAGTGCCGTCTAGAGATAGTTCTCTAGTTTGGCTGTTAGCTACTTTTAATACATCTAGCTAAAAAGTTATTTAGAAAAAGTTTAGAAAAGGGGGGGGTTCTAAGAGAAGTTGCAAAACACATCTAATATACTAAAAAGCAAAGATAGCATAATTTTGGACTGTTGGGTGCACAAGCCTTCACTGCAATCCATCCATCTTGCAGAAATATCAAACAAATATTCAGAAAAAAGGCAGCACTCCTTGCTTCTGGTGAGCGTTTGTGGTTTTTGATTCAGACCCACATGGCGGGCGACGTTTCAGCTCTTCTTATGGGTTTAAAAATGTCCTATAAAACTCAGTCTTGTCAAAAATTTGGAAATCATTTTTGTGTTGAGTGAGATGTTGATTAAAATCTTACCTTTCAAAAAGGGGTGTACGCATTGCTTATTTGGACATTTTTTAAGGAGTCTGTGTGTGTAAGGTTATCTTCGATGAACTCCATGGATCATACCATCTTGCAGGTGGAGGGGATATTTTTTTTTAAATTAAATATGCTTCTTGAATATACTATTAAAAAGATACCCAGAAGAGAATCTGGATCTGGATTTAGGATCTGGTCTTTATCTGTGATTTCCCACCAGTATTCCAAGCAAAAGTCCATGGGCATTGTGCAAATGTGAATGAGCTTAGGGTGCTTTCACATTGCGTTCAGTGGCCCTATTGGGGCTTGTATCCGAACTCCCCCACAAAACGGGATTTGGACATATGTACCGATGGGGCAATAGACTATAATCGTGCCAGCAGAGAGAATATGCTCTCTGACATGCGTCATTTTTGGGTGTATATGCCTACTGGAGGTGGACACCCAGACGTCCACCTCTGCTTTCCTCTTAATAATGTAGAATAGTTTGGTGGTACCTGCTGATGTCTTTTGTGCTGATGAGTTGAGGGCACAGACATAGTTAGATAAAGTAACAGCCACCTAATTACTGAGAACAAAGCCAATGAGTGCTCGCAACCTTCTGCTGAAGAAAGACTTTATTGAGATGCAAACAGGAGAGCTATAAAGCTTAAACATGGGAAAGTTACTCTACGCATAAACCTAGACTCCTATCCACACAACACTGTCTACAGTGGGTACGGAAAGTATTCAGACCTCTTTAAATTTTTTACTCTTTTGTTTCATTGCAACCATTTGGTAAATTCAAAAAAGTTAAATTTTTTCTCATTAATGTATGAGAAATGCACCCCATCTTGACTGAAAAAAACAGAAATGTAGACATTTTTGCAAATTTAATGTAAAAGAAAAACTGAAATATCACATGGTCATAAGTATTTAGACCCTTTGCTCAGACACTCATATTTCAGTCACATGCTGTCCATTTCCTTGTGATCCTCCTTGAGATGGTTCTACTCCTTCATTGGAGTCCAGCTGTGTTTAATTAAACTGATAGGACTTGATTTGGAAAGGCAAACACCTGTCTATATAAGACCTCACAGCTCACAGTGCATGTCAGACCAAATGAGAATCACGAGGTCAAAGGAACTGGCCAAGGAGCTCAGAGACAGAATTGTGGCAAGACACAGATCAGGCCAACGTTACAACAGAATTTCTGCAGTACTTAAGGTTCCTAAGAGCACAGTGGCCTCCATAATCCTTAAATGGAAGAAGGTTGGGACCACCAGGAGTCTTCCTAGACCTGGCTGTCGTGGGAGAAGAACCTTGGTGAGAGAGGTAAAGAAGAACCTTAAGATCACTGTGGCTGAGCTACAGAGATGCAGTAGGGAGATGGGAGAAAGTTCCACAAAGTCAACTATCACTGCAGCCCTCCACCAGTTTGGCCTTTATGGCAGAGTGGCCCGACAGAAGCCTCTCCTCAGTGCAAGATATATGAAAGCCCGCATAGAGTTTCCTAAAAAACACATGAATGACTCCCAAACTATGAGAAATAAGATTCTCTGGTCTGATGTGACGAAGATAGACCTTTTTGGTGATAATTCTAAGTGGTATGCGTGGAGAAAACCAGGCACTGCTCATCACCTGCCCAAAACAATCCCAACAGTAAAATATGGTGGTGGCAGCATCATGCTATGGGGGTTGTTATTGAAGGAAATATGAATGTGGCCAAGTACAGAGATATCCTGGATGAAAACCTCTTCCAGAGTGCTCTGGACCTCAGACTTGGCCGATGGTTCACCTTCCAACAAGACAATGACCCTAAGCACACAGCTAAAATAACAAAGGAGTGGCTTCAGAACAACTCTGTGACCATTCTTGACCAGCCCAGCCACAGCCCTGACCTAAACCCAACTGAGCACCTCTGGAGAGACCTGAAAATGGCTGTCCACCAACGTTCACCGTCCAACCTGACGGAACTGGAGAGGATCTGCAAGGAATAATGGCAGAGGATCCCCAAATCCAGGTGTGAAAAACTTGTTGCATCATTCCCAAGAAGATTCATGGCTGTACTAGCTCAAAAGGTGCTTCTACTCAATAGGATCACAAGGAAATGGACATCATGTCACTTAAATATGAGTGTCTGAGCAAATGGTCTGAATACTTATGACCATGTGATATTTCAGTTTTTCTTTTTAATAAATTTGCAAAAATTACTACATTTCTTTTTTTTAAGTCATGATGGGGTGCAGAGTGTACATTAATGAGAAAAAAATGAACTTTTTTTGAAATTACCCAATGGCTGCAATGAAACAAAGAGTGAAAAATTTAAAGATGACTGAATACTTTCCGAACCCACTGTATGTGCTACATTGATTTGGTGGTGGAACCAGTGGTACTTCCATTTCTTCAAAGTGTCCCAGGAACATCTATTCTCATAGATATATATCTAATATACAATACAAAAGGAACAGCCAGACAGCACCACTGCCAGGAAGAACAAAGTGGGAACCGCTCACCTGTGTGAAGCCAGGATATCTGATCTTGGGTGCGTAGCTCCGCTGGAGAAAAGTCCATATGAAATGGTGAATATATAAGAAAATAGAGTGCACTCGCCGATCATCCAGTGCAGGAATCTTTATTCAAACATCGTGCTGTACATCTTCACGACCGGGGGTGCTGTACAGAGAGTGCGGCAAAGCGGGACGACGGCCGTTTCACGCCTGGCTGGCGCTTCAACGGGTCATATATCTAATATACGTACCTTAAAATTGTTGTATAAAGTTTACTTTATTTTTGTACATTTCAGTTTATTTTTACTGTATATCTACAAAGTGATATAAAGCGTTTATAATACCCAAAATTGATATTGAAGCAAAATAAAGCTTTATAGAGAATGATTAAATATAAAAATATTATATGGTATGTTATGTTACATATCGGCAAAAATGCCTATAAAAATGAGTCATGTTTTGTTACGAAAACGAAAATATTAGAATGTACTTTTTCAGTACTTTTTTTTTTTATACGCTTAAAATTGTTAATGAAACAATACAAAGTCTTATAGACACCCATTATATGTCAAATGTCTATTATAATATGGAATATTATATGTTATATGTTACCTAATGACAAACAATGCCTTCAAACTTGAATCTTGTTATCTTGCTAAAATGAAAATAAAAACATTGGAAAAGAACAAAGTGTCCCAGGAGCCATTTTTCAGCATGACAATGCCAGGCCTAATTTTGGTGCCATGACCTGCAGCATCTGCGGATTTGTCTCCCATCCAGCACATCTAGGATGTCATTGGTCGGCAATTGCAAAGGGAGCTGCCAGCAGCGGATCTTGACAATTTTCCCAAGTATATTCAGCACTGAAGTATTGCTGTATAAAATAGAAGTGTTTTCAGATTCAAGATCCATAGTGGAACTAAAAAATAACCTAAAAATTAACAAAAAAAATGTTTATGAGATATTACAAAAATATAAAACCTTAAATCTCCCCCTATTCAAAAATGAAGAAATAAAAAAAAAATAAAAAAGTTAAAACATATTTAACATTCTTGTGTCTATAAAACACAATCTATGAAAATATGAAATTATCTAACCCAAACAGTGCCATAAATCAAAATGTCAGAATTGTAATTTTTCATTTGCTGCCCTCCCCTTTCCCTAAATGCTATAAAAAGTGATCAGAACATCATATGCACCCTACACTACAATAGCTCACCACTCAAAAGAAACAGGTCCTAAGCTCAATGGACAAAAAAATAAAAAATATCTAAAAAAAATAGTGACACAAATTACATTTTTTATACAATGTTTTAATTTTTTTTTAACCAGTAAAATCTAAAATAATGCATGCCATGCACTATTTCACCCTACATGGAAACTTTTTTCCTGTTTTTTTACATCATATTGTGACATTCAAAACCACAATGTTTCCCGCAAAAAAGTCTTCAAACGGCTATATCGATGGAAAAATAAAAAAAATGTTATGGTTCTGGGAAGAAAGGGACAGAAAAAAAGGAATATGCAAAAAAGGAGATAAGTGAAATTATAAAATGTAAGTGAATTCCGCTTAGGTGGAGAGTAATCCCTCCCAGTTATCTTTTGAGCCCCCTATTTTGCTGCCCGCAGTTAACTTGTGACTGGGGGAGAAGGTCTACAAGTTACATCTATAGTTTGGATTTTCTGGCCTGTATAATGACAACATCTGTTAGTGAGGATGACGTTTTGTGGAAATGCAGCCATTGCTGGGCAAAAACAGAGATTACGGCTTATGGTTTAAAGCTTAATTCTAAGTGCAGGGTCCGCTAAGGTATTGTGTCGCGGGTGCCAGATTTTTCTAATCTTACAGCACTTGCAAAAGACAGGGCAGAGGTCGCCATTAGGAAACACTATGTCACTGACTGGAATATGCAGATCTGAGCTTTGCCGATACTGCGGTAAAGGAAAAATTTCACTTTTGAAAAAAAAAAGATTTTGAATTAACACGTAATGATTTTTTTTTTTAATTTTTTGTTTCCTACTATTTTTGTTAACGTTCTTTCCATTTTAATGCTGCATATCGTAATAATAATTTTATTTATGTAGCCCCACCATATTCCGTAGCTATTTGAAGCCTTATTTTTGATGCGTGCCCTGGACGTATATGGGAATGTTGAATTGAAAAATGTTTAAAATAGTATTTTATTTTTTTGTTATGGTGGTCACTAGTGATGGGTGCAAGCGCTCATTACTTGCACCGAGTATCGCGGGTGCTCCAGTGACATTTTCGAGTCTCCGCGGCCGCATTTTCCGCGGCTGTTAGACACCCACAAAACATGCAGGTATTGGTTGTGTATGTCAGGAAATCCCCTCGTGTTTTGTGGGTGTCTAACGGGGGGGCTCGGACTTGTCCCTCGAGCTCCCGCGATACCCGGTGCAAATCCAAGCACTCGAGTAACGATCACTTGCGCTCATCACTAGTGGTCACCGTTAAAAAACAAAGAAGAGCCTAGCTTTATTATAAGGGTATGTGCACACGTTGCTTTTTTTTCCCCCTTTTTGTAGCGTTTTTCTGCAAATACAAAAGAAAATCCTAGTACCAGCAAAGTGAAGGAGAAGTCTACTGCATACACTGCTTGTTTTTTCCTTACTGTATATTTGCAGCATGTCAGTTCTTTCTTTTTTTGCTGCCGATTTCTCTGCTATTAATGAGTATTAGAGCTTGTGCAGATGACAGTAAAAATCGGTTTTGACGGCAGCACTCTGTTATTCTATGGGGCCGTGCACATGTCCGATTTTTTTTCCTCGGACCGAATCGCAACATGCATGAGTTACATCCAATTATAGGATCACACTTGGCCATTCAAGCCTATGGGTCCGTGGAATACATCGGACCACTCTTGGATGACATCCCATTTTCACCTGCAAGGCAAATAAACATTTCTGCGAATTATGGTCATTATTGTATATTATTAAATAGACCTAGTAGGATTTCAAAAAGATAAATAAATGTAATAATTTAAAGGCCTTTTTACATCACCTTTAGCACAGTTTATGGTTTTTTTTTTTCAGGTAGATTGTGCAAACAAATGCCAAAAATATTTGTAAAGATGTATGTATTCACTAGCGGAAGTTGTAGGTGGCCAAAAATACAAACTTCTTTTTTTTTGGTGACTTCAGAACAAGTTGTCGTTTGTATATATAAGAATGTAAAAAAAAGGGAAAGCCGCCTTTACTGGGTGCTGCAAGGAGGAGATAAGAAAGGTCACCTGGTGAAGAGGACGGACTGTTCTTGAGGCCGGTTTCACACGCCAGTGGCTCCGGTACGTGTGGTGACAGTTTCCTCATGTACCGGAGACCCTGACTCATGTAGATAATCAAAATAAATGTGTCTCTGCACATGTCAGCGTGTTTTCACGGACCGTGTGTCCATGTGCAAAACACGGAGACATGTCCTCGTTTCTCCGGCAGCACGGTCCGCAAAGCGTCCCGCACTCTCCTCCGTGTGCACATACCGCCCACAGGAGAAACAGCGCTACAGTTAAGCGCTGTTCCCTGCTTTTGGTGCTGAAGCCAGCATTCATTCCTTTCCCCAGCAGCGTTCGCTGGAGACAGTGGAGACAAGGTATGATAAATCAAGGTTTTTTGTTTTTTTTTGTTAAAAATAAAGTTTGGGGTCACCTCCCACCTCCCACCCCCCGTGCGCCCGCCCGCTTGCAGTGAAATACTCACCCAGCTCCCGCGATGTCTCCTCTCAGCACCAGCAGCCTGTCCTGTGTGAGCGGTCACGTGGTACCGCTCATTACAGTGATGAATATGCGGCTCCACCTCCCATAGGCGGGCGCACGGGGGGTGGGAGGCGGGAGGTGACCCCAAACTTTATTTTTAACACAAAAAAAACAACAAAACCTTGATTTATCAAGCGCTTAACTGTAGCGCTGTCTCCTGCACGGTCCGTGTGGTCCTCATTTGGCACACGGCTGCCGCACGTGTGCCACACTGATGTGCCACGTGAGCACACGGACACGGATAACTCTGGTACCGATTTCTCCGGTACCGGAATTATCTGGACGTGTGAGACTGGCCTGAAACGCGTGGGAAATGAAAGATTTTTATCCTACATGGACTTTTCTTATCTTCACCTTGCAGCACCCAGTAGATGCCACTTTCCTTTTTTTTGTCCTTCCTGCATTCATCCAGCTCCATGTTTTCAGCAGTGGGAGCCTGTGATAGGTGCACCAGCAATCCAGGGGAGCTGCCACGTTAACTTCATGGTGAGTACAACCTCTGTAGGTGAGCGCCACTCACCTTGTTCTAATTCCCTTGGTTGATCAGTACACAGAGACTTTCTTTGCTTTTCCTAGGTGTGCGTATATGACACCTTATTTTTGTTTATTATATGACTTGTATCCTGTATTTCCACTTTGCAGGCTCTATCCCTAGTTTTCAATTCTCTCTGAGCTAGTTGGTGGAGTCTAGTTGCCATAATGCCTCACATACACAACACACACAGAAATTAGGTTTTCCTGCTCTCCTTTTTCCATGTAGTTCATGATTAGAGCAGCACTACAACATGAAGGACATTTGTACAGCAGTACTGAGCAGTGTAAGTGTGAATCCAGCACTTGGGTGAGATTAAACACTTACTAGAAAGCATATTTTAGCAGTTTATCAGAGTGAATGATGCGTTTAGGAGGCAGAGGGGAGGGGACACTGTGGCTTTGATAAGATATATTACAAGGTTTCTTAGATATACGGTACTTGTATTATTGAGTTGTGCAATTTGTTTTGAGATGACAGTAACTATTTCACTCTGTTTATTGAAAGGATTTGGAGTTGTGCATTAAAAAAAAGAATCGCCAAGCACAATACAAAATATATTGTAAAATCAATGGACCTATGTACAGTATGACATTGAAATTTACCTTTTTTTCTTAAACTTTTTATTTATTTATTGACTTTATAAAAAAACTGAATGAGGATCCCAGAGAGCACAGTGGATACTGTAGTGACTATGAGAGCACAGTTTGACTGTATATCTTAATAATTCCTTTGAGATTTATTTTCTGCGAAATTGAGAGCAAACAGTCTATATTTCATTGCCAATTATCTCATTGTGGTTTAATGTACATTCACTTTAATAAGACATGTGGCTAATGAACTGATGTCACCCATTGCCTTAACAACTCTGATAAAACCCTCAGGGGATATTTTACTATGGTAATCATTTGTTTTTTAATAAAATCATTACAATTGGTGATTCTGATTGGAAGAAAACCCTGGATACATATGGCTGTCTTCATGCTGCTCCGCTCAACTGGATGACTACATTTTCGTACAACTTGGATTCGCGATCTGTACATTAATGGTAGCTCAAAGATCTTGCTTTAAAGATATTTTAAAGCATGTGATCATGATTACTCATGTTTACTCATGATAACTTTCACTTAAAAGCAAAAACAAGAATTAACATGCCACCTAAAAAGTGCTTGATGTCTCAGGAAGGAGAAAAGTTCAATTTTTTTAAGGGTACCGTCACACTATACGATTTACCTATGATCACGACCAGCGATATGACCTGGCCGTGATCGTAGGTAAATCGTAGTGTGGTCGCTGGGGAGCTGTCACACAGACAGCTCTCCAGCGACCAACGATGCCGAGGTCCCCGGGTAACCAGGGTAAACATCGGGTAACTAAGCGCAGGACAGCGCTTAGTTACCCGATGTTTACCCTGGTTACAAGTGTAAAACTAAAAAAAAACAAACAGCACATACTTACATCTGGTGTCCGTCACGTCCCTTGCAGTCTCTGCTTCCCGCACTGTGACTGCCGGCCGTAAAGTGAAAGTGAAAGCACAGCCGCTGTGCTCTGCTTTCACTTTACGGCCGACAGTCACAGTGCTGGAAGCAGACGGCAAGGGACCTGACGGACACCAGAATGTAAGTATGTGCTGTTTGTTTTTTTAGTTTAACGCTTGTAACCAGGGTAAACATCGGGTAACTAAGCGCGGTCCTGCGCTTAGTTACCCGATGTTTACCCTGGTTACAAGCGAACGCATCGCTGGATCGCATCGCTAGATCGCTAGATCGGTGTCACACACACCGATCTAGCGATGACAGCGGGAGATCCAGCGATGAAAGAAAGTTCTAAACGATCTGCTACGACGTACGATTCTCAGCAGGATCCCTGATCGCTGCTGCGTGTCAGACACAGCGATATCGTAACGATATCGCTGGAACGTCACGAATCGTACCGTCGTAGCGATCGAAATGTTATAGTGTGACGGTACCCTAAGTCTTCCAATCCAGGAGACCATGCAAGGATCCAACTCCAGAAACCGCTAGTGCCAAAGCTTTGGCAGGCCCATTTGTGCACTGACTTCTGTTTCAAGGTTCTTCTAAGGGTACCGTCACACTATACGATTTACGAACGATCACGACCAGCGATACGACCTGGCCGTGATCGTAGGTAAGTCGTAGTGTGGTCGCTGGAGAGCTGTCACACAGTCAGCTCTCCAGCGACCAACGATGCCGAGGTCCCCGGGTAACCAGGGTAAACATCGGGTTACTAAGCGCAGGACCGCGCTTAGTAACCCGATGTTTTCCCTGGTTACCAGCATAAAAAAAACAAACAGTACATACTTACATTCCGGTGTCTGTCCCTTGCCGTCTGCTTCCCGCACTCACTGACTGCCGGCCGTAAAGTGAAAGCACAGCACAGCGGTGACGTCACCGCTGTGCTCTGCTTTCACTTTACGGCCGGCAGTCACAGTGCGGGAAGCATACGGCAAGGGACCTGACGGACACCGGAATGTAAGTATGTACTGTTTTTTTTTTTTACATTTACGCTGGTAACCAGGGTAAACATCGGGTTACTAAGAGCGGCCCTGCGCTTAGTAACCCGATGTTTACCCTGGTTACAAGCGAACGCATCGCTAGATCGGTGTCACACACACCGATCTAGCGATGACAGCGGGAGATCCAGCGACGAAACAATGTTCCAAACGATCTGCTACGACGTACGATTCTCAGCAGGATCCCTGATCGCTGCTGCGTGTCAGACACAGCGATATCGTATGGATATCGCTGGAACGTCACGAATCGTACCGTCGTAGCGATCAAAATGGCACTGTGTGACGGTACCCTAAGGTTCAAAAGTCTTAATCACTCCCCTAGAAGAGAATTTCAAGAGTTGCAAGGGGGTTAGAGAACAGAACGGCCATAATTTTTCCCAAATCATTGAAAGGACAGCCAAATAATCATCCCAAACATTCCTGTATAGAAAAATATGAACAAAATGCACGAAGAACAAAATATCAGCAAATGGTCTTACGCTCTTACTGGTTTTCAGTTTTCGTAGTGTGGATTTCAGTGCACAGAGCAAAGCAGCTATTGTGCCCCCTAACCCAGTAGTAATACAGTGGGGGAAATAAGTATTTGATCCCTTGCTGATTTTGTAAGTTTGCCCACTGACAGAGACATGAACAGTCTATAATTTTTAGGGTAGGTTGGTTTTAACATTGAGAGATAGAATATCAAAAATAAAATCCAGAAAATCACATTGTATAAATTATATAAATTTATTTGCATTTTGCAGTGAGAAATAAGTATTTGATCCCCTACTAACCATTAAGAGTTCTGGCTCCTACAGACCAGTCAGACGCTCCTAATCATCTTGTTACCTGCATTAAAGACAGCGGTCTTACATAGTCACCTTTATAAAAGACTCCTGTCCACAGGCTCAATTAATCAGTCAGACTCTAACCTCTACAACATGGGCAAGACCAAAGAGCTTTATAAGGATGTCAGGGACAAGATCATAGACCTGCACAAAGCTGGAATGGGCTACAAAACCATAAGTAAGACACTGGGTGAGAAGGAGACAACTGTTGGTGCAATAGTACGAAAATGGAAGAAATACAAAATGACTGTCAATCGACATCGATCTGGGGCACCATGCGACATCTCACCTCGTGGGGTATCCTTGATCACAAGGAGGTGAGAGATCGGCCTAAAACTACTTGTTAATGATCTCAAGGCAGCTGGAACCACAGTCACCAAGAAAGCCATTGGTTACGCATTATGCTGTAAAGGTTTAAAAACCTGCAGTGCCCGCAAGGTCTGCCTGCTCAAGAAGGCACATGTTCAGGCCCATCTGAAGTTTGCCAATGATCACCTGGATGATTCTGTGAGTGATTGGCAGAAGGTGTTGTGGTCAGATGAGAAAAAAAATGAGATCTTTGGCATTAACTCAACTCGCCGTGTTTGGAGGAAGAGAAATGCTGCCTATGACCCAAAGAACACCATCCCCACTGTCACGCATGGAGGTGGAAACATTTTGGGGGTGTTTCTCTGCTAAGGGCATAGGACTACTTCACCGCATCAATGGGAGAATGCATGTACCGTAAAATCCTGAGTGACAACCTCCTTCCCTCCGCCAGGATATTAAAAATGGGTCGTGGCTGCATCTTCCAGCAGGTCAATGACCCAAAACATAAGGCCAAGCCAACATAGGAGTGGCTCAAAAAGAAGCACATTAAGGTCATGGAGATTTAGAGATGATCTGCAAAGAGGAGTGGACCAAAATTCCTCCTGACATGTGCAAATCTCATTCCTTGCTAACCCAGATACTAGTACCTGTGCGGTTCCTGATGATTTCAAATCTGATTTTCTAATTGGCTCCACCCTGATTGAACACCCTTCTTAAACCCGGCATTCACTTCCTTCCTGGCAAGATTGTTGAGCTCCCAGCCTTTAGACCAGCTTCCCTTGCTATTTTCTGACTATGTAACTTGCTGGTCCTTCAACTACATTGGTTCTCCATGTACCGACCACTGGCTATTTCCTGACTATGCAACTTGCTGATTCTTCAACTCCATTGCTTCTCCATGTACCAACCCCTGGCTACTCCTGACTACGCTACCTGCTGCTACTGCCCTTAGTGGTTGCAATGCCACTACTCCAACCCAGGTCAGTCCGTAACACCTGCACTCTTCCACAAAAGAACTTGTAATAACTTGGTAAAGCTGAGTTACTTTGTTGACTGGTGATGACAAATCAGTGCTGTTCTGTTGATGCATATGGCAAAAGATAATCCTCTGCCATAATCATCAACATAGCAGCATTTGAAGTTCCACATCTATCGGCAGCCGGCAACAAACAACACAGCTCTACATTTCCTAGTTATTACAAGCTCTGTTGTGGAGAAGTTCATGAAATTTGAGCTCAGGGAGAAACTAGCTAATAATGATGTACAGTAAAAGAACACATTAACTATACTGATCTAGATGTCCGAGGATAAAATTGGTCAGACATGGTCCTGTACAGGAGCAAAGAGTGCACAGAAGCTTAAGTTGAATTCTACACTTAGTTTAACTTGATGATAACTCAGAGAGGTGGGTCTAGTGAGCCACACAGAGTGGAGAGGATGGGGTCGGTAGCACTGAGGAGAAACAAGGTGGTGCTGGGAAATATAGTTATAGCAGGTAAGAATAGGACTACGCACTCAACAATGTGAAACTGGATACACTGAGGGGTAGATAGAGATTGAAAAAAGACACAGAGGTACAGGAAGGAAACAATATGTTGGGCTTAGTCTTTATATTAACAATAAAAATGCATTTACTGTGCTTTGTGAAAAATAATTAGATTGCTGAAATAAGTTTAAGTCTAAACTGGTTATTTTCAATTAAATGGTTATTTTCAATTAAACCTGCAGTATATTGTCCACCACACATATTAGACTAAAGTCATCAGTTCTCTCATAGAGAACACATGAGCCCTAGGATAAGTGTTTGTGGGACTCAGGTAGTTGACGGCTGAATGATCCTTCGGCTTCAAGCTATCTAATGTGTTATGATCCGGTGACCTTGGAGCAGCATGAAAACTTTCACTGGAGTAGGTGGTAACTACACTGACCGCAAATCCTGATCTTAACACCGCAACTAGAAGTAGCCGTGGGGTGTACCTAACAAATCCTAGACACCTCGTCACAGCCGGAGGACTAAATACCCCTATAGATGGAAATAGGATTACTACCTTGCCTCAGAGCAGAACCCCAAAGGATAGGCAGCCCCCCACAAATATTGGCTGTGAGTAGGAGAGGAAAGACAAACACAGGCAGAAAACATGATTAAGCACAAGAGGCCACTCTAGCTAAAATAGGAAAGGATAGGACAGAGTTCTGTGCGGTCAGTATTAAAACCCTTCCAAAAATATCCACAGCAGATTATACAAAAAATTCCTCCATCTAACTAAAGACGTGGAACGTATATCTGCAACTCCAGAGACTCCTACACACAGAGCAGGAATACAATCAAAAAACAAGCACACAGCTTGTGTTCCAAGGAAAAGAAACAGACACTTATCTTTGCTGAATTGGCAGCTAAGCAGGAGAAGCCAGAAAGAGCTCCAACACTTCCCAAGAAACATTGACAACTGGCAAGGACTAATGAGCCCTGCAAACCTAAATACCCCAGTCAGAATTGCAATCATCAGATACACCTGTCCAAGACTGCAGCCCAGGGACAACTGCATTACCACCTACAACCACCGGAGGGAGCCCAAAAGCAGAATTCACAACACTAATGTAAATGGAGGTATTATGTTATGTCCATTTTCTCTGCAGTGAAATTCTATCCATTGGTCTGAAAATTATTTAGATGTAAGAGTCTTCAGTGGTTGATACCTTTTAATGGCTAACTGAAAAGATGGTAACAAATTGCAAGCTTTCGAGACTATGCAGGTCCCTTCATCAGGCAAAGACTAAAGCAAATTCTGAAGAATCACATACTTTTATACAACACAGCACAGAGAGAAAGAAGGCAATAGATAAGACAAGTGACTTGAAGCAGAATTATCATTATGTGAGAGGGATAGACATAGATATTGGAGCAGTTCATAGATAAGGAAGTCTTAACGTTTTCTGGTCCTCTGAATGGGTCTGGTTCTATGTTGTGATGACCCCAGAAGGTCCGAAGAGAAAATTCCTTAATTGATGTAAAAAGACATAAATCCATGCGAAACATTTATTCCTGCACTGAGTGTGTTGAAGGTCCTCATGAGTTTATACTCATAGATTTTTCTGTCTTTCTGAGATTTGAAGTGTATTTAATTATTTGTACTAAATGTCCAACTGGGGGTCTGTATGTGGGAGAGACAGGGCAGAAATTTAGAACAAGGATAAATTCTCATCACCCCACAATAAGAGAAAAAATAATGGACCTACCAGTAGCAAAACATTTTTGTCTCCCCGGTCAAAGCATCATGGACATGAAATTACGTGTTTTAAAAGGTAATTGCAAATCCCAGAAAGACAGAAAAATCTGTGAGTATAAACTCATGAGGACCTTCGACACACTCAGTACAGGAATGAATGTTTCGCATGGATTTATGTCTTTTTACATCAATTAAGTAATTTGCTCTTCAGACCTTCTGGGGTCATCAGAACATAGAACCAGACCCATTCAGAGGACCATAAAACATTAAGACTTCCTTATCTATGAACTGTTCCAATATCTATGTCTATCCCTCTCACATGATAATTCATTATGCAGCAGCTACCAGTAAATGTCAAAAATAAAAATAGATACCAATAAAAGTTAAATTAATTGAGACATCAGTAGGTTAAGTGTTTTTGATTATCCATATTGAATCAGGAGCCCCATATAACGATCCATAAAGTTTATGATGGGCCCCATAAGATGCTCCATATTAAAATATGCCCCATATAATCCTGCATAAAGGTTAATAATGGCCCCATAAGATGCTCCATAGACACATTTGCCCAATATAATGCTGCACAAATGTTGATTACGGCCCCATAAGATGCTCCATAAAGATATTTGCCCCATATAGTGCTGCACAAACCTTGATTATGGCCCTATAAAGACACTTGCCCCAAATAGTGCTGAACAAACGTTGATTATGGCCCTATAAAGACACTTGCCCCATATAGTGCTGCACAAGCATAAAGGCCCCATAATATGCTCTATACAGACACTTGCCCCATTATAGTGCTGCACAAACGTTATGGCCCCATAAGATGCTCTATACAGACACTTGCCCAATTTGCGGTTGCTGCGATAAAAAAAAAAAATCACATACTCACCTCTTCGTCACTCAGGCCCCCGGCACTTTCAATATTCACCTGACTTTGTTCCGGTGCCGCTCCATCTTCAGCACTGACGTTCAGGCAGAGGGCGCACACTAACTACATCACCACGCCCTCTGACCTGAGCATCACTGCTGAAGACAGAGCGGCGGCGGCTGGAACGAGGAGCAGGTGAATATCACGCAGCGCTGCGCTCCCCTCCCCATTGTACTCACCTGCTCCTGGCACGGTGCAGTCCCTGCTTCCCGGCGCTGCTGCTTCTTCCTCTACTGAGCGGTCACCGTTACCGCTCATTACAGTAATGAATATGCGCCTCCACCCTTATGGGAGGTGGAGCCGCATATTCATTACTGTAATGAGCGGTACCATGTGACCGCTCACTACAGGAAGAAGCTGCCAGCTCCGGGGAAAAGACATGCAGGGACCACGCCAGGAGCAGGTGAGTATAATTAGACAGCCCCACTCCAGTTACCTGCCGACCCCTGGGTATGACTCGAGTATAAGCCGAGAGGGGGACTTTCAGCCCACAAAATGGGCTGAAAATCTCGGCTTATACTCAAGTATATACGGTAAGTATGTGATTCTTCAGAATTTGCTTTAGTCTTCGCCTGATGAAGGGACCTGCATAGTCTCAAAAGCTTGCAATTTGTTATCATCTTTTCAGTTAGCCATTAAAAAGTATCAACCACTGAGGACTCTGACGTCTAAAGAATTTTCTATCTACTGGCTAACACGGTACCAAGATATATACTGTATCTTTCCTGTATCCATTGGTCTATCATCCACTATTTCGGGATTATCTGGCAGTAGTGTTTTGTCACCAGATTTACCCTATGATCGTTCCATAACCTTCTTCATCTACAATTCTTAGAACCTCCAAAAATTTTTCCATACGCATGGGTCAACAATATATTTAATTTTACCATCTGAATCCGCCTCTTTCAGGTTTTAGTGGCCCTTTAATACCCCAGCATTGCTCTTGCTTTTATTATTTGAGGCTGTCATGTCTCCAGTGAAAGGACTAAATTGATGTGCAAGAAGAATACTACAGTTTAAATGGAGAAAGGCTTTGGGTCCAGCTGGCAGCACTGTACGGGAACCCCAGCTGCAGATGCCCACAATGAAATAAAGTTCCCCCATTTGCCTTTGCAGCAAATGTCTCATAAATGAAACTTGCTATTTTTTTTTTTCCTCCAAAACCCAAGGTAGCTGCGCCTTAATCAGCTTTCTCATCTTTTCAGTGTTGTGGTCACTGAGGCAGCAGTAACAGAGAAAAAATGACCCGTCTACACCCAAACAATAAGAGAATACCCCTTTTAATGTTGACAACGCCCACGCTTTTCTCTTGGTTGTAAGACTCCCCACGTAGATGCAACTGTCTGACCAGCCTTCCTCTGAACAACTTAATTAAGCAAAAGAAAAAGTGTCAGTTTCTGCCAACCTCACAAAAATACCGAGCTGTGGGGAAAAGAGAAAGGGTCTGCGGCATTAACCCGCATTCCGAAACTCGGTCAGAAGAGAAAACTCGTGCAGGAATAAGCTCACACGTTATTGTTGTCATTCAGATGAACAGGACTCGCTGCCTCATCAACCGTATCAAACATAGTTCATTAAAACTGAAATAATGGTCAGACCGGTACAGGCGGCCATGCTGCTATCCAATACAGTAACCGGGGTCTGGGAAGGATCAGGGACATCTGATAGAAAAAAAAAGTCACAAGTTGGTCTATTATCGGAATGGTATTGGGATACACTGGGAACACAAATATTAGGACTGTAGCCGCTTGCGAAAATCGCAAAAGAGCCAATATTTATCTATCTTAAAAAAAAAAGGAAAAAAGCAATATAAAAAATAGGGATCAGCGCCAACTATTACGTGTCTGGGCGCAAAGCCTCCCAGGCAATTGCCAAGCCTACCAAATAAAGGACACAAATGGAGGACGCACACCAACAATACAAAGGGCAAAATTAGTGGATTTTATTACATTTTCTGGAGAAAAGTTCACACTATCAAGTATCAATCAAAACATTGCCACATGGGCCAATAAAGTCCATTTCTATCTATTATATATCTATTTCATATCTATTTATCTATTATCTATCTACCTATTATCTATCAATTATCTATCTATTTTTCCATCTATCCCATATCTATCTATCTATCTATTATATATCTATTTCATATCTATTTATCTATTATCTATCTTCAGTATCTATCTATTATCTGTTTATTATCTATCTATCTCATATCTATTTATCTATCTATTATCTATCTACCTATTATCTATCAATTATCTATCTATTTTTCCATCTATCCCATATCTATCTATCTATCTATCTATTTATCTATCTTCAGTATCTATCTATTATCTGTTTATTATCTATCTATCTATCCATTATCTATCTATCTATTATCTATCTATTATCTATCTATCTATTATCTATCTATTATCTATCTCTATCTATCATCTATCTATCTATCTATCTATCTATCTATCTATCTATCTATCTATCTATCTATCTATCCATATTTCTCATCAATGGAACTTTAGGTATATCAATCTGTCCAGTTTAAAAGGTAGTGAATGAATGTCACCAATTTTGGTGCAAAGGAAAGTAACAACAGGAAACGGGAGAGGAACAGCAAGAAAACAGAAAAAGGGAATGCTGGCCACATACAATTTCTCTCTTCTTATCCTTTCTTTTTAATTGATCATCTCTAGTCCTGTGCCTTACTCATGTGCTCGACACTACTGGTGACACAAGATAACAACTGCAGACCATTCATGTTGCAAAGGTCGTCCAGTTCCTCGATCTGGGAAGACGTGCCTCATGTTCGTCTCCGTGGGTGAGCCGTGGGCATCTAAGGACACATAGTGGGCATGGGATTTCTTGAAATCCCATCTACTATGCTGTAACATCTGGATGCTGTGGGTTGGACGCCACATAAGTATGCAGCGTCCAACCCGCAGCGTTTACTGACCATCTGCACATACCCTAAGGCTGTTTTTAATTAGTGCTGGATAGTGATGAGCGAATATACTCGTTACTTGAGATTTCCCGAGCACGCTTGGGGGTCCTCCGAGTATTTTTTTAGTGCTCGGAGATTTAGTTTTCTTCGCCGCAGCTGGATGATTTACAGCTACTAGCCTGCTTGATTACATGTGGGGATTCCCTAGCAACCAGGCAACCCCCACATGTACCTAGCCTGGCTAATAGCTGTAAATCATTCAGCTGAAGCGATGAAAACTAAATCTCCGAGCACTAACAAATACTCGAAGGACACCCGAGCGTGCTCGGGAAATCTCAAGTAACGAGTATATTCTCTCATCACTAGTGCTGGATCCTACCTGCCCTTTAAATGTGTAGGCTTTTATCCCAGGAGAGGCATATCTCATAAAAATTAGGTTTAGGGTCCCATTAAAGAATGGTGAGCCTTGTTATGCCTGGTGGTCTCCCATGAATTGGTGCAAAAAAAGTCAACAAAGGCTACAAGACAAAAAAAGTCATGTGGCTTCATTAAATCACAAATGATGAATGGGAGTCATAGGCCTCTGTTCATCATTTGCATTTTCTAAGTCACTTTCATGTTTTGTGTTGCGGTATTAGTAGCCGCTTGTAGCGCCAAATTCATGAAAATGGCTCCAGCAATTCATGAACTTGACCCGATTTGACTTTCGGAGCTAAAACTCATACTCTGGCACCAAAAGTCACAAAAATTTCACCAAAATTTTGGCGTACTCAAAAATACACCAGGTAGGGACTGGTGTGAAATTTCGCACCAAAGTTTGTGACTTTTTAAAAAGTTGGAATTGATGAATCAGGTGAAAGCATGTGAAATTAGTAAACTCCACCCACAAAGCAAAAATGGAAAAAAATACAGGCAAGCACATATGAAATAGACTTAAAAAAGGTGCAAATGGAATAATGAATTGGGTGCAAACAAAAAAAGATACAAAACTCACAAATTGCACCAAAAAAAGCAGGGAGCAAAAGCAATGATGAATCGAGGGCCAAAGTCGATTTTCTGCACTGAAATTCTTTCGGAGTGATGACTATCTTCTGGATAGATAGATATGAGATAGATAGATATGATAGATAGATAATAGATACATACATAGATAATAGATAGATAAATAGATAGATAGATAGATAGATAGATAGATAGATCGCATTTCCGCACAATTTGCACTGTAACTCAGTTAATTGCCGACACCAAACTCGCTGTGTATTCTTCTACCATTGACAAAAAGTGGGAGGTTTAGTAACAAGGCCGGGCGTGATAGATTGCTGTTGTTAGATGAAATTTATGACCTGGTACTTCCTCTGGAAGACTTCCCACGTTGAATTGTTGAACATCACTGACCCTGATGCCCAACACAAGGAGGGGGGAACTTACACAGATGTCTGGTAACTGTGGAAGGTGCAAGACTCCAGAAGAAGAACCTACATGTCATCTATTGGAAAGTAGCGGTTAGCAGGGGTCAGAGGAAGGCCCGGGCCAGTGTGTGAGGCTCAGTGTTTTGGTGCAGTTTGTTTTTTGATTAGTGCAGTTCATGACCAGGGCACCCACCTGAATAACAATTAGGCTAATTCCCAGAATGACTGCTTAGTACAGGGTGCACAGCGCGCCTTAGCATATGGATCTAAGCCCTGGGAAACTTAGAACCTTCTAGGACCCAGATGGCTCATCCTTGCGCATCTGGAGCCAAACTGGAGATGTCTTTACAATACTCTGTTTATGAATGGAGGACACCCGGGCATTAAGACGATATTAGCATATCTGTTTATGACATGAAAGTCGCCCCTCGCCTGTTATTCTCTTAATTCCCTTCGTTGGTACTTCCAATAATTCTTTGAAGTAATTTAGTAGGATTTATCACTCAGAAAGAGACAAACCCATGAATATTTAAAAAAAAAAAAAAAAAAGTATCACAAGGGTGTAAATGAAAAACAGAACTAATACTGGGCAGCACGGTGGCGCAGTGGATAGCACAGCAGCCTTGCAGCGCTGGAGTCCTGGGTTTAGATTGTGAGCCCCAACGGGGACAGTGATGATAATGTGTGCAACCTGTGAAGCGCTGCGGAATATGTTAGCACTTTATAAAGATTATTATTAATACTCATTTTACCAATCCCCTGCCACTGTTTGTTCACCTGCCTCCAATGTGGTCATGTTAACACAACCACTGGCCATACCTCATACCTGACAACCCTCCAGGCTCCTAGAAAAAGAAGAGACTTCACAGACTTTAGGAAAAGTTGTCATAACTCCTGGGAGCGCAGCAGAAGCCTCCAGGAGTCTTCAGGAAAGCAGTAATCCCAGAAGGTTCCCTGTGTGTGACGCCCATATGTCTTGTCATTAGTGATGAGCGAACATGTTCGGATAAGGTGTTATTATCTTTCCTCCATCTCATAGATCTTCCTTACCTGACCTATCTATCGCAATCAATGACATCATGCTTTCCCCCGTACCGGAAGTGCACTGCCTCGGAGTAACCTTCGACTCAGCCCTGTCCTTCAAACCGCACATCCAAGCTCTTTCCACCTCCTGTCGCCTCCAGCTCAAAAATATCTCCAGAATCCGTCCTTTCCTCAACCGACAATCTACTAAAATACTTGTACATGCCCTCATCATCTCCTGCCTTGACTACTGCAACATCCTTTTCTGCGGCCTCCCTGCTAACACCCTTGCACCTCTCCAGTCCATCCTTAACTCTGCTGCCCGACTAATTCATCTCTCTCCTCGCTACTCCTCTGCTTCCCCCCTCTGCAAATCTCTTCACTGGCTCCCATTCCCTCAGCGTATCCAGTTCAAATTACTAATACTGACCTACAAAGCCATCCATAACCTGTCTCCTCCATATATCTCTGAACTAAACTCCCGATATCTTCCCTCACATAATCTCCGGTCCTCCCAAGACCTCCATCTCTCCTCCACACTTATTCGCTCCTCACCCAACTGGCTCCAAGACTTCTCCCGAATATCCCCCATCCTCTGGAATTCTTTGCCCCAACACGTCCGACTATCAACCACATTCGGATCCTTCAGACGGAACCTGAAAACCCATCTCTTCAGGAAAGCCTACAGCCTGCTCTGACCCCGCTGCCTCCTCATCACTACCGAAGCTACCGCCTCACCAACACCGGAGCTACCGCCTCACCAACACCGGAGCTACCGCCTCACCACCACCGGAGCTCCTGCAACCCTCAACCTACTGTCTCCTTCCCCATAATCCTGTAGGATGTAAGCCCGCAAGGGCAGGGTCCTCGCCCCTCTGTATCAGTCTGTCATTGTTAGTTTGTTTACTGTATGTGATATCTGTAACTTGTATGTAACCCCTTCTCATGTACAGCACCATGGAATCAATGGTGCTATATAAATAAATAATAATAATAATACTTTCATGCGCAGGTGCTAACCGAATGTCTTCGGCGTGCTCGAAAAACATGTTCGGCTCCACGCGCTTGCATGTCTCACAGCTCTTCGACAGGGGCAATACATTCAGGAATTGCATAACAAACAGGTAAACAGCTGAGAGACATGCCGGCATGGGGACTTAAACATAATTTTCAAGCATGCTAAAGACACTCAGACAGCACCAGAGATTGTTCCGATAACACCTTATCCGAGCATATTCGCTCATCACTACTAGACATCCATCTATCTTCTTTTTTAGGGCATTTCAAGATTATTAGCTGCAATTTTCAATTCAGGAGCACCCATTATTAGATAATATGAAGAGACCATACGTAGAGCAATTCAAGTTCTGAAGGATCTGGCATGTCTATGCTTTACACCTACAGCGAGTCTGGAAAAGATCAGCTCACTGTTGAGAAAGTTATCTTCAGAATTTTAATAATTTGTAATGTGAGAGGAACCCAAACAAAGTTTTGGTGATAAGGTTTGTATTGGAAAACCAAGCCTACTATTATTCTTCAGAACTAAGAGGGTCACATTTTTACTTTTTGAGAGAAGTAGATGCACATGCACGGTTAATTGTTGTGGATTCTGTTTTTGGGCTCCCTCTGGTGGTTACAGATGGTACTGGGTGACTTGTGTTCTCTGCGGTCTCTGGTGTCCACCTGTTCTATCAGGATATGGGAGTTTCCTATTTAACCTGGCTTTCTTGTCATTTCCTCGCCGGCTATCAATGTGATCAGTGTGTCTTGTTACCTCTGCTTCCCGCTTCTGTATTCTTCAGGACAAGCTAAGTTTTTGATTTTCCTGTTCCACGTTTTGCTTAATTTTTGTCTTAGTCCAGCTTGCAGATATGTGATTCCTTTTTGCTGGTTGCTCTAGTGGGCTGATATTACTCCTCATGTTCCATGAGTTGGAACATGAGTTCAAGTAATTTCAGGATGGTTTTTTGTAGGGTTTTTCGCTGACCGCGCAGTTCACTTTTGTATCCTCTGCTATCTAGCTTTAGCGGGCCTCATTTTGCTGAATCTGTTTTCATAACTACGTATGTGCTTTCCTCTCATTTCACCGTCATTACATGTGGGGGGCTGCTATTTCTGTGGGGTGTTTCTCTGGAGGCAAGAGAGGTCTGTGTTTCTTCTAATAGGGAAAGTTAGTTCTTCGGCTGGTGCGAGACGTCTAGAATCATCGTAGGCACGTTCCCCGGCTACAGCTAGTTGTGTGTTGAGGTTCAGGATCGCGGTCAGCTCAGTTTCCATCACCCTAGAGCTTGTTTGGTTTTTTGTGCTTGTCCTTTTGTGATCCCCTGCCATTGGGATCATGACAGTATAGCCGGCCAAAAGTGGTAATCGTATTGGCTGAAGTAGGAGGAAAAGTAGTCTGAGGAAGTTTTTTTTTTTTTTTTCTTTTCCCCCTCAGAGTTTGCTGCATAGCCTTAATTGCAGCCTGGCTGCGTCTTACCTCCTCTTAATCCTTGAATGGCTCTGACCTCAGCTGTTTATCATGGACGTCCAGAGTTTGGCTTCCAGCCTGAATAATCTTGCTGCTAAGGTTCAAAATATACAAGATTTTGTTGTACATGCTCCTATGTCTGAACCTAGAATTCCTATCCCAGAGTTTTTTTCTGGAGATAGATCTAGTTTTCTGAATTTTAGGAACAATTGCAAGTTGTTTCTTTCTTTGAAATCTCGCTCTTCTGGAGACCCTGCTCAGCAAGTCAAGATTGTTATATCTTTCATGCGGGGTGACCCTCAGAATTGGGCATTTGCATTGGCACCAGGGGATCCTGCGTTGCTCAATGTGGATGCGTTTTTTCTGGCATTGGGTTTGCTCTATGAGGAACCTAACCTAGAGATTCAGGCTGAAAAAGCTTTATTGGCTCTCTCTCAGGGGCAAGATGAAGCAGAAATATATTGTCAGAAATTTCGGAAATGGTCGGTGCTTACTCAGTGGAATGAGTGCGCCCTGGCTGCAAGATTCAGAGATGGCCTTTCTGAGGCCATTAAAGATGTCATGGTGGGGTTCCCTGCGCCTACAGGTCTGAATGAGTCTATGACTATGGCTATTCAGATTGATTGGCGTTTACGGGAGCGCAAACCTGTGCACCATTTGGCGGTGTCTTCTGAACAGGCACCTGAGACAATGCAATGTGATAGAATTCAGTCCAGAAGTGAACGGCAAAACTATAGGCGGAAAAATGGGTTGTGTTTTTATTGTGGTGATTCAGCTCATGTTATATCAGCATGCTCTAAACGCACAAAAAAGGTTGATAAGTCTGTTGCCATTAGTACTTTACAGTCTAAGTTCATTCTGTCTGTGACTCTGATTTGTTCATTATCAGCCATTTCTGTCGATGCCTATGTGGATTCAGGCGCTGCCCTGAGTCTTATGGATTGGTCATTTGCCAACCGCTGTGGGTTTAGTCTGGAGCCTCTGGAAGTCCCTATTCCTTTGAAAGGAATTGACTCTACACCTTTGGCTATGAATAAACCTCAGTACTGGACACAAGTGACCATGCGTATGACTCCCGTTCATCAGGAGGTGATTCGCTTCCTGGTACTGTATAATTTACATGATGTCTTAGTGCTTGGTCTGCCATGGTTACAAACTCATAACCCAGTCTTGGATTGGAAAACGATGTCTGTGTTAAGCTGGGGATGTCAGGGGGTTCATGATGATGCACCTCCGATTTCTATCGCTTCATCTACTCCTTCTGAGGTTCCGGTATTTTTGTCTGATTATCGGGATGTTTTTGAGGAGCCTAAGCTCAATTCGCTTCCTCCTCACAGGGATTGCGATTGTGCTATAGATTTGATTCCTGGCAGTAAATTTCCTAAAGGTCGTTTGTTCAATCTGTCAGTGCCAGAGCATACTGCTATGCGGGATTATGTTAAGGAGTCCTTGGAAAAGGGACATATCCGTCCATCTTCGTCCCCTTTGGGAGCAGGTTTTTTTTTTGTGGCCAAAAAAGATGGTTCCTTGAGGCCTTGTATAGATTACCGTCTTTTGAATAAGATTACAGTTAAATATCAGTATCCTTTGCCATTGTTGACTGATTTGTTCGCTCGCATTAAGGGGGCTAAATGGTTCACTAAGATTGATCTTCGGGGTGCGTATAATCTTGTGCGGATAAAGCAGGGTGATGAGTGGAAAACCGCATTTAATACGCCTGAGGGCCATTTTGAGTATTTGGTGATGCCTTTTGGACTTTCTAATGCTCCTTCTGTCTTCCAGTCCTTTATGCACGATATTTTCCGTGAATATCTGGATAAATTTATGATTGTGTATTTGGATGATGTTTTGGTTTTTTTCGGATGACTGGGAGTCCCATGTTCAGCAGGTCAGGAAGGTGTTTCAGGTCCTGCGGGCCAATTCTTTGTTTGTAAAAGGTTCAAAGTGTCTCTTTGGAGTCCAGAAGATTTCTTTTTTGGGGTATATTTTTTCCCCTTCTACTATTGAGATGGATCCCGTCAAAGTTCAGGCTATTTGTGACTGGACGCAGCCTACATCTCTTAAGAGTCTACAGAAGTTCTTGGGCTTTGCTAATTTTTATCGTCGTTTCATAACTAATTTTTCTAGTGTTGTTAAGCCTTTGACGGATTTGACTAAGAAGGGTGCTGATGTTGCTGATTGGTCTCCTGCGGCTGTGGAGGCCTTTCAG
Organism: Ranitomeya imitator; assembly: GCF_032444005.1. Lineage (NCBI taxonomy): Eukaryota > Metazoa > Chordata > Amphibia > Anura > Dendrobatidae > Ranitomeya > Ranitomeya imitator. Next base: position 45,572,996 of record NC_091284.1, read on the forward strand.
GAACTTAAGCGCCGGTTTTCTTCTGCTCCTGTGTTGCGTCAGCCAGATGTTTCGCTTCCTTTTCAGGTTGAGGTTGATGCTTCCGAGATTGGAGCGGGGGCGGTTTTGTCACAGAGAAGCTCCGATTGCTCAGTGATGAAGCCATGTGCATTCTTTTCTAGAAAGTTTTCGCCCACTGAGCGGAATTATGATGTTGGTAATCGGGAGCTTGAGGGTGCTAGACATCGTGTGGTGGTCTTGACTGATCACAAAAATCTGATTTACCTTGAGTCTGCCAAGCATCTGAATCCTAGACAGGCTCGTTGGTCACTGTTTTTCTCCCGTTTCGATTTTGTGGTTTCATACCTGCCAGGTTCAAAGAATGTGAAGGCGGATGCTCTTTCTAGGAGTTTTGTGCCTGACTCCCCTGGAAATTCTGAGCCCACTGGTATCCTTAGGGATGGGGTGATTTTGTCGGCTGTCTCCCCAGACTTGCGACGTGCTTTGCAGGAGTTTCAGGTGGATAAACCTGATCGTTGTCCGCCTGAAAGACTGTTTGTTCCGGATAATTGGACCAGTAGAGTCATCTCCGAGGTCCATTCTTCTGCGTTGCCAGGTCATCCTGGAATATTTGGTACTAGAGACTTGGTGGCCAGGTCTTTTTGGTGGCCTTCCTTGTCGAGGGATGTGCGTTCTTTTGTGCAGTCTTGTGAAGTTTGCGCTCGGGCTAAGCCTTGCTGTTCTCGGGCCAGTGGATTGTTGTCACCTTTGCCTATTCCAAAGAGGCCTTGGACGCACATTTCCATGGACTTTATTTCGGATCTCCCTGTCTCTCAAAAAATGTCCGTCATCTGGGTTGTGTGTGACCGCTTTTCTAAGATGGTTCATCTGGTACCCTTGCCTAAGTTGCCTTCCTCCTCTGAGTTGGTCCCTCTGTTTTTTCAGAACGTGGTTCGTTTGCATGGGATTCCGGAGAACATCGTTTCTGACAGGGGATCCCAGTTTGTGTCTAGATTTTGGCGGACGTTCTGTGCTAAGATGGGCATTGATTTGTCCTTTTCGTCTGCATTCCATCCTCAGACGAATGGCCAGACGGAACGAACTAATCAGACCTTGGAAACTTATTTAAGGTGTTTTGTTTCTGCTGATCAAGATGACTGGGTTACCTTTTTGCCGCTTGCCGAATTTGCCCTTAATAATCGGGCTAGTTCTGCTACCTTGGTTTCTCCTTTCTTTTGTAATTCGGGGTTTCATCCTCGTTTTTCCTCTGGTCAGGTGGAGCCTTCTGATTGTCCTGGAGTGGACATGGTGGTGGATAGGTTGCATCAGATTTGGAGTCATGTGGTGGACAATTTGAAGTTGTCCCAGGAGAGGGCTCAGCAGTTTGCTAATCGCCGTCGCCGCGTGGGTCCTCGACTTCGTGTTGGGGACTTGGTGTGGTTGTCTTCTCGTTTTGTTCCTATGAAGGTCTCTTCTCCTAAGTTCAAGCCTCGGTTCATCGGTCCCTATAGGATCTTGGAAATTCTTAACCCTGTGTCGTTTCGTTTGGATCTCCCGGCATCGTTTGCTATTCATAATGTGTTCCATCGGTCGTTGTTGCGGAAGTATGAGGTACCTGTTGTTCCTTCGCTTGAGCCTCCTGCTCCGGTGCTGGTGGAGGGAGAATTGGAGTATGTTGTGGAGAAGATCTTGGATTCTCGTGTTTCCAGACGGAAACTCCAATATTTGGTCAAGTGGAAGGGTTATGGTCAGGAGGATAATTCTTGGGTGGTTGCCTCTGATGTTCATGCTGCTGATTTGGTCCGTGCATTTCATAGGGCTCATCCTGGTCGCCCTGGTGGTTCTCGTGAGGGTTCGGTGACCCCTCCTCAAGGGGGGGGTACTGTTGTGGATTCTGTTTTTGGGCTCCCTCTGGTGGTTACAGATGGTACTGGGTGACTTGTGTTCTCTGCGGTCTCTGGTGTCCACCTGTTCTATCAGGATATGGGAGTTATTATTATTATTATTATTATTATTATTATTATTATTTATTATTATAGCGCCATTTATTCCATGGCGCTTTACATGTGAGGAGGGGTATACATAATAAAACAAGTACAATAATCTTGAAAAATACAAGTCACAACTGGTACAGGAGGAGAGAAGACCCTGCCCGCGAGGGCTCACAATCTACGAGGGATGGGTGAGGATACAATAGGTGAGGGTAGAGCTGGCCGTGCAGCGGTTTGGTTTCCTATTTAACCTGGCTTTCTTGTCATTTCCTCGCCGGCTATCAATGTAATCAGTGTGTCTTGTTACCTCTGCTTCCCGCTTCTGTATTCTTCAGGACAAGCTAAGTTTTTGATTTTCCTGTTCCACGTTTTGCTTAATTTTTGTCTTAGTCCAGCTTGCAGATATGTGATTCCTTTTTGCTGGTTGCTCTAGTGGGCTGATATTACTCCTCATGTTCCATGAGTTGGAACATGAGTTCAAGTAATTTCAGGATGGTTTTTTGTAGGGTTTTTCGCTGACCGCGCAGTTCACTTTTGTATCCTCTGCTATCTAGCTTTAGCGGGCCTCATTTTGCTGAATCTGTTTTCATAACTACGTATGTGCTTTCCTCTCATTTCACCGTCATTACATGTGGGGAACTGCTATTTCTGTGGGGTGTTTCTCTGGAGGCAAGAGAGGTCTGTGTTTCTTCTAATAGGGAAAGTTAGTTCTTCGGCTGGTGCGAGACGTCTAGAATCATCGTAGGCACGTTCCCCGGCTACAGCTAGTTGTGTGTTGAGGTTCAGGATCGCGGTCAGCTCAGTTTCCATCACCCTAGAGCTTGTTTGGTTTTTTGTGCTTGTCCTTTTGTGATCCCCTGCCATTGGGATCATGACAGTTAATATCCATTGAAGTGTATAGATGTTCCAAAATTCACCCTGAAGAATTTGAAGGTCTAATAAAATCTAACACCAAAGAAGTTCCTCTAGAAAGACTAGGACACATCTACTGCAACATACTGTACATAAACCAGGAAAAAGAAAAATCCCAGCATGGCTGATCCTGTAATGCCCAAAAATACAATGCATAGCTAACGACCTGGGACCTTTATTAACGTTTCAGCAGATTCAACCAAAAAGGATGGAATATGGCAACAAGACTCTGGAGTGTATGGACAATGTTAATCCTCTGATAATTGGAGGTAATTTAATGACAAGGAAGGCGTAAGAAATAGCATGTAACTCCCAACCATTTTATTAAGCTGGGCTGTGTTCAGTCTGTCACTGAGGACAATGCTACGTCTTGGTCCTGTTGTCTACACACAGGACAAGTTTCCATATATGTCAGTCAGATCAAGTTCCTCTTCTCCTATTCTCTGATTTTAATTCAGGCTTCTGCTCTCTTTCCATATTTTAGTGAAGGACTATTTGTTCTATATAAATATAGAGAGAGAGTACATTTTTTTAAGAATAATTTGTTTCTCCAAACAATTAAAAAATGTTCTCATATAAGTTCGGACAAGGCTAGGAGGTTAATAGGATTATTGCCTGACTGTGCATGAAGTTGCACTTCCCCATCAGACATCCAAGCATGGACTGCAATGCATTGACCGAACTCGGGTCTCTCGAATGGAGCATGACAGTCTCATAGAAATTTCTGAAGCTGTCATGCTCCGGTCAGGAGAGCTGCAGTCAGTCCATGCCTTGTGGTCCAAGATCGGACCAAAATCACGGACCTCCGAAAGAGCTCTAAGGCCATGTTCACACGTTCAGTAGGTGGTCAATATTTTGCTCCTCTGGTTCGATTCTGCACCAATTGTGAAAGATAATTTTTCTTGGTTATTAGCAGAAACCTGTTGCCTTTATGGGTTTCACAGGTTTCTGTTTCCCAGTTAATATCCGGGTAGTTAAAGTCCCCCATAACCAGGACCTCATTATGGGTTGCAGCTTCATCTATCTGCTTTAGAAGTAGACTTTCCATGGTTTCTGTTATATTTGGGGGTTTGTAACAGACCCCAATGAGAATTTTGTTACCATTTTTCCCTCCATGAATTTCGACCCATATGGACTCGACATCCTCATTTCCTTCGCTAATATCCTCCCTTAAAGTGGACTTTAGACAAGACTTTACATAGAGACAAACCCCTCCTCCTCTCCGATTTTTACGATCCTTTCTAAACAGACTGTAAACCTGTAAGTTAACTGCCCAGTCATAGCTTTCATCTAACCATGTCTCGGTTATTCCCACTATGTCAAAGTTACCTGTAGATATTTCTGCTTCTAGTTCTTCCATCTTGTTTGTCAGGCTTCTGGCGTTTGCGAGCATGCAGTTTAGAGGATTTTGTTTTGTTCCAATCTCCTCGCTGTGGATTGTTTTAGAAATGTTCTTACCTCCCATCTGAGTATGTTTTCCTGGGTCTTCTTTGTTCAAGTCTAATGTTTTTCTTCCCGTCCCCTCTTCTTCTAGTTTAACGCCCTCCTGATGAGTGTAGCGAGTCTTCTGGCGAATGTGTGTTTCCCAGGTTTGTTGAGGTGTAGTCCGTCTCTGGCGAGGAGTCCATCGTACCAGTAATTCACACCGTGATCCAGGAATCCGAATCCTTGTTGTCTGCACCATCGTCTTAGCCAGTTGTTTGCATCAAGGATCCTGTTCCATCTCCTAGTGCCATGCCCGTCTACTGGAAGGATAGAGGAAAAAACTACCTGTGCATCCAGTTCCTTTACTTTCTTCCCCAACTCTTCAAAGTCTTTGCAGATTGTCGGTAGGTCCTTCCTTGCCGTGTCATTGGTGCCAACATGTATCAGAAGAAATGGGTGGACGTCCTTGGAGCTGAAGAGCTTTGGTATCCTATCGGTCATATCCTTGATCATCGCACCTGGAAGGCAGCATACTTCTCTTGCAGTTATGTCCGGTCTGCAGATGGCTGCTTCTGTGCCTCTCAGTAGTGAGTCTCCCACCACCACCACTCTTCGTTGCTTCTTGGCTGTACTTTTTGCTGTCACTTGTTGCTGTGTGCCCTTTTCATTTTTGCTTGCTGGTATTGCTTCATCCTTAGGTGTGCCATCTTCATCCTCTACAAAGATTTGATATCGGTTCTTCAGTTGTGTGGTTGGTGATTTCTCCATCGTCTTCTTGCTTCTTTTGGTGACATGCTTCCACTCATCTGCTTTTGGAGGTTCTCTGACACTTTTTTCACCTTCTGTGACCAGTAGAGATGCTTCTGTTCTGTCTAGAAAGTCTTCATTCTCTTTGATGAGTTTCAAAGTTGCTATTCTTTCTTCCAGACCCCGCACCTTTTCTTCTAAAAGGGCCACTAGTCTACACTTCTGACAGGTGAAATTTGACTCTTCTTCTGGTCGATCTGTGAACATGTAGCACATGCTGCAGCTCACCATGTAGGTTGTCACATCTGCCATGTTGCTCCTAGATCCTGCTGACTTGCTGTGTGTTTTCCTTCTTGTGTAATCTACTCAGCCAAGCTCTCTTGCAATAATGTCCTACAGGCAAAAATTCTTGAATCCCTGTTTTTTTTCACCCACTCCTGTTTTAAATACTGATGTAAAATACCGACCAAATACTGTACATGTGAATGAGGCCTTATACAGATCCCCATAGACTTTAATGGTTGAGTCTGATCTGCAAAACAGAGGAGAACAAGATGGGCTCTGACTCTTGTAGACCGGAGACGAGGATCCATTTTTAAAATGGATGTTTGTACGGATCAATGAAACCCTATGGGCCCATGTGCTGTCTGAGAAAAAAAACTGACCACGCACAGTAGTGTCACATAGATGATTGAATGCAGCCCAAGATCGCATCACTGTGAAAGTGAATGGCTGCCAATGCAGTTATACAAGATTTTCTATGCACCTTGATTCCAACATAGCTGTATTATATCATTCCAGTCAACATTCTGACCAAATATTGGACTTGTGAATATGACCTAAAGGTGACACACTGCTCAGATGACCACCTGGCAACCCACGGCACTGCTGTGCTGTTCTTTTCAAGAAAGTATAGCTGGCTGCAGGGGCAGTGAATCAGCACTGAAGCCCATACATTCTTACGATAAGCGGGGGTCCCAAAGTTTAAACCTCCATCGATCATAAGGTGATGGCTAGTCTAATATTTGACAAACTTAGGCTCTATTATTAACATCATAATATATGACCATTTATGATATGGCAGATATAGTCATATGCCCTCCCAGTCACCCAAACAAGAGGGTTCTGTTAGCCTCAGGGTGCTTCATGTCAGCATACCTTTATTCTAACAGTATAGGAAAGCATAGCAAACAGTACTTTCCTATAAAGTGGGCCACCCCGAAAAAAAGATATGAGAGCCTACATGGGTATAAGTCGTACTTTTTTAATATGTAATTAAGTCTTACAAATGATGGGTTGCAATACATTAGTAAATTAATCAAATATGAATTATCTCTTTACCTTTTGCCTCATTGGTGGCACCAAAACAGATATTTCATACCTTGAACTCATTATATTTTAATTATTTTGGACTCACCCCTCGGATTTTTTGAGTAATGGATTAGAGGTCTTTGTCCTTCTGTCCTTCTTGGGAATGTTTAGTTGTGAGGCCAATGTAAATGCTATTACTAGAAGTGAAATGAAATGCTTCTAAGCTATAGTCCTTCCTTCAAAGCTATTGCCCCAAGCCGTAGTTGATATTGTTTGGTGACCTTTTCACATTGACACTCCAGGCCTTTGTGCCACCAAATTGGTCTTCCAAGTCTTGAAGTGAGAGGATTCCAAGAGTGACACTGGAGCTGTCCTCCTCCTTCAATCCGTAGTACAGAGGTGGCGTGACAGGAGTAATTTCCTCTTGAAAATAAGTCCGAGATAAAAGAAAATCCAACAGATTATGGATGACCACATTGTGCTCCACCTACCAATCTCATTTCCACACTTGAGTGTCTTCTAGCCATGATTACATTGGGCTAAAAAGGGTTTTAGTAATGTTTTGATCTAGAGCAATATGTAACCCAATTTGCCCTGGCCCATGTCCTCTTCAACATAAATAGGGGTTTACCATTGATTGGCCTGAAGATACAAAATTCAAGTGGAGACTGAAAACTCTACTTGTATCGTCGGCATTAGAAAAAAGCGTTTTCGTGACAAATGGATTGTCTACTCATTTACATAAAGATTAAAACCTCATGTCTTCTTTGTTCCTTCCTTTGTACTTTTTCCTTATGGGCAACTTGTGACAAAATATTTCTCAATCGTGTTAATTTGAAACCTAATAGACCTCTTAGAGCTTTGTCTTCTAGACATATCCCAATTTATTCTTTAGCAGATTGTATTTAGTTACTACTTTCCTAGACTTTTTCTCTTGTTGTTCGGCCATAAGAATTCCTCATCCTTAACAAAAGAGAATGTAGTGCTGGGGTTTCTTTTATTCAATTTCTAATTGTATTTTATTTGTTATATTGCAGGTAGAGATGAGCGAATGTGTAAAAAAAAATTGGATTCTTCAGATTGGCTCAAAAGTTATGGAATTTGTTTTACCTTTTAAAATTTTAAAATTGTAAGGAGTAAAAAATTAAATTTTAATTCACCTCTTCTCGCACCTTATACTTTTTCTCCTGCAGCCGGACCTCTAACCAGCTGCTCTGTCTTCCATCTTCAATTTTTTTGACTTCTTTATCTTCTTATTTATGGTCCTTCCATGTTGGGTTCTACACTAGGCTTGTGGGGGACAATTCATGTATAGATTAGCATTAATGATGGTAGTGATGGGGCCTAATAAAGAATGTCATGACTGGAGGCCGGGGACTGGTGGAAGCCGAAGAGGAAAGGGAAGGGAATAGGAAAGGTATCGGATTTTGTAACCTCTTCCTATAATTAATTTTTTAGCCTCTTCTCGGTCCTCAGAATGCAGCAAAATGGTGGACAGTTAACTGCATTTTGCTGGCATTCTAATGAATCGAATCACAAAAAATGTGGCTGAATCATTTTTTTAGGGAAATTCGTAATTAATTTGAATCATTTCAGATTAATTCACTCATCTCTTCTATGTAAAAGCCAGCAAAGATGAGGAAGGATAAGTTCTGCCTCTAGCTCCTCCCTACTTCTCTTCTCTTCCATCTATATAGAATCTTATGAGCACCAACTGATATCTCCTATCTCAGTAATGGGAAAGTCTGTATTCAATGAAAACAGATTTTACCCATGAACTGAGAATTGAGAATTTTGTGCGTGAATGTTCAGTCCAGGAGGAGAGCGAGGCAGATTTGTCTGATAAGATACATTACGAAGTATTATTTTCATTTGTACTATCATTTTATGGTATAAAAATTAAAACGACGGTTACTCTTTAAGGGTTTGTCCAGTTTAGAAAACTGATTTTATATAGTCCATGGGGCTGCATTTACATATTGCATTTGATTGCTATGATGGCAGTAAAACTGCATAATTTCACCGGGATACCAGTGTGGTGCCAGAAGATCGCGGCGTCTTGTTACATAAACTCCTGCACTGATTAAAACTGCTGCACCATCCTATTAAACAGTGCAGGTTTTCTTTGCTCTGTCATTGCAAGGGTTAATCAGTTCAGTTGACCTACTGGCGTTCTCTATCCTGAATTGTCATAGCTGTTCTGTGTTAGTCACTCGCCTGTGGTATATATACCTTTTTCACTTCCTGGTTTGTAGTTGAAGGAGAAGTTGTGTTTTGAGAAAGCGGTTGGAGAATTTTTCAGGAGATTTCTGCTTGGAGCTAGTTTGTGTGTTTATCCTTATCTTCTCCCATTTGGCTTGTGTCTCCCATTTCTCCCATTTCCAACTCTGTTGTTTTGCGTTTGAGTGTATTTGTATGATAGTTGTTTTCTTTTATCCCTGTCTGTTTACCCCTGTTTGTCTGGTTAGTGTTTTCCTGTACACTTTGGCCTTACACCTCCTTTAGCGGAGGAGGGAACAGATAAGGGTAAGATAGGAACATGAGATCCCGGTGTCTCCACCATCCAGGGTAATTCATAGTAATCAGCGTGACAGTGATAGAATAGAGCATCATTGGTTTGAGGGATCGGGTAGGTGCCCTCAGTGCCTTGTCACGAAGTCTTTGGCCTTATGACTCCCTAGGTGGGGGAGGGAATAGATAAAGGTAATATAGGAGCAGAGCAAGGTATGAGATGCCAGCGTCTCCACCATCTGGGGTAATCCAGGGAACAGGGATAGCCTATGGCTCCTATTGTTCAAGGAACCACGTAGGTGCCCTCTGTCCCTTGTCACTAAGTGACATTTTCACTAGCTTTACGTTTTTGGATCCATTATGGATCATGTGACTGCTGCAGCACCCATTTACTCTATGCTTAGGACCCTCCTTGGCTCCCAGGCAACCCCTGGTTTAGCCCAAGATCGCTTTTCAGGATAGCTTCTCTGGGGGACTGGATGAGTTTGTGGATTTCAAGGTCAAGGAGGTTTGCAAACTTTATTTTAGTTTACATCCTCACTCTTTAGGTACTAAGGAGCAACGGGTGGAGATCCCCTTGAGGAAGCAGCACTGTGCTGCCTTGAAACGTGCATCGGGGTTCACATCCAGTTTCCCTCTCTTCATGCCTTCTCACCGGTAATCTCTGCTCATCCACATTGCCTGTCTTGGCATTTGTTATGGCATTTAGTGAGACTCAGCTCCTTTAGGGAGCTTGTAGCCACGTTACTCTTTTGCTTGAGCCTACCTGGTGCATATTATTAGTTACTTTGACATACACTGGATCATGGGGTCTTCCCTGGGGTGATTTGGGTGGATTCTCTCTTTTGCATTTGATTGGCGTTGTCTTGTTACTATGTGATATAATATGGTATTTTTAACCTTTATATATTGACTAATAAAATAATATTTTTTTATCTAAATCAATTTAATCGATGCTCCTTATTTTCCTCCTTAATCATATGTATGTTTTGGAGCAGATTGAGTTAGTCTGGGGGTGAGTGTACTCTCTGCCATGAACCCGGCTTTACAATATGTATTTGGCACTTCTGTTATCTTCATTCTTATACAGCCTGATATCACTCTGCCATTCATTGTAAATGTTGACACATCAGAGGTGGGGTTATTATTATTATTTATTATTATAGCGCCATTTATTCCATGGCGCTTTACATGTGAGGAGGGGTATACATAATAAACAAGTACAATAATCTTGAACAATACAAGTCACAACTTGTACAGGAGGAGAGAGGACCCTGCCCGCGAGGGCTCACAATCTACAAGGGATGGGTGAGAATACAGTAGGTAGGGTAGAGCTGGCCGTGCAGCGGTTTGGTCGATCGGTGGTTACTGCAGGTTGTAGGCTTGTCGGAAGAGGTGGGTCTTCAGGTTCTTTTTGAAGGTTTCGATGGTAGGCGAGAGTCTGATATGTTGTGTTAGAGAATTCCAGAGTAGGGGGGATGCACGAGAGAAATCTTGTATGCGATTGTGGGAAGAAGAGATAATAGGGGAGTAGAGAAGGAGATCTTGTGAGGATCGGAGGTTGCGTGCAGGAGAGTACCGGGAGACCGGGAGACGAGGTCACAGATGTATGGAGGAGACAGGTTGTGGATGGCTTTGTATGTCATGGTTAGGCTTTTGTACTGGAGTCTCTGGGTGATGGGGAGCCAGTGCAGGGATTGACAGAGGGGAGAGGGTTGGGGCTGTATTGTTGCAAGGTTCATCCCCAAGTAAATGGCATCTGTGTACATAATTCTCCAAGAAACTGTAGTCCGCCAGGAGAAATTATGACATCAGTAATAGGGAAGTCTTGGCAATAAAGTTGGCCTTTGAGGAGTGGCATTATTTTTTGGAGGGGGCCATTCATGTGGTCATGGTAATCACCGATCATAGAAATCTTTTGTATTTGGAATCTGGCAAATGTCTGACACCTAGCCAGGCGAGATTGTAATTTTTACCAGATTCAACCTTTTACTTGTAGGCTGGGGATAAGAATATTGAGGCAGATGCTCTCTCTTGTTGTTTTCCGTGGGAGGAAGTAATTGCGAGCCGATTCCTAAACTACAGAAAAAAATAGTTATTGTTACTAAATGTTCTGTTCTGGAGAAGGAGGTCGTAGCGGCTCAGGAGTCCTTTAAGTAAACTGTTTGTCCCTGTGAACCTCTGTCTTAAAATCTAAAGTGAACATCAAGATTCGGTCCTGGCTGGAAATTCTGACAGTAAAGCCACCACAGATCTTCTTACTCATTGTTTTTGGTAGTCTAGGGTACACCAGGATGTTCTGCCTGCAGTAGGCGGGAACGTTTTAAGACCCCATATACTTGCCTATCCAGGGCTCTTCAACCTTTGACGATTCCATGTAGACCATGGACTCATATGTCTGTAGATTTTATCACTGATCTATCCATATCAGCAGGTGACACTGTAATATTGGTGGTGGTGGTGGATAGATTCAGCAAGATGCCAAGCCTTTGTTGCAAATTTTTATTAAAGAAATCGTGAACTTACATGGGATTCCATCTGATTTTGTTTCCGACTGGGGGGTTCAATTTATTTTTACATTTTGGGAAGCATTTTGTGCATGCTTAGGGATTCATCTTTCATTTTCATCTGCCTTTCATCTATAGTCTTATAGGAAAACTAAACGAGTAAACCAGAATCTTGAGCCATATCTAAGGTGCTTTGTGTCAGAGAATCAGGGAGGGTTTCTTATTTATCTGTAGCTGAGTTCCCTGTGAATAAACATAGTCCTGAATCTACGGGCAAGTCCCCTTTCTTTGGCGCATATGGTTTTCATCCTCAATTATACTCCTTCAATAGAAATCGTTTTTCTGGAGTACCTGAGGAGGAACGGTTTTCTTCCTCTATTACAGTGTTCCCCAACGCCAGTCCTTAAGAGCCACACACAGGTCATGTTTTCAGGATTTCCTCAGTATTTCCCAGGTGAAAATTGTTTCACCTGGACAGCTAAAAATTGCATCACTTCAGTACTACGGAAATCCTGAAAACATGACCTGTGTGTGGCTCTTGAGGACCGGAGTTGGGGACCACTTCTCTATTATATCAGTGTGGCAAGGTGTTTTTAATAATTTGAGGAATATGGGGTTGAAAAATAAGAGTATGGCTGATCGGAGATGCTTGCGGGTTCCGGACCTGTCTGTTGTTGCTTTAGTGTGGTCATCCTTGAAGAACATTAAGTTGAAGGTTCCTTCTTGGAAGTTGGGACCCAGGTTCTTCAATGCCCCCTATATGATAGTTGCCGTCATTAATCCAGTAGTGTTTCGCCTTGCTTTGCCACCCACTTTTAAGATTCATAATGTGTTTCATCCATCACTTCCCAAAAGCTATATTGTTTCCTCTGAACCAGCTCCACCATCACATTCCCCAGTCATTATTGATGGGAATCTGGAATTCCAGATAGCAAAGAGTATAAATTCTTGCTTTGTATGCTGGTCTCTTCAATATTTGGTACATTGGATGGGTTACGGTCCTGAAGAGAGAATGCGGATACTAATGTCTAATGATGTGATCAGGTTGGTCCAATCTTTTCACGCTTCACATCTAGATAAATGTGGTTCTAAGGTTCCAGAGGTCCCTTTTAGGATTGGAGATGCTGTCATGGGGATACCACTACAGAGAGGGGCCAGAAGATTGCAGTTCACGATCCTATTAAACAGTGCAGATTTTCCTGGCTTTGTCTCTGCAAGGTTTAATCAGTTTAGTTGATCTCTTGGAGCTCTCCATCCTGAATTGTCTCAGCTATTCTATGTTGGTCACTCCCTTCTTGTATATATGTGCTTGCCACTGGCACTTGGAGTTGCCAGTGAAAGTTTTTTCACTTCCTGGCTTGGAGTTGAAGGAGAAGTTAATTGTTAAGGTACCGTCACACATAGCGACGCTGCAGCGATACCGACAACGATCCGGATCGCTGCAGCGTCGCTGTTTGGTCGCTGGAGAGCTGTCACACAGACAGCTCTCCAGCGACCAACGATCCCGAGGTCCCCGGTAACCAGGGTAAACATCGGGTAACTAAGCGCAGGGCCGCGCTTAGTAACCCGATGTTTACCCTGGTTACCATCCTAAAAAGTAAAAAAACAAACGCTACATACTTACCTACAGCCGTCTGTCCTCGGCGCTCTGCTTCTCTGGTCTGGCTGTGAGCGCCGGGCAGCCAGAAAGCAGAGCGGTGACGTCACCGCTCTGCTTTCCGGCTGACCGACGCTCACAGCCAGAGCAGGAGGAGTGCAGAGCACAGCGCTGGAGGACAGACGGCTGTAGGTAAGTATGTAGTGTTTGTTTTTTTTTACTTTAACGATGGTAACCAGGGTAAACATCGGGTTACTAAGCGCGGCCCTGCGCTTAGTTACCCGATGTTTACCCTGGTTACCAGTGAAGACATCGCTGAATCAGTGTCACACACGCCGATTCAGCGATGTCTACGGGGAGTCCAGCAACAAAATAAAGTTCTGGACTTTCTTCCCCGACCAGCAACAGCACAGCAGGGGCCTGATCGCCGCTGCCTGTCACACTGGACGATATCGCTAGCGAGGACGCTGCAACGTCACGGATCGCTAGCGATATCGTCTAGTGTGACAGTACCTTTAGGAATAGGTGGCTGGAGAGTTTTTTCCAGAGATTTCTGCATGGAGTTGGTTTGCATGTTTATTCTCTCCCATTTTGTTTGTGCCTCCTATTTCTACCTTGTTTCCCACTCTGTTGTTTTGTGAGTGTATTTGTATGATAGCAGTTTTCTTTTATCCCTGTCTGTTTACCCCTGTCTGTCTGATTAGTGTTTTCCTATACTTCAGCCTCACACCTCCCTGGGTGGGGGAGGGAATTGATAAGGGTAAAATATGAGTATAGCAAAGTACGAGTTTTCGGCATCTCCACTACACAGGGTATCCAGGGGACAGTGATAGCATAGAGTGCACCTTTTTTGAGGGACCGGATAAGTGATCTCAGGCCTTTGTCACTACATGACACAACGTTTTTGCAGCAGTTTCAAAAAAGAATGGTAAAACAATACTTTTTTTCTGTAATTGGGTAAAAAAAATAACGTACCCGCCAACTATGTATGCAGGCATAGCACATTCTGAGGTGGCCCCTTTTTTGAATTCTTATCTTTTGTCCACATTGCAGAGCGGCTACAAAGAGCGTCCATTGCTCCAGATGACTTGACCTGTCCTCCATTATACAGACAACGCATAGGAACAGTGTAATAATATCGCCTGTGGTGGCAATTCAATTAAAAAAAAATAAAAAAATAAAGATTATTATTGAATTTGCTCCTTGTTTTTGTTGTTTTAAGCTTGGTTTTAATTTGTGCCAAATTCTTCTTTTAATTTGCATTTTTTTTAAAACATATAATGCATGTGTTCACTTATTTTATCTATGTTCATCATTGTGTGTGTGGCTTTTGGTTTCTATATGTGTATGGCCAACTAATGAAACTGAGACTTTTTAACATTTTTGGGTAGATATACTCCCATTTATGCTCTGGGGCTTATTTCATGTACATCTGAAAATTTTGCGCAAATCTTGAAACCTTTTAGCAAAAATGTAACTTTTTCCTAAAAAAAAAAAAAAAAAGTGTAAAGGACAAAAATATAGAGCATATATGTTTTTGTGCAAAATGTATGAACAGTGTGTGCCATTTTGCAGAATTTCTCACAAATATCATCAACAAATACCAAAAGATATACTATGAAAAGTGACTTAAGCCCCCCGGCATATAATAATCCCCCGGGCTCTTGTTGTCAAGTTCTGTTACAGATTAAAGAGGTTTTCCAGGCTTGGTATTAGTCTGCAGTTACTCTATGTACTGCAGATATGTGAATACTTACATCACGCAGTGTGCGTGCGGTCAGGATTCTTCGGTGCCAGTGTGTAGTATTTGCATATATGTGATCACATACCAACTAGACGTGCACGGCCTTGCTCAACACGAGTGAATTAAGCAAGGCCAGATACATCTAGTGGGAATGTGGCAGAAAGTATGCAAATCACATACTTGTGGTCATATGACCGCCCGCTTCTGGCGCCGATAACGGAGAGTCCTGACAGTGTACTCTATGCACGCTGTGAGTTTTCAATACTCATATAAAGTAACTGCAAACTTGAGCCCGAAGCATGGGACACCTCCTTTAAAGCTGATTGCTGGGCGTCTCAGGGAACTTTGTGATCCGTGTATTGACAAGGAACCATTCCAACACGTAAGGATTGTCTAAAGCAGAGAACCATTTTAACATAATTTCTAATATTATTTTTATAATAATATATTATTCAGCTGCTAAACTTCTAGCACATTATCAGGTCATTGCTTCTCACAAGGTCACCACACTCTTCTCTTGCTGAGAACATTTATTTATTTTTTTAAACATCATTTTTATTGATTTTTTTGAACATAACATTAGATAGGATAACATAGCTTAGGATAGGATATACCATCAGCAATGACACTGTAAATTACCAAAAGTACATATACAAATCTTGCTTGTCAGACAACAGGTCCGCATAACTTTTAAAATAGTATATAGATACATACCGGTAAATAGATCTCTGTCTTGCTGGGAACATTCTAATACATTCTTGTGATAAGGAAGGTCATCTGAACAATGGATCATTTAGTAATTTGTTATTCCAATATATTTGGTAAATCGTCTCCAATGGTGAATCTGTTTCATGGATCCGAATGATTCCATAACACTCATGTCTCCTCATGCAAAATCTATAACAGGACCCTCAACTACGGTATCTTATATTATTTATAGCCTGCCCTACATATATCGGACACTCCAAAGGTTTTGGGGCAAGGAAATGACCTTGAGCTCTGCTGCTCCTGGCCAGGACATGGAATGGCTATGCTTTATTTTTGACATCATAAGAAATAATTGATAATGGGTGTGTAATAGAGTGCAGGGTTGAGTATGTCACCACGGAACAGACAGACCAACTGTTGAGGGGAATTTATTAACATTAGTAGGATTCTCCTCGCAGGGAGTAAAAAGGGTGTTAATAGAGATAAAGCAAACAGTAAACAGTTAAGCGGAATCAAAATGGTTAACGAATGTTCTTGTAACTTATCAGTCCAGGGCGGTCCTGACTGGAGGGTCATTATTCCAATGTGGGTACAGTCACCAGCAGCGCTTGAAGATCCTGAAGTCTCTCCTCTGTCTCCTGGGAACTGGAGACTCCGGGTGTCACGGGACTACCGTGACAGAGAGGTTCCAGAGAACCGCAGCGCTCTGGGCCTCGTTCACACACAGTGAACAGAAGCTCTTCACCTGTATTCTGACCTGGCTGCTTTGTGCCAGCAGTGCAGGAGTTAACCTTATTGCTGAGAGCTGGGTCTCTCTTAGCTGAAGTGGATTTCATAATCTGATCCTCTATATAGACCCAGTCCTGACTACAGCTAGTGTCAGTGATCAGTTCTACTGCCTGGCTTGGAGGTTGATGGAGCGTAGTGTTAGTGTTTGAGGTTTATTTACAGAGATTGGTGTCTGCTGTTTTGGTTGCTTGTTAAACTTGTTTTCCTTCCTAAGTTTATTCCTTCTCTTCCCTTCTCTGTGTTCCTCTGTGGTTGTGTGAGCATTTGGTGAGTTTGAGTCTTTTAGTTACTTTGTATACCCTGTTATTTGTTGTATTATTACACTGGTGCAGTCCACCTCCTTTGGGGGAGAGGGGGCCACTAATAGGGCCTGCACAGGAGACAGGGATACGCTGGCGGCTCAGGCCTCCTAACCATCATAGGTACCCTCGAGATAAGGGAAAGCCAGGGCCCCATTAATGTGGTAGGGACAGGTGCGGGTCCCAGTACGCCGTCCTGCCCCTTTATCGACGCTTACGGCGTGACACCGGGGTTAAGTCTTTGCAGTCTTTTCTCCCAGTGCAGCTGGAAGCAGGAAGTAACACAGCCACTCTGCTGTGAGTCTCTGTATATCAGGCTGGCAGTCTCTCTCTCTGCAGCAGCAATGCTACACACACACTGAGCAGTTTACTTTGTCACACTCAAAGGTCCTTGCTTATCAATGCAGTCAACGGGGCTGCACGCTCAGGTCACTGTCAGGGGATACGTCTTCTCTGATTATGGAGGCTTCCAAATCCACATTCTCACATCCAGCCTCCACTACGGCTGGTATCTCAGCCTCAGTGCCCTCACGGGGGGCACAATCTCATGGGGAGCGTGGTGCTGCAGCCTGCTCTCTCTCTGGCACGCTGTCCCCTCTGTCTCGCTCGCTCTGCTCTCCCGCTCTTTTCTGACCACACCCCTCTCTCTTACTCTCTGCCCCCAGCAGTCACATGGTCCCTTCTGTCCAGGGAAGAAATTCTTCCCCCTAACAACCCAGCTGTCTGACTAAGTGGTTCCAGGTAAGGAGCAGGGAAAGCAACCTCCTTACAGGTGGTCATTATTCTTCGAATCTTAGTGCCGTATTTATCACGTGAATTTTTTAAATTTTAGAATTGTTTCCAGAATTTTTTGTGTGTAATATCATCATAGTTACATAGTTACATAGTTACATAGTTATTAAGGTTGAAGGAAGACTATATGTCCATCTAGTTCAACCCATAGCCTAACCTAACATGTTGATCCAGAGGAAGGCAAAAAAAACCCATGTGCAAAGAGTAAGCTCCACATTGGGGAAAAAAATTCCTTCCCGACTCCACATACGGCAATCAGACTAGTTCTCTGGATCAACGCCCTATCAAGGAATCTAGTGTATATACCCTGTAACATTATACTTTTCCAGAAAGGTATCCAGTCCCCTCTTAAATTTAAGTAATGAATCACTCATTACAACATCATACGGCAGAGAGTTCCATAGTCTCACTGCTCTTACAGTAAAGAATCCGCGTCTGTTATTATGCTTAAACCTTTTTTCCTCCAACCGCAGAGGATGCCCCCTTGTCCCTGTTTCAGGTCTATGATTAAAAAGATCATCAGAAAGGTCTTTGTACTGTCCCCTCATATATTTATACATTAAAATAAGATCACCCCTTAGTCTTCGTTTTTCCAAACTAAATAGCCCCAAGTGTAATAACCTATCTTGGTATTGCAGACCCCCCAGTCCTCTAATAACCTTGGTCGCTCTTCTCTGCACCCGCTCCAGTTCAGCTATGTCTTTCTTAAACACCGGAGACCAGAACTGTGCACAGTATTCTAAGTGTGGTCGAACTAGTGACTTGTATAGAGGTAAAATTATGTTCTCCTCATGAGCATCTATGCCTCTTTTAATGCATCCCATTATTTTATTTGCCTTTGTAGCAGCTGCCTGACACTGGCCCCTGAATATGAGTTTGTCATCCACCCATACACCCAGGTCTTTTTCATTGACGGTTTTGCCCAGAGTTTTAGAATTAAGCACATAATTATACATCTTATTACTTCTACCCAAGTGCATGACCTTACATTTATCCCCATTAAAGCTCATTTGCCATTTATCAGCCCAAGCTTCTAGTTTACATAAATCATCCTGTAATATAAAATTGTCCTCCTCTGTATTGATTACCCTGCAGAGTTTAGTGTCATCTGCAAATATTGAAATTCTACTCTGAATGCCCCCTACAAGGTCATTAATAAATATGTTAAAAAGAAGAGGGCCCAATACTGACCCCTGTGGTACCCCACTGCTAACCGCTACCCAGTCCGAGTGTGCTCCATTAATAACCACCCTTTGTTTCCTATCCCTGAGCCAGCTCTCAACCCACTTGCACATATTTTCCCCTATCCCCATTATTCTCATTTTATGTATCAACCTTTTGTGTGGCACCGTATCAAAAGCTTTTGAAAAGTCCATATACACTACATCCACTGGGTTCCCTTGGTCCAATCTGGAACTTACCTCTTCATAGAAACTGATCAAATTAGTCTGACATGAACGGTCCCTAGTAAACCCATGCTGATACTGGGTCATGAGGTTATTCCTCTTCAGATACTCCAGTATAGCATCCCTTAGAATGCCCTCCAGGATTTTACCCACAGTAGAGGTTAAGCTTACTGGCCTATAATTTCCGAGTTCAGTTTTTGTCCCCTTTTTGAATATTGGCACCACATTTGCTATACGCCAGTCCTGTGGCACAGACCCTGTTATTATGGAGTCTTTAAAGATTAAAAATAATGGTCTATCAATGACTGTACTTAATTCCTGCAGTACTCGAGGGTGTATCCCATCCGGGCCCGGAGATTTGTCAATTTTAGTGATTTTTAGACGCCGCCGCACTTCCTGCTGGCTTAAGCAGGTGACATTTAATTGGGAATTTTTATCACTAGACATTTTGTCTGCCATGGGATTTTCTTGTGTAAATACTGATGAAAAAAAGTCATTTAGCATATTGGCTTTTTCCTCATCCTCATCCACCATCTCACCCAGACTATTTTTAAGGGGGCCAACACTATCATTTTTTAGTTTCTTACTATTTATGTAGTTATAGAATATTTTAGGATTATTTTTACTCTCTCTGGCAATGAGTCTCTCTGTCTCAATCTTTGCTGCCTTGATTTGCTTTTTACAGAATTTATTTAATTTTCTGTATTTATTTAATGCCTCCTCACTACCTACTTCCTTTAATTCTCTAAATGCTTTCTTTTTGTCACTTATTGCGCTCCTTACAGCTCTATTTAGCCATATTGGTTTCCTCCTATTTCTAGTATGTTTATTCCCATACGGTATATACTGTGCACAGGTCCTATCCAGGATGCTAATAAACGTCTCCCATTTTCTTTGTGTATTTTTGTGTCTCAGGATATCGTCCCAGTTAATTGCACCAAGATCCTCTCTCATCCGTTGGAAATTTGCCCTCCTGAAGTTTAGTGTCCTTGTAACCCCTCTACTACACATCTTTTTAAAGGATACTTGAAAACTTATTATTTTGTGATCGCTATTTCCCAAGTGACCCCCAACCCTTATATTTGATATGCGGTCTGGCCTGTTGGTTAATATTAGGTCTAGCAGTGCCCCCCTTCATTGTTATTTGTAAGTAACATATTAGGCTACGTTCACATTGGCGTTCCGCCAATGTGCGTCGCTGTTGCGCCGGCGACGCGCCGGCGACGCAGCGGCGACGCAGCGGCGACGCGCCCCTATGTTTAACATAGGGGACGCGTGCGTCGTTTTGGTGGCGTTTTTCGCCACGTGCGTCGTTTCCGACGCTAGCGTCGGACGCAAGAAAACGCTACATTGTAGCATTTTCTGTGCGTCCGATTTTCGTCAAAAACGACGCACGCGTCGCAAAACGCGCGCGTTTTTGCGCGCGTTTGCGCGCGTTTTTACGTGCGTCGCGCGTTGCGTCGCCGACGCAGGGCGGCGCAACGCTAGTGTGAACCTAGCCTTATACCATATTATATAACAGATCTCTCAACCAAATTTTCAACGTGACCTTGACTGCAGCTGATGACTTACTAAAATTAGAAAATACAAACTTTTGCCAAGTGTTTTTGGCCATGTCAAGAGAGTAAACATCTAATATGACCAAATCATACATTTTATATTTGCTTTTCATGTATTTAATACATATATGATGTGTTTTTTTTTCACATTATTTTACATAAAACTAATAATTGACAAGTGACCAAATGAGGCTAATCCTTTTATGTTGAGCATAAATGATCATATATAATTGAAGACCTCACTGGAAGTAGATTATTGTGGAAAAAGTAAAGAAGAGAATAGAATGATGATGCCTGACTTTAAGATGGATGCATTCACATTGGAAGAGAACCTGTCACTAGGTCAAAAGTGGCCAGTTTTTGCTCTTATAATATTCCTGCTACTCCCCAGAGTATGTTGTAGTTTCTTTCTTTTTTGACCCCTTAGTGACTAAGCCAATTTTGACCTTAATGACCAAGCCAATTTTTACAATTCTGACCAGTCACTTTATGAAGTTATAGCTCTGGAACGCTTCAAATTTTAATTTTTGTACCCTTAAATCAGAGAGTCGTGTCACATAAAATAGTTAATAAATAACATTTACCACATGTCTACTTTACATCAGCATAATTTTGTAAACATACTTTTTTTTGGTTAGGACGTTATAAGGGTTAAAATTTGACCAGCAATTTTTCATTTTTCCAACAAAATTTGCAAACCCATTTCTTTTAGGGACCACCTCACGTTTGACGTCAGTTTGGGGGTCAATATAACAAAAAATACCCAAAAGGGACACCATTCTAAAAACTGCACCCCTCACGGTGCGCAAAACCACATTCAAGAAGTTTATTAACCCTTCAGGTGCTTCACGAGAACTAAAGCAATGTGGAAGGAAAAAATGAACATTTTACTTTTTTCACAAAAGATTTACTTTGGAACCAAATTTTTTTATTTTCACAAGGGTATCAGGAGAAATGGACCACAACATTTGTTGTGCAATTTCTCCTGAGTATGCTGATATTAATGCTGACAAATTGGATGGAATCAATGGCGGGCACCATGTCACGTAAACAGTGGAACCCCCCAAGTCTAACTCCAGCCCTACTACAGCGCTAACCCCAACCCTAACCCCAACATACCCCTAACCTCAACACCACCATAACCCCAACACGACCCTAACTCCAACACCACACTAACCCCAACACCACAACCGTAACCCCAACCATAACTCCAACACAACCCTAACCCCAAACACAACCATAATCCCAACACAACTCTAACCCCAACACAACCCTAAACCTAGCCCCAACCCTAACTCTAGCACAACCCTAACCCTAGCTCTAACTGCAACCCTAACCCTAGATCTAACCCTAAAGCCTTAGTGCAAAGAATGGAAAAAAATACATTTTTTTATTTTATTTTTACCTAACTAATGGAGTGACAAAAGGGGGTTTGATTTAATATTTTTTTTATTTTGATCACAGTGATAGGGTCTATCACAGTGATCAAAATGAATCAATAGGAAAAATCTTCTATTGTTGCTGGGTGCCGCCGGCAGATCTCAGCGGGCAAACTGATTCTTTGTGATTGCTGTTATTTGGTGAATAACGGCGATCACAAGAATTGGGATGGTAAAAACTGACCTGGATCATATCTTTGGGGTCTCAGCTACCCTTGGTAGCCTGTGAGCCATGCTCTTTATGTGAAGACCATCAAAATTTGTGCTAAACAAAGAGTCCCTTATCTCTGGATGCATATGACCGATTTAAATAATAATAAAAAACAAAATACTCAGAAGAACAGCAGGTATAAAAAAGGTCTTCTTTAAGGCTGATCTCAACCTATAAATGAGTCCTGGATTTTTAGAGAGAGATAATTGGGGTGCTTAGATAGCAAGTTTCCCATGTACTGTTCTTGCACCAGGATCCTCTCCTGTCACTCGGGTCCTACTATAGAATCACCTATGTTTAGCTGGATATAAAGCCAGTTTCACATGTCTGACATGCACAGTTTGTTTGTCTGGATCAGCAGAAGCATCACGGTCATATACATGACATTATTGAGTTCAGGTCAGACAATCTTTAGCCAGTTTGAATTTTACGGTCTGTCTTTGGACCTTGAACGTCGGTCATGTGAGACCTGCCATAGAAATTTGGTCTGTGTAGTTTGTTTTGGGGTCAATGTGGGTTCAATTTTGAGAGTCAGTGCTGTTTTAATCAAAACCCAGCATGGTTTGTAAGGCGCTTTTGCTGCAATGACATACAGGTGCTTCTCATAAAATTAGAAAATCAAATTTAGTATATTTCAGTTCTTCAATACAAAAAGTGAACCGCATATATTAGATGGAGTCATTACACAGAGTTATCTATTTCATGTGTTTATTTCTGTTAATGTCGATGATTATGGCTAACAGCCAATGAAAACCCAAAAGTCATTATCTCAGTAAATTATAATAACTAACAAAAAACACCTGGAAAGGCTTCCTAAGTGTTCAAAAAGGTCCTTTAGTCTTTTTCAGAAATAAATGAGCTTTTTGATGATATTCTAATTTAGCGAGAAGCACTTGTATAATGCATGTGCCGTTAACTTTCAAATTGGGACGGTTCCTAAACTTCTAAGCTGAGGTTTGTGTCTAGTACAGATGCATCTTTTTTCTCATTTGTGATTTTGTTGGAATTCGTAAATGTTTCTGAATACGATATGTGTGGAAATTATCAAAAATATTTGTGCCAGTTTTTGGCATAAATTGTTCAAAAATTATCGTCTTGGCCAAAAAAAAACTGCTTACTCCACAGTCATTTTTTTTAAAACAAATACATTTATGTTTGAAAACATGTTACACATGCGTGCAATCTATTAAGAGGTTTGCACCTTTTAATAAATTTAGCACAACTCATTCCAACTCATCTTCATTTTAACACTAGTTTAAAGTGTAACAGTTAGACCTTTGACCTTTATAAGCACCAACTGTAATCTCCTATCTCAATAATGGGAAAATCTGTATTCACTGAAGACAGATTTTACCTGTAAATTAAAAATGTAAAGAATGAAAAATCAGTCCAGGAGGGAAAGGAGTGGATTTTTCTAATAAGATCTATTGTAATATGTTTTATATTCACGTGTTCTATGGCACTCATACCTATGAGAGGAAAATCAGCAATGCAAGTCGATCGGTCCATGAAAAAATTGGACTGCACTTGGATGACTTCGGACTCGGAGTGCGGTACGATTTTCACACACTGTCAGAATAATAATATAATAATAATTTTTATTTATATAGCGCCAACATATTCCACAGCGCTTTACAAATTATAGAGGGGACTTGTACAGACAATAGACATTACAGCATAACAGAAATACAGTTCAAAACAGATACCAGGAGGAATGAGGGCCCTGCTCGCAAGCTTACAAACTATGGGGAAAAGGGGAGACACGAGAGGTGGATGGTAACAATTGCTTTAGTTATTCGGACCGGCCATAGTGTAAGGCTCGGGTGTTCATGTAAAGCTGCATGAACCAGTTAACTGCCTAAGTATGTAGCAGTACAGACACAGAGGGCTATTAACTGCATAAAGTGAATGAGAACATGATGCGAGGACCCTGATTGTTTTTTTTTTTTATTTTTTTTTTTATAAATAGGCCACACAGGGATCGTTAGGTTAATGCATTGAGGCGGTAGGCCAGTCTGAACAAATGAGTTTTTAGGGTACGCTTAAAACTGTGGGGATTGGGGATTAATCGTATTAACCTAGGTAGTGCATTCCAAAGAATCGGCGCAGCACGTGTAAAGTCTTGGAGACGGGAGTGGGAGGTTCTGATTATTGAGGATGCTAACCTGAGGTCATTAGCGGAGCGGAGGGCACGGGTAGGGTGGTAGACTGATACCAGGGAGGAGATGTAGGGTGGTGCTGAGCCATGGAGTGCTTTGTGGATGAGGGTAGTTGTTTTGTACTGGATTCTGGAGTGGATGGGTAGCCAGTGCAATGACTGGCACAAGGTAGAGGCATCGGTGTAACGGTTGGTGAGTAATATGATCCTGGCTGCAGCATTCAGGACAGATTGGAGCGGGGAGAGTTTGGTAAGAGGGAGGCCGA
Source organism: Ranitomeya imitator (assembly GCF_032444005.1). NCBI lineage: Eukaryota > Metazoa > Chordata > Amphibia > Anura > Dendrobatidae > Ranitomeya > Ranitomeya imitator. The sequence continues at coordinate 45,597,347 of NC_091284.1, forward strand.
TTAGTAGAGAGTTACAATAGTCCAGATGAGAATAAATAAGTGAAACAGTAAGAGTTTTTGCAGAGTCGAAAGTAAGAAAAGGGCGAATTCTAGAAATGTTTTTGAGATTCAGGTAAGAAGAGCGAGCCAGTGATCGGATGTGGGGGGTGAATGAAAGGTCAGAATCAAGGATGACCCCAAGGCAGCGGGCATGTTGCTTTGGAGTAATGGTGGAACCGCACACGGAGATGGCAATGTCAGGCAAAGGTAGGTTAGTAGAGGGAGAGAACACGAGGAGTTCAGTTTTTGACAGGTTAAGTTTCAGATAGAGGGAGGACATGATGTTAGAGACAGCGGTAAGACAATCACTGGTGTTTTCTAAAAAGGTCGGTGTGATATCAGGAGAAGAAGTGTATAATTGGGTGTCGTCAGCATAGAGATGGTACTGGAAACCAAATCTACTGATTGTTTGTCCAATAGGGGCAGTATACAACGAGAAGAGGAGGGGGCCTAGGACTGATCCTTGAGGAACCCCAACAGTAAGGGGAAGGTGAGAGGAGGAGGAACCAGCAAAACATACAGTGAAGGAGCGGTCAGAGAGATAGGAGAACCAGGAGAGAACGGTGTCCTTGAGGCCGATGGAGCGGAGCATAGTGAGGAGGAGCTGATGATCCACAGTATTGAATGCTGCGGAGAGATCCAAGAGAATTAGCATGGAGTAGTGACCATTAGATTTAGCTGTTAGTAAGTCATTAGAGACTTTAGTGAGGGCAGTTTCAGTAGAGTGTAAAGAGCGGAAGCCAGATTGAAGAGGGTCGAGAAGAGAGTTATCTGAGAGATAGCGGGTAAGACGGGATTGGACCAGGCGTTCGAGGAGTTTAGAGATGAAGGGAAGATTAGAGACAGGTCTATAATTAGCGGCACAGTTTTGATCGAGGGATGGTTTTTTAAGTAATGGATGTATGATGGCATGCTTAAATGAGGAGGGAAAAATACCGGAAGTGAGGGAAAGGTTGAATATTTTTGTTAGGTGAGAGGTGACAGTCGGGGAAAGGGACTGGAGGAGATGTGACGGAATGGGGTCACTGGTGCAAGTGGTCGGGCGAGAAGATGCAAGGAGCCTGCTTACTTCTTCTTCTGTAACTGCTTCAAAGTCAGAGAGTGAACTAGATGCAGTGGGGGAGGGAGGACAGTGCATGGTATGAAGTGATTGGGAGATGATTTCCTGTCGAATGTGGTCAATTTTTTCTTTGAAGTAATTGGCCAGATCGTCAGCACGGAGATCCGTGGTTGGGGCCTGCTCTCTTGGGTTGAGTAGGGACTGGAACGTGTCAAAGAGACGAATGAAGAAGATAAAGATTTTCTTTTTAACTTCTCCATGTACGAAAAAATTAGATGACACTCGGACCACACTCTGATCAAACTCTGATTATAGTCTGATCAAAATTATCGGTGAGATTTTCTTGTACATGAAATCGGACATCTAAATGAGGCCTAAGGTCTAAGGCCTCATCTAGATCTCTGTCTTTTGTCACTGGACCATTTTTCATCAGTATGCTAAATCTGATTTCCTCCATTTTTGTTTTTACCTCTTTAACCATTGATGTGACATCCATTTCTCTTCTATGCAAGAACATTAAAAAATGCCAAGTTTCTACTTCACATCAAACAGTAAACTATGGACAAATTCCGATAAAAGATCCATGTACTAAACCTTTATTTCACTGACTAATTGATTTCATTGGGCGAGTTTGATCTGTGACACAGATCAAAAACAAACATGGCTCCATTTGGCTGACAATCAGGTCCTGATTCATCAAGACGATCATTTTTCATGCCGGCCTTGATAATGGGACTCGGAGGAGTGCAAGGCTCCTGAATCATTAAGAGGCGAACACAATGAATCAGGTGAGGTGCCTCCGTCTGCACCTTGCCACAAATCTTACTTTAGTCAGGGCTTGCGGTAAGATTTGTGGCGAGGTGCACACGACGGTCCCCTGTTGCTTAAGGAACACCGCCTTTCCCCCTGAATTTAACAAGTTGTGGTCACCACGCCCCATCGCGCCCTTTTGTCTCCGAGTTCCACACACTTTGACGGAACTGGCAAAAATGGCATGAAAACGGCAAAAAAAAATCACAGTTTTTGGCACAGATTTGCAGTGCACAAAAATTATGCTACTTTTCCAAAGTTTTTACAACAGTTTTCTTGAGATTTGTTGGATCGGGGCCTCAGTTTGCAAGCAAACACGGGCATGTGAACAGCTCCAGGGTATGTGTGAAAAACGAGGATAGAACACGTCTAAGCTTTTGCATAACTTGGGCCAAAAATCGAATCAAAAACTCCTCCAATGTTTTCATTTTGCCTTTAATTTTCACAATATTTTCAAGTCAACTAAAGAAACAGGAACACATGGGCTACTTGCACAGTGAACAAGTCTGTATGATCATGTTCACACACCACCAAGAAACCTGAAGACACAAAAGAGAATAGTAAAACCAAAAACACTCAGTTTGAAAAAATGTTGCAGTAATCCGCGGATTACTGCAACATTTTTTCAAACTGAGTGTTTTTGGTTTTCAAGTCAACTAAAGCAGCAAAAGTCTTTGCAAAAATTAATATCTAAATATCATACTGGAAGACTTTCATTATTTAATCAGCAACTGTCACTCTTCCGCTAGAAAAAAAAAGGACAGTTCTCATGAATAAATCATAATCTTTTTTTTCCCAAACCAAAAAAGCAATTTGGAGTTAAATACAGTTAAGCTAAAAAAAAAAAACTTGAAAAAAACCCCAGCATGAACAGAAAATTAATGGTACAGCAAAAAAAGTTTCTCCCAATTGTGGCCCCAGCCAAGCCATGCCAGCTATATGTAAATGTATGCATGGGTCCGGGATCATGTGTCCACTTTGATGTTACCATCTGAATTTAAATCTGCTTTTGTGATTAAATCAGGTCATTAAGTTTAATCTCACTTAATAGTAAGAAACTCTCTTTGTTGGTTTCTATCCGTAACATATTCTGTCCCGAGCGTATACAGGTTGGCATTCAGACTTCACTATTAATCCGCAATGCCTGGTAATTGCTTCATCTCCAACTTCTCCTTCCAATTCACAAGGGAGCTGATTGCTGTCATTCTCACCCTTATACATTAATACACTGTTTTACCCTGGCCTTCTTTGGCTCGGTGAACCCTATCAAGACGTCCACATTTTCTGGACATGTGGGCGTATTGTAAAGTGTTAAACTCAATTCTGCGCTGACCTCCGAAAAAGCAAAATCTTTTTACTCCCGTCAGCTTCACTGATTACGTGAGCCTGCTTTTACCACTCCAAAACCTGCAATGAGAAGACATTCCTTAAAAAAAAAGAATATCTTCAAATTTAATCTCAAGTGTCAGGTTCTCAACGTGTTGAATTATTACTTAAACTCATTGTATTATTTTGGCAACATTTTTATTTTTTGCATCAAAATCCACCCCCCCCCCCAAAAAAAAAAAAAATAATTATTTTTTAAAAAAAGAAAAGTTTGTGCTGAATTAATTTTTGTATACAATGAGACATAAAATCTACCTTTTAGATTTAATAAAATACTTCAGCTGCTCAACTCAATAATCCCCCTTCTTGTCATACGGGACATTACTATAGATCAAACTTGACTTTATATTATGATTACAGTATGTTTTTTTATTACTATTTTTTTAATTCCTTTTTGTATACTTAGTTATTTATATCTATATTTACATATATTTCATTTTTTTTAATATAGTTTTAACAGTCTTTTTTAAATTTTTTTATTTCATTTTTAATTTAAAGGGGATATCCCATTCAGAAAACAGCTTTTGACTCCCTGCTCAGGTTGTTGTGAAAAAAGAAACCGCACTTTATTAACCCTTCCCTGATCCAGCAGTGTGTTTCTAGCGCTGCTTCGGTGATTGTGCATACGCTGTAGCGGTGACATCACATCGATACCACTGCAGCCAATCACTAATCTCAGCAGCTATTGCCATATGTGTCAAAATCCCCAAAAAATGACGTTCCCCCCATTTCCAGAAGTAATGTGTGAAGATGTCATGCACAATGAATTTAGTGTCTACATTTATATATTTTTGACTTGTAGAAGGTTTCTTTTCATGAACGGAGAAACTCATCGCTAATATGCATCTCATAGAGACAATCCACCTGTGCTGCGGCTGCTGGACACAATCGGCCATTGGTAATTCATAAAGGATCTATTGATGACCATTCAGCATCTACACGTTTTAGTGAATCATAAAGATGATGAACAATGGAGCATTGCACAAAGGGAGCCGCAGAGACAATTGTCTACAGGCCGGAGACTGCTTGGAGTCCATCATCAGAAGAAAAGGAATCCTGTGATGGCCCGTCACAAAGATCTCAGATTAATCCTTTCAATAGCAGCAAACACTCGGACCTTTGCCACAATTGCTTTGACTTATCCCATATACCATTATTTCCATGGATACAATGGAGGAGATGGCGACATATCAGCCTATGTGTCAGCATAGAACTTTTTATAACTTTTGTAAACTTTATAATTCATCCTGCTATCATTCATGTACTGAATAAAATCAACAGCCTGTTTTTCGGAACCCTCCTATATCAGGAGCAGGTCATCGATTTAAATGACCATACCACCTGATATGAGAGGCAAACAGATTAGAGTCGGAAAACATGTACACTTCTTCCCAAAAGGAAATACAGTCAAGGCCAAAAGTATTGGCACCCTTGAAATTGTTCTACAAAATGGAGTATTTCTCCCAGAAAATTATTGCACGTGTTTTGTTACACACATGTTTATTTCCTTTGTGTGCATTGGAACAACACAAAAAAAAAAACAGAAAGAAAGACAACTTTGACATAATCTCACACACAAACCTCAAAATGGACTAGTCAAAATTGTGGGTAAACAACTTTGTTTCAAGAATGTGATGCTGTTACAAAGTCACTTGTGGCAAGTAACACGTGTGGGCAATATGAAAATCACACCTGGAACCCAGGGCCGGCTCCAGGTTTTCATGGGCCCTGGGCGAAAGAGTCCCAGTGGGCCCCTTTAACATATACCACAATTCATAATGCACCGATAGTACAATGCCAACGATTTCACTTACTTCTTACATTACATAAGTGATATCCATTGTACATTCTACATTAGCACAGAAACCGGACAGTATAGTCCTCTGCACAGAATAATGAGTCCCATATATTGCTCCAAACAGAATAATGAGCCCCATATATTGCCCCATACAGTATAATGGCCCCATATAGTGCTCCATACAGTATAATTGACACCACATAGTCCTCTATACAGAATAATGAGCCCCATATATTGCTCCAAACAGAATAATGAGCCTCATATAATGCTCCATACAGTATAATGGGCACCACAGAGTGACCCATACAGAATGAGCCGCATATATTGCTCCATACGGAATTGACCCCATGTAATGCTCCATACAGTATATGATGGGCCCCATCTATTGCTCCATATATAATGGGCCTCATATAATGCTCCATACAGTATATGATCGGCCCCATACAGTATACTGAGTCCCATATATTGCTCCATACAGAATGGGCCCCATATGATGCTCCATACAGAATGGGCCCATATAATACTCCTTACAGAATGGGTTCCATATAATGCTCCATATATAATTGGCCATTCCCATAAGATGCTTCATATATTAATGGCCCCATATACTGCTCCATATCTACTTGGCCCCATATACTGCTCCATATTGAATTGGCCCCATAAGATGCTCTATATTAAATTGGCCCCATATAATGATCCCTATAGAATTGGCTTCATAAGATGCTCCCTATATTATTGGCCCCATAAGATGCTCCATATAGAAATAGCCCCATATAATGCTCCATATAGGGGCCCCTTCTGATGGTCCCCATATATTGCTCCAAATATTTTTTAAAAAAATGAAATACTCACCTCTCGTTGCTTGATGCTGCTCTGCTCTGGACTCCTCACCGTCAGCGTCTTCCTGCTCTCTGTGCTGCGACTGCTCAGGCAGAGGGCGCGCACTGGTGAAGTAATCGCGCCCTCTGACCTGAAAGTCACAGTCAGAGGATGGAAGATGCTGCAGTGCTGGAACCGAGAGAGGTAAGTATCGCAAGTGCCGGGGCCCGGAGCAGGCGGGGGGTCCACTCGCGGGGGCAGGCACTATAGCGCGCCAATGTCCCTGATGGCGAGTGGGCCCCCTGACTGCTCAGGGCCCCAGCACTTGCCCGGGTTCGCCGGGTGCTGACGCCAGTCCTGCTGGAACCAGATAAAAAGGGGAGAAGCTGACTCAATCTTTGCATTGTGTGTCTGTGTGTGCCACACTAAGCATAGAGAACAGAAAGAGGTGAAGAGAACTGTCTGAAGACTTGAAAACCAAAATTGTTGAAAAATATCAACAATCTCAAAGTTACAAGTCCATCTCCAGAGATCTTGACGTTCATTTGTCCATTGTATGCAAAATAATGAAGAAGTTTACAGCCCATGGCAATGTAGCTAATCTCCCTGGATGGCAGAGAGAAACTGATGAAAGGTCGCAACGCAGGATAGTCCGAATGGTGGATAAGCAGTCCCAATCAAATTCTAAAGAAATTCAAGGCGTCCCGAAGGCTCAGGGTGCACCAGTGTGAGTGTGAACAATCAGTCAATATGTAAATGAAATTAAATACTATGGAAGGAGACCTAGAAGTAAACCACTTCTGACACAGAGACATAAGAAAGCTAGACTTTAGCTTGCTAAATTGTTAGTGAGTAAGCTAAAATCCTTCTGGGAAAGCATCTTGTGGATAGATGAGACCAAGATAAAGCTTTTTGTTAAAGAAATATTTCTACTGTTTACTGAAAATGGAATGAAGCCTACAAAGAAAAGAACACAGTACCTACAGTCAAATATGGTGGAGGTTCAAAGATGCTTTATGGTAGTTTTGCTACCTCTGCCACTGGATGCCTTGACTCTCTGCAAAGCATTATGAAATCTGATGATTACCAACCGATTTTAGGTCACAATGTAGACCCCAGTGTCAGAAAACTGAGTTTGTGTCCGAGGTCATGGATCTTCCAGCAGGACAATGACTCCAAACATACTTCAAGAATCACCTAGAAATAGATGGAAACAAAGGGCTGGAAATTTCTGAAGTGGTCAGCAATGAGTCTGGATCTAAATTCCATTACCAGTGGAGAGATCTTAAAACTGCTGTAGGAAGAAGGCGCCTTAAAATATGAGAGACCTGGAGCAGTTTGCAAAACAAGAGTGGTCTAAAATTCCAGTTGAGAAGTGTAAGAAGCTTGTTGATGGTTGCAGGAAGGGATTGATTGTAGTTATTTATTCCAAAGGGTGTGCAACCAAATATTAAGTTGAAGATGCCAACAATTTTGTGTGGCCCATTTTTGGGGTTCTATGTGAAATGATGTCTAATTTGCCTTTTTTCTCTTTTTTTTGTGTTGTTCCAATACATATATAAGCAGGTTATTGGATGCAGTACAGACAAAAAGGCAGATCAAGGGTCAACAAGGGGATTTATTTAACAAACAGTAACTCCTCTCAGGGAGATATATATAACCAAGGGTATGAAGTAATTTCCTAACAAAGAATATACTAAACTATGCACTTAACACTTTGGGCTCCTGTCACAGATGTGCTCCTGTCCTCGACTGAGACCGTTAGCTTATGCTCAAAGGGGATTTATCACAGTTCTGGGGAGAATGGGAGAAAACTCCCCTGACGTTGACGGTGTGCTCCAATGGTCCTGATGATCTCGGTGCTCTCTGGTGGTCCTGATGATGGCATTGTCCTGTTGTCGTCCCAGCGATGGCGGTGTCCTCCCCTAATCCTGATGATGGCGGCGATAGTCTGGGGCTCCAGCACGGGCCCTGGCTTAACGGATGAAGTAAGTAAGGAAGCGGAATAATCTCTTCTCTCAGCGGTGAGAGCCCTTACACTAGCGGGGCCTATGACCCTATCCCGACGCTGTTTATAATGGCCAGCCTGGTTCGCTGCGCTGTACTGTTCAGCGCCTGTATCCCGCTCACAGACCTTGCCTCTCACGGTCGGATGGATTTGTAAACATAGTTGGCCGCGTCAGCAGTCTTGTAAATGTCCGTGATGTAAGCGGGGACAGCGATGTTAGCGTGGACAGCGGTATCTCCGGTGTGTCAGTGTGATCCCGTCTGTCGACTCCTGTCAGCGCGTCTTCTCATCCCTGGCTCCAGTCAGCGCCGCCCCGTCGCCTCACAGCTGATCTTTTTTGACAGGATGCCGTTCCCGCCTGAACTGTTTGAATTTCTGCACGCGCATTAGATCCATCACAAGGGATTGTAAATGGGAATCCACCCAGAAACCGTGCTTCACATTCAGGGGACCAATCCCCGCAACAATGGGTCTAAGGGGAGGAGGGAAACAATTTTTATGAATCTTGGGTAAAGAATGATATATTGAGGCAATTCGACAAAAAATTATTCAGTCAATTGTTTGGATAGGGCACCCATAGTAAATCCCTCTTGTTTTAAGGCCCTAAATTCAGTTTGGAATTTGGTGGTGGGGTCAAAGCTCAGTTCCTGGTAAATGTCCTCATCCTGTAACATAATCAGATTAAGATTCTCAAATAAAGATGGATTTAAAAAAGAAAACACTGATCCACCCGCATCGGACGATCTTATGATAAGTCCAGAATTACTCTTCAGTTCTTGTATGGCCAATTTCTCCCTTTGGGAAATATTGGAGAACGCAGGAGCATTCTGTATTTCTTCTTTCAAAAGACAGAAGATCGATATTGGATGGTCTAAAAAGGTTCTTAGTGTGAAAAGAGGAATTCAAGTTGAGAATTCATTTCCATGGATAATTCTTTTAATTGTAATGTCACACATTGCTCTTGAAGAAAGCCCAATGTGATGACATCTGGAGAAGTTCCTGGAGAGATGACTATCTTATCTTCCTCAGGTGATCTCATAGTAACATAGTAACATAGTAACATAGTTAGTAAGGCCGAAAAAAGACATTTGTCCATCCAGTTCAGCCTACATTCCATCATAATAAATACCCAGATCTACGTCCTTCTACAGAACCTAATAATTGTATGATACAATATTGTTCTGCTCCAGGAAGACATCCAGGCCTCTCTTGAACCCCTCGACTGAGTTCGCCATCACCACCTCCTCAGGCAAGCAATTCCAGATTCTCACTGCCCTAACAGTAAAGAATCCTCTTCTATGTTGGTGGAAAAACCTTCTCTCCTCCAGACGCAAAGAATGCCCCCTTGTGCCCGTCACCTTCCTTGGTATAAACAGATCCTCAGCGAGATATTTGTATTGTCCCCTTATATACTTATACATGGTTATTAGATCGCCCCTCAGTCGTCTTTTTTCTAGACTAAATAATCCTAATTTCGCTAATCTATCTGGGTATTGTAGTTCTCCCATCCCCTTTATTAATTTTGTTGCCCTCCTTTGTACTCTCTCAAGTTCCATTATATCCTTCCTGAGCACCGGTGCCCAAAACTGGACACAGTACTCCATGTGCGGTCTAACTAGGGATTTGTACAGAGGCAGTATAATGCTCTCATCATGTGTATCCAGACCTCTTTTAATGCACCCCATGATCCTGTTTGCCTTGGCAGCTGCTGCCTGGCACTGGCTGCTCCAGGTAAGTTTATCATTAACTAGGATCCCCAAGTCCTTCTCCCTGTCAGATTTACCCAGTGGTTTCCCGTTCAGTGTGTAATGGTGATATTGATTCCCTCTTCCCATGTGTATAACCTTACATTTATCATTGTTAAACCTCATCTGCCACCTTTCAGCCCAAGTTTCCAACTTATCCAGATCCATCTGTAGCAGAATACTTTCATTCTGATCTGTGTTTGAATCAGAAAAGTGGCAACATAGAGTAAGCGCTCGTGCAAATTTATTCACGTCCACGATAGTGCTGTCGGTGAAAAAAAAAAGTCCTTTAGATAATATTTGGAGTTGTGATGTAGTCAGAAAATAGCTGGATAAATTGACTACCATCTGTTTTAGGGTCTCCGGTGTCTCTGGGCATATCTGTTTGGAGCCTCCTCCTCCTCCTGTAGCGTTTTTTGGGGGTTCTGAAAGAATAATCATATATTGGTGTATTTTTCTGCCCCTTATACGTATAGTGTTATTGATAGTATTGAATAACTGGCCATGGAGGAATCTGATCTATCCTAGGAATGGTGTCATTAGTATCCTCCGCAGAAGTGTTGGTGAAGCTGGCTCTTCTCTGGTGTCTGTTTTGGAAGCGTTTATATTTCCCACTATTCTTTGATATTGATTCGAGATTTATTACCCCTATTCCCGTGTTTCCGCCTCCAGATATAGACCCCAGTGTTAGCGTAATCTGCCCAATCTCTGGAAAATGTAATCTTCACGGATTCAGTAATGTGTTCTTCCATTTTTCTTATATTACTACTCCAGGCATCATATTGTTTCTGTGCATTAAAAGATGTCATAGAAGATCTAGCTTGATCTATATTAGATTTGATATTAGCCAATATTTTCTCAAATTGTATAATTGATTTCATAAAACGAAAAGAACAATCATCCAGTATAAGGTGCCATTGTTTCATAAAGTCTTCACAATAAACTGTTGCCACATTCTGACGTGTCTGGTCTTTTTCAATTCACTTGTATTGAACGAGGCCATGTTCATCTAGTTGGTGTATGACCGCATGTATGCTATTCACATACTTATAGTCATACACCTGCCTTCTCCATGTTCATCTAGTTGGTATGTGACCTCATGTATGCCATTCACATACTTACAGTCACACCCTTGCCTACTCCGTATTCATCTAGTTGGTATGTGACCACATGTATGCTGATGACCTCAGGTTAGCATCCTCAATAATCAGAACCTCCCACTCCCGTCTCCAAGACTTTACACGTGCTGCGCCGATTCTTTGGAATGCACTACCTAGGATAATACGATTAATCCCCAATCCCCACAGTTTTAAGCGTGCCCTAAAAACTCATTTGTTCAGACTGGCCTACCGCCTCAATGCATTAACCTAACGATCCCTGTGTGGCCTATATTAAAAAAAAAAAAAAAAAAAAAAATTAATTAACTGTTCATGCAGCTTTACATGAACACCCAAGCCTTACACTATGGCTGGTCCGAATAACTATAGCAATTGTTACCATCCACCTCTCGTGTCTCCCCTTTTCCTCATAGTTTGTAAGCTTACGAGCAGGGCCCTCACTCCTCTTGGTATCTGTTTTGAACTGTATTTCTGTTATGCTGTAATGTCTATTGTATGTACAAGTCCCCTCTATAATTTGTAAAGCGCTGCGGAATATGTTGGCGCTATATAAATAAAAATTATTATTATTATTATGTATGCCATTCACATACTTACAGTTAAACACGTGCCAACTCCATATTATTTGTAGTTGGTATGTGACCGCATGTATGCCATTTACATACTTATAGTCACACACTTGCCTACTCCGTGTTCATCTAGTTGGTATGTAATCGTATGTATGCCATTCACATACTTACAGTCACACACCTGCCGGCTCCGTGTTCGTCTAGTTGGTATATGACCGCATGTATGCCATTCACGTACTTACAGTCACACACTTGCCTACTCTGTGTTCATCTAGTTGGTATGTGACCGCTTGTATGCCATTCTCATACTTACAGTCACACACCTGTCTACTACCGACGTCGGCACTTAAAAATCATGACGTGCGCACACTGCCTGCTGTAAGGGTTCACAAGTCTGAAATCACATAGAGTGACTGCAGACTTGTACCCCAAGGTTGGACATCCCCTTGAAAGTTGAATGTATAGAGAAACAATGACTCTGTAAAAGCAAAACGGTGCAACATTTTTAATTAAACCCAATTGGAAAAAATGATTTCCAGACCGAAAAACATGCAATTACGTAAAAATAAAAATGCTCCCAAAGGTTAACAAATTCAATCCATTTAAACCACAAAATATCCATATAATGTGGATTAATGCAGTTGTACTACTTTTTCCAAGTGCATTAGCCTGGCCCCAATGTATTTGCATGCTGATTTGCATATGGCTTCTTTGTTAGGTTTCTCATGACTGTCACACACAAACATAGTAACATAGTAACATAGTTAGTAAGGCCGAAAAAAGACATTTGTCCATCCAGTTCAGCCTATATTCCATCATAATAAATTCCCAGATCTACGTCCTTCTACAGAACCTAATAATTGTATGATACAATATTGTTCTGCTCCAGGAAGACATCCAGGCCTCTCTTGAACCCCTCGACTGAGTTCGCCATCACCACCTCCTCAGGCAAGCAATTCCAGATTCTCACTGCCCTAACAGTAAAGAATCCTCTTCTATGTTGGTGGAAAAACCTTCTCTCCTCCAGACGCAAAGAATGCCCCCTTGTGCCCGTCACCTTCCTTGGTATAAACAGATCCTCAGCGAGATATTTGTATTGTCCCCTTATATACTTATACATGGTTATTAGATCGCCCCTCAGTCGTCTTTTTTCTAGACTAAATAATCCTAATTTCGCTAATCTATCTGGGTATTGTAGTTCTCCCATCCCCTTTATTAATTTTGTTGCCCTCCTTTGTACTCTCTCTAGTTCCATTATATCCTTCCTGAGCACCGGTGCCCAAAACTGGACACAGTACTCCATGTGCGGTCTAACTAGGGATTTGTACAGAGGCAGTATAATGCTCTCATCATGTGTATCCAGACCTCTTTTAATGCACCCCATGATCCTGTTTGCCTTGGCAGCTGCTGCCTGGCACTGGCTGCTCCAGGTAAGTTTATCATTAACTAGGATCCCCAAGTCCTTCTCCCTGTCAGATTTACCCAGTGGTTTCCCATTCAGTGTGTAATGGTGACATTGATTCCTTCTTCCCATGTGTATAACCTTACATTTATCATTGTTAAACCTCATCTGCCACCTTTCAGCCCAAGTTTCCAACTTATCCAGATCCATCTGTAGCAGAATACTATCTTCTCTTGTATTAACTGCTTTACATAGTTTTGTATCATCTGCAAATATCGATATTTTACTGTGTAAACCTTCTACCAGATCATTAATGAATATGTTGAAGAGAACAGGTCCCAATACTGACCCCTGCGGTACCCCACTGGTCACAGCGACCTAGTTAGAGACTATACCATTTATAACCACCCTCTGCTTTCTATCACTAAGCCAGTTACTAACCCATTTACACACAATTTCCCCCAGACCAAGCATTCTCATTTTGTGTACCAACCTCTTGTGCGGCACGGTATCAAACGCTTTGGAAAAATCGAGATATACCACGTCCAATGACTCACCGTGGTCCAGCCTATAGCTTACCTCTTCATAAAAACTGATTAGATTGGTTTGACAGGAGCGATTTCTCATAAACCCATGCTGATATGGAGTTAAACAGTTATTCTCATTGAGATAATCCAGAATAACATCCCTCAGAAACCCTTCAAATATTTTACCAACAATAGAGGTTAGACTTACTGGCCTATAATTTCCAGGTTCACTTTTAGAGCCCTTTTTGAATATTGGCACCACATTTGCTATGCGCCAATCCTGCGGAACAGACCCTGTCGCTATAGAGTCCCTAAAAATAAGAAATAATGGTTTATCTATTACATTACTTAGTTCTCTTAGTACTCGTGGGTGTATGCCATCCGGACCCGGAGATTTATCTATTTTAATCTTATTTAGCCGGTTTCGCACCTCTTCTTGGGTTAGATTGGTGACCCTTAATATAGGGTTTTCATTGTTTCTTGGGATTTCACCTAGCATTTCATTTTCCACCGTGAATACCGTGGAGAAGAAGGTGTTTAATATGTTAGCTTTTTCCTCGTCATCTACAACCATTCTTTCCTCACTATTTTTTAAGGGGCCTACATTTTCAGTTTTTATTCTTTTACTATTGATATAGTTGAAGAACAGTTTGGGATTAGTTTTACTCTCCTTAGCAATGTGCTTCTCTGTTTCCTTTTTGGCAGCTTTAATTAGTTTTTAAGATAAAGTATTTTTATCCCTATAGTTTTTTAGAGCTTCAATGGTGCCATCCTGCTTTAGTAGTGCAAATGCTTTCTTTTTACTGTTAATTGCCTGTCTTACTTCTTTGTTTAGCCACATTGGATTTTTCCTATTTCTAGTCCTTTTATTCCCACAAGGTATAAACCGCTTACACTGCCTATTTAGGATGTTCTTAAACATTTTCCATTTAATATCTGTATTCTTATTTCTGAGGATATTGTCCCAGTCTACCAGATTAAGGGCATCTCTAAGCTGGTCAAACTTTGCCTTGCTAAAGTTCAGTGTTTTTGTGACTCCCTGATGAAGGAATCCGCGTCATTCCGAAACGCGTTGGTTTTTGGCTCCCACTGCGATCCGTAGTGTCTCCAGGGGCACCACGTGACTGAAGAACACGTGACCTGAACGTCACTGCAGGTCCTGCGAAGCAACATATCAGGACTTTCAAGCCGCGGCCGCACAGGCGCTTGTCACCGGCCGGGACAGCGCCTGCATAAGCCGCTTAGAAGAAGCAAACTCCCGGATCTATAAGTCGAGCATTCAGCAACGTCCATTTGCAGCAATCACGGAGATTCTTAAAGGCACCTATCTACACTACAGGTCTGTACTGAGGCTGAACGTGCAGCCACCACGTCTGTATTGATTTATATACAAGTACCCGCTTGTTACTACATTGACTTTATTTTCAGGCAGTTACGGGTGCCTTACTAATAGCGTTTAAATCACAGGAGCGTATTATTATATTATTTTTTTATTATAACATATTTTTATCCTTTCTTGCTGGTATTTTGGGAGGATTGATAGTGCACTCCCGATCATATTAGCACATATTATAATAGTATCCTCACTTTTTTTGTAATAGGAACCATTTATTAATATCGTTTTCCTATTTCTTTTTCTCCATTATAGTTCCTAATTGCACTTATCTGAGTTTGAACATTTACATATACTGCTATGCGATTAACGCTCTTCACCTGACAGGTAATTTCGTATTGTGATTACTTGATTTTTGTGTATATAGAGCAGACTGCGCAGGTTTTACGTATTTTTTATATATATTTATTCATTTCTTTCTGTGTGTGATACAGAATATTACCTGCTGCGTCTCACTTTCATCTGCACCAGCGCCGCTATTTTTATTTACTTATTCAGTTTTATTTTCCTATTTCTAGTCCTTTTATTCCCACAAGGTATAAACCGCTTACACTGCCTATTTAGGATGTTCTTAAACATTTTCCATTTAATATCTGTATTCTTATTTCTGAGGATATTGTCCCAGTCTACCAGATTAAGGGCATCTCTAAGCTGGTCAAACTTTGCCTTGCTAAAGTTCAGTGTTTTTGTGACTCCCTGACAAGTCCCCCTTAGTGAAAGACAGGTGAAACTGCACAATATTGTGGTCGCTATTTCCTAGCTGCCCGACCACCTGCAGATTTGTTATTCTGTCAGGTCTATTAGATAGTATTAGGTCTAAAAGTGCTGCTCCTCTGGTTGGATTCTGCACCAATTGTGAAAGATAATTTTTCTTGGTTATTAGCAGAAACCTGTTGACTTTATGGGTTTCACAGGTTTCTGTTTCCCAGTTAATATCCGGGTAGTTAAAGTCCCCCATAACCAGGACCTCATTATGGGCTGCAGCTTCATCTATCTGCTTTAGAAGTAGACTTTCCATGGTTTCTGTTATATTTGGGGGTTTGTAACAGACCCCAATGAGAATTTTAATCAGACTGTAACCCTGTAAGTTAACTGCCCAGTCATAGCTTTCATCTAACCATGTCTCGGTTATTCCCACTATGTCAAAGTTACCTGTAGATATTTCTGCTTCTAGTTCTTCCATCTTGTTTGTCAGGCTTTTGGCGTTTGCAAGCATGCAGTTTAGAGGATTTTGTTTTGTTCCAATCTCCTCGCTGTGGATTGTTTTAGAAATGTTCTTACCGCCCTTCTGAGTATGTTTTCCTGGATCTTCTTTGTTCAAGTCTAATGTTTTTCTTCCCGTCCCCTCTTCTTCTAGTTTAACGCCCTCCTGATGAGTGTAGCGAGTCTTCTGGCGAATGTGTGTTTCCCAGGTTTGTTGAGGTGTAGTCCGTCTCTGGCGAGGAGTCCATCGTACAAGTAATTCACACCGTGGTCCAGGAATCCGAATCCTTGTTGTCTGCACCATCGTCTTAGCCAGTTGTTTGCATCAAGGATCCTGTTCCATCTCCTGGTGCCATGCCCGTCTACTGGAAGGATAGAAGAAAAAACTACCTGTGCATCCAGTTCCTTTACTTTCTTCCCCAACTCTTCAAAGTCTTTGCAGATTGTCGGTAGGTCCTTCCTTGCCGTGTCATTGGTGCCAACATGTATCAGAAGAAATGGGTGGACGTCCTTGGAGTTGAAGAGCTTTGGTATCCTATCGGTCACATCCTTGATCATCGCACCTGGAAGGCAGCATACTTCTCTTGCAGTTATGTCCGGTCTGCAGATGGCTGCTTCTGTGCCTCTCAGTAGTGAGTCTCCCACCACCACCACTCTTCGTTGCTTCTTGGCTGTACTTTTTGCTGTCACTTGTTGCTGTGTGCCCTTTTCTTTTTTGCTTGCTGGTATTGCTTCATCCTTAGGTGTGCCATCTTCATCCTCTACAAAGATTTGATATCGGTTCTTCAGTTGTGTGGTTGGTGATTTCTCCATGGTCTTCTTGCTTCTTTTGGTCACATGCTTCCACTCATCTGCTTTTGGAGGTTCTCTGACACTTTTTTCACCTTCTGTGACCAGTAGAGATGCTTCTGTTCTGTCTAGAAAGTCTTCATTCTCTTTCATGAGTTTCAAAGTTGCTATTCTTTCTTCCAGACCCCGCACCTTTTCTTCTAAAAGGGCCACTAGTCTACACTTCTGACAGGTGAAATTTAATTCTTCTTCTGGTCGATCTGTGAACATGTAGCACATGCTGCAGCTCACCATGTAGGTTGTCACATCTGCCATGTTGCTCCTAGATCCTGCTGACTTGCTGTGTGTTTTCCTTCTTGTGTAATCTACTCAGCCAAGCTCTCTTGCAATAATGTCCTACAGGCAAAAACTCGTACCCAACGATCTTCTAGCTTAGGGAGACTCTTCGCTTTCCCAGAAGGCACCTGGAATATGCAAATTAGCCTCCTCAAGCTTGGATCCCTGGTTTGGTGATTCTTTCCAAGCAGCTGGTCCCGGCTGTACCCAACGATCTTCTAGCTTAGGGAGACTCTTCGCTTTCCCAGAAGGCACCTGGAATATGCAAATTAGCCTCCTCAAGCTTGGATCCCTGGTTTGGTGATTCTTTCCAAGCAGCTGGTCCCGGCTGTACCCAACGATCTTCTAGCTTAGGGAGACTCTTCGCTTTCCCAGAAGGCACCTGGAATATGCAAATTAGCCTCCTCAAGCTGGAATCCCTGGTTTGGTGATTCTTTCCAAGCAGCTGGTCCCGGCTGTACCCAACGATCTTCTAGCTTAGGGAGACTCTTCGCTTTCCCAGAAGGCACCTGGAATATGCAAATTAGCCTCCTCAAGCTGGAATCCCTGGTTTGGTGATTCTTTCCAAGCAGCTGGTCCCGGCTGTACCCAACGATCTTCTAGCTTAGGGAGACTCTTCGCTTTCCCAGAAGGCACCTGGAATATGCAAATTAGCCTCCTCAAGCTGGAATCCCTGGTTTGGTGATTCTTTCCAAGCAGCTGGTCCCGGCTGTACCCAACGATCTTCTAGCTTAGGGAGACTCTTCGCTTTCCCAGAAGGCACCTGGAATATGCAAATTAGCCTCCTCAAGCTGGAATCCCTGGTTTGGTGATTCTTTCCAAGCAGCTGGTCCCGGCTGTACCCAACGATCTTCTAGCTTAGGGAGACTCTTCGCTTTCCCAGAAGGCACCTGGAATATGCAAATTAGCCTCCTCAAGCTGGAATCCCTGGTTTGGTGATTCTTTCCAAGCAGCTGGTCCCGGCTGTACCCAACGATCTTCTAGCTTAGGGAGACTCTTCGCTTTCCCAGAAGGCACCTGGAATATGCAAATTAGCCTCCTCAAGCTGGAATCCCTGGTTTGGTGATTCTTTCCAAGCAGCTGGTCCCGGCTGTACCCAACGATCTTCTAGCTTAGGGAGACTCTTCGCTTTCCCAGAAGGCACCTGGAATATGCAAATTAGCCTCCTCAAGCTGGAATCCCTGGTTTGGTGATTCTTTCCAAGCAGCTGGTCCCGGCTGTACCCAACGATCTTCTAGCTTAGGGAGACTCTTCGCTTTCCCAGAAGGCACCTGGAATATGCAAATTAGCCTCCTCAAGCTGGAATCCCTGGTTTGGTGATTCTTTCCAAGCAGCTGGTCCCGGCTGTACCCAACGATCTTCTAGCTTAGGGAGACTCTTCGCTTTCCCAGAAGGCACCTGGAATATGCAAATTAGCCTCCTCAAGCTGGAATCCCTGGTTTGGTGATTCTTTCCAAGCAGCTGGTCCCGGCTGTACCCAACGATCTTCTAGCTTAGGGAGACTCTTCGCTTTCCCAGAAGGCACCTGGAATATGCAAATTAGCCTCCTCAAGCTGGAATCCCTGGTTTGGTGATTCTTTCCAAGCAGCTGGTCCCGGCTGTACCCAACGATCTTCTAGCTTAGGGAGACTCTTCGCCTTCCCAGAAGGCACCTGGAATATGCAAATTAGCCTCCTCAAGCTGGAATCCCTGGTTTGGTGATTCTTTCCAAGCAGCTGGTCCCGGCTGTACCCAACGATCTTCTAGCTTAGGGAGACTCTTCGCCTTCCCAGAAGGCACCTGGAATATGCAAATTAGCCTCCTCAAGCTGGAATCCCTGGTTTGGTGATTCTTTCCAAGCAGCTGGTCCCGGCTGTACCCAACGATCTTCTAGCTTAGGGAGACTCTTCGCCTTCCCAGAAGGCACCTGGAATATGCAAATTAGCCTCCTCAAGCTGGAATCCCTGGTTCGGTGATTCTTTCCAAGCAGCTGGTCCCGGCTGTACCCAACGATCTTCTAGCTTAGGGAGACTCTTCGCCTTCCCAGAAGGCACCTGGAATATGCAAATTAGCCTCCTCAAGCTGGAATCCCTGGTTCGGTGATTCTTTCCAAGCAGCTGGTCCCGGCTGTACCCAACGATCTTCTAGCTTAGGGAGACTCTTCGCCTTCCCAGAAGGCACCTGGAATATGCAAATTAGCCTCCTCAAGCTGGAATCCCTGGTTCGGTGATTCTTTCCAAGCAGCTGGTCCCGGCTGTACCCAACGATCTTCTAGCTTAGGGAGACTCTTCGCTTTCCCAGAAGGCACCTGGAATATGCAAATTAGCCTCCTCAAGCTGGAATCCCTGGTTCGGTGATTCTTTCCAAGCAGCTGGTCCCGGCTGTACCCAACGATCTTCTAGCTTAGGGAGACTCTTCGCTTTCCCAGAAGGCACCTGGAATATGCAAATTAGCCTCCTCAAGCTGGAATCCCTGGTTCGGTGATTCTTTCCAAGCAGCTGGTCCCGGCTGTACCCAACGATCTTCTAGCTTAGGGAGACTCTTCGCTTTCCCAGAAGGCACCTGGAATATGCAAATTAGCCTCCTCAAGCTGGAATCCCTGGTTCGGTGATTCTTTCCAAGCAGCTGGTCCCGGCTGTACCCAACGATCTTCTAGCTTAGGGAGACTCTTCGCTTTCCCAGAAGGCACCTGGAATATGCAAATTAGCCTCCTCAAGCTGGAATCCCTGGTTCGGTGATTCTTTCCAAGCAGCTGGTCCCGGCTGTACCCAACGATCTTCTAGCTTAGGGAGACTCTTCGCTTTCCCAGAAGGCACCTGGAATATGCAAATTAGCCTCCTCAAGCTGGAATCCCTGGTTCGGTGATTCTTTCCAAGCAGCTGGTCCCGGCTGTACCCAACGATCTTCTAGCTTAGGGAGACTCTTCGCTTTCCCAGAAGGCACCTGGAATATGCAAATTAGCCTCCTCAAGCTGGAATCCCTGGTTCGGTGATTCTTTCCAAGCAGCTGGTCCCGGCTGTACCCAACGATCTTCTAGCTTAGGGAGACTCTTCGCTTTCCCAGAAGGCACCTGGAATATGCAAATTAGCCTCCTCAAGCTGGAATCCCTGGTTCGGTGATTCTTTCCAAGCAGCTGGTCCCGGCTGTACCCAACGATCTTCTAGCTTAGGGAGCCTCTTCGCTTTCCCAGAAGGCACCTGGAATATGCAAATTAGCCTCCTCAAGCTGGAATCCCTGGTTCGGTGATTCTTTCCAAGCAGCTGGTCCCGGCTGTACCCAACGATCTTCTAGCTTAGGGAGCCTCTGCGCTTTCCCAGAAGGCACCTGGAATATGCAAATTAGCCTCCTCAAGCTGGAATCCCTGGTTCGGTGATTCTTTCCAAGCAGCTGGTCCCGGCTGTACCCAACGATCTTCTAGCTTAGGGAGCCTCTGCGCTTTCCCAGAAGGCACCTGGAATATGCAAATTAGCCTCCTCAAGCTGGAATCCCTGGTTCGGTGATTCTTTCCAAGCAGCTGGTCCCGGCTGTACCCAACGATCTTCTAGCTTAGGGAGCCTCTGCGCTTTCCCAGAAGGCACCTGGAATATGCAAATTAGCCTCCTCAAGCTGGAATCCCTGGTTCGGTGATTCTTTCCAAGCAGCTGGTCCCGGCTGTACCCAACGATCTTCTAGCTTAGGGAGCCTCTGCGCTTTCCCAGAAGGCACCTGGAATATGCAAATTAGCCTCCTCAAGCTGGAATCCCTGGTTCGGTGATTCTTTCCAAGCAGCTGGTCCCGGCTGTACCCAACGATCTTCTAGCTTAGGGAGCCTCTGCGCTTTCCCAGAAGGCACCTGGAATATGCAAATTAGCCTCCTCAAGCTGGAATCCCTGGTTCGGTGATTCTTTCCAAGCAGCTGGTCCCGGCTGTACCCAACGATCTTCTAGCTTAGGGAGCCTCTGCGCTTTCCCAGAAGGCACCTGGAATATGCAAATTAGCCTCCTCAAGCTGGAATCCCTGGTTCGGTGATTCTTTCCAAGCAGCTGGTCCCGGCTGTACCCAACGATCTTCTAGCTTAGGGAGCCTCTGCGCTTTCCCAGAAGGCACCTGGAATATGCAAATTAGCCTCCTCAAGCTGGAATCCCTGGTTCGGTGATTCTTTCCAAGCAGCTGGTCCCGGCTGTACCCAACGATCTTCTAGCTTAGGGAGCCTCTGCGCTTTCCCAGAAGGCACCTGGAATATGCAAATTAGCCTCCTCAAGCTGGAATCCCTGGTTCGGTGATTCTTTCCAAGCAGCTGGTCCCGGCTGTACCCAACGATCTTCTAGCTTAGGGAGCCTCTGCGCTTTCCCAGAAGGCACCTGGAATATGCAAATTAGCCTCCTCAAGCTGGAATCCCTGGTTCGGTGATTCTTTCCAAGCAGCTGGTCCCGGCTGTACCCAACGATCTTCTAGCTTAGGGAGCCTCTGCGCTTTCCCAGAAGGCACCTGGAATATGCAAATTAGCCTCCTCAAGCTGGAATCCCTGGTTCGGTGATTCTTTCCAAGCAGCTGGTCCCGGCTGTACCCAACGATCTTCTAGCTTAGGGAGCCTCTGCGCTTTCCCAGAAGGCACCTGGAATATGCAAATTAGCCTCCTCGAGCTGGAATCCCTGGTTCGGTGATTCTTTCCAAGCAGCTGGTCCCGGCTGTACCCAACGATCTTCTAGCTTAGGGAGCCTCTGCGCTTTCCCAGAAGGCACCTGGAATATGCAAATTAGCCTCCTCGAGCTGGAATCCCTGGTTCGGTGATTCTTTCCAAGCAGCTGGTCCCGGCTGTACCCAACGATCTTCTAGCTTAGGGAGCCTCTGCGCTTTCCCAGAAGGCACCTGGAATATGCAAATTAGCCTCCTCGAGCTGGAATCCCTGGTTCGGTGATTCTTTCCAAGCAGCTGGTCCCGGCTGTACCCAACGATCTTCTAGCTTAGGGAGCCTCTGCGCTTTCCCAGAAGGCACCTGGAATATGCAAATTAGCCTCCTCGAGCTGGAATCCCTGGTTCGGTGATTCTTTCCAAGCAGCTGGTCCCGGCTGTACCCAACGATCTTCTAGCTTAGGGAGCCTCTGCGCTTTCCCAGAAGGCACCTGGAATATGCAAATTAGCCTCCTCGAGCTGGAATCCCTGGTTCGGTGATTCTTTCCAAGCAGCTGGTCCCGGCTGTACCCAACGATCTTCTAGCTTAGGGAGCCTCTGCGCTTTCCCAGAAGGCACCTGGAATATGCAAATTAGCCTCCTCGAGCTGGAATCCCTGGTTCGGTGATTCTTTCCAAGCAGCTGGTCCCGGCTGTACCCAACGATCTTCTAGCTTAGGGAGCCTCTGCGCTTTCCCAGAAGGCACCTGGAATATGCAAATTAGCCTCCTCGAGCTGGAATCCCTGGTTCGGTGATTCTTTCCAAGCAGCTGGTCCCGGCTGTACCCAACGATCTTCTAGCTTAGGGAGCCTCTGCGCTTTCCCAGAAGGCACCTGGAATATGCAAATTAGCCTCCTCGAGCTGGAATCCCTGGTTCGGTGATTCTTTCCAAGCAGCTGGTCCCGGCTGTACCCAACGATCTTCTAGCTTAGGGAGCCTCTGCGCTTTCCCAGAAGGCACCTGGAATATGCAAATTAGCCTCCTCGAGCTGGAATCCCTGGTTCGGTGATTCTTTCCAAGCAGCTGGTCCCGGCTGTACCCAACGATCTTCTAGCTTAGGGAGCCTCTGCGCTTTCCCAGAAGGCACCTGGAATATGCAAATTAGCCTCCTCGAGCTGGAATCCCTGGTTCGGTGATTCTTTCCAAGCAGCTGGTCCCGGCTGTACCCAACGATCTTCTAGCTTAGGGAGCCTCTGCGCTTTCCCAGAAGGCACCTGGAATATGCAAATTGGCCTCCTCGAGCTGGAATCCCTGGTTCGGTGATTCTTTCCAAGCAGCTGGTCCCGGCTGTACCCAACGATCTTCTAGCTTAGGGAGCCTCTGCGCTTTCCCAGAAGGCACCTGGAATATGCAAATTGGCCTCCTCGAGCTGGAATCCCTGGTTCGGTGATTCTTTCCAAGCAGCTGGTCCCGGCTGTACCCAACGATCTTCTAGCTTAGGGAGCCTCTGCGCTTTCCCAGAAGGCACCTGGAATATGCAAATTGGCCTCCTCGAGCTGGAATCCCTGGTTCGGTGATTCTTTCCAAGCAGCTGGTCCCGGCTGTACCCAACGATCTTCTAGCTTAGGGAGCCTCTGCGCTTTCCCAGAAGGCACCTGGAATATGCAAATTGGCCTCCTCGAGCTGGAATCCCTGGTTCGGTGATTCTTTCCAAGCAGCTGGTCCCGGCTGTACCCAACGATCTTCTAGCTTAGGGAGCCTCTGCGCTTTCCCAGAAGGCACCTGGAATATGCAAATTGGCCTCCTCGAGCTGGAATCCCTGGTTCGGTGATTCTTTCCAAGCAGCTGGTCCCGGCTGTACCCAACGATCTTCTAGCTTAGGGAGCCTCTGCGCTTTCCCAGAAGGCACCTGGAATATGCAAATTGGCCTCCTCGAGCTGGAATCCCTGGTTCGGTGATTCTTTCCAAGCAGCTGGTCCCGGCTGTACCCAACGATCTTCTAGCTTAGGGAGCCTCTGCGCTTTCCCAGAAGGCACCTGGAATATGCAAATTGGCCTCCTCGAGCTGGAATCCCTGGTTCGGTGATTCTTTCCAAGCAGCTGGTCCCGGCTGTACCCAACGATCTTCTAGCTTAGGGAGCCTCTGCGCTTTCCCAGAAGGCACCTGGAATATGCAAATTAGCCTCCTCGAGCTGGAATCCCTGGTTCGGTGATTCTTTCCAAGCAGCTGGTCCCGGCTGTACCCAACGATCTTCTAGCTTAGGGAGCCTCTGCGCTTTCCCAGAAGGCACCTGGAATATGCAAATTAGCCTCCTCGAGCTGGAATCCCTGGTTCGGTGATTCTTTCCAAGCAGCTGGTCCCGGCTGTACCCAACGATCTTCTAGCTTAGGGAGCCTCTGCGCTTTCCCAGAAGGCACCTGGAATATGCAAATTAGCCTCCTCGAGCTGGAATCCCTGGTTCGGTGATTCTTTCCAAGCAGCTGGTCCCGGCTGTACCCAACGATCTTCTAGCTTAGGGAGCCTCTGCGCTTTCCCAGAAGGCACCTGGAATATGCAAATTAGCCTCCTCGAGCTGGAATCCCTGGTTCGGTGATTCTTTCCAAGCAGCTGGTCCCGGCTGTACCCAACGATCTTCTAGCTTAGGGAGCCTCTGCGCTTTCCCAGAAGGCACCTGGAATATGCAAATTAGCCTCCTCGAGCTGGAATCCCTGGTTCGGTGATTCTTTCCAAGCAGCTGGTCCCGGCTGTACCCAACGATCTTCTAGCTTAGGGAGCCTCTGCGCTTTCCCAGAAGGCACCTGGAATATGCAAATTAGCCTCCTCGAGCTGGAATCCCTGGTTCGGTGATTCTTTCCAAGCAGCTGGTCCCGGCTGTACCCAACGATCTTCTAGCTTAGGGAGCCTCTGCGCTTTCCCAGAAGGCACCTGGAATATGCAAATTAGCCTCCTCGAGCTGGAATCCCTGGTTCGGTGATTCTTTCCAAGCAGCTGGTCCCGGCTGTACCCAACGATCTTCTAGCTTAGGGAGCCTCTGCGCTTTCCCAGAAGGCACCTGGAATATGCAAATTAGCCTCCTCGAGCTGGAATCCCTGGTTCGGTGATTCTTTCCAAGCAGCTGGTCCCGGCTGTACCCAACGATCTTCTAGCTTAGGGAGCCTCTGCGCTTTCCCAGAAGGCACCTGGAATATGCAAATTAGCCTCCTCGAGCTGGAATCCCTGGTTCGGTGATTCTTTCCAAGCAGCTGGTCCCGGCTGTACCCAACGATCTTCTAGCTTAGGGAGCCTCTGCGCTTTCCCAGAAGGCACCTGGAATATGCAAATTAGCCTCCTCGAGCTGGAATCCCTGGTTCGGTGATTCTTTCCAAGCAGCTGGTCCCGGCTGTACCCAACGATCTTCTAGCTTAGGGAGCCTCTGCGCTTTCCCAGAAGGCACCTGGAATATGCAAATTAGCCTCCTCGAGCTGGAATCCCTGGTTCGGTGATTCTTTCCAAGCAGCTGGTCCCGGCTGTACCCAACGATCTTCTAGCTTAGGGAGCCTCTGCGCTTTCCCAGAAGGCACCTGGAATATGCAAATTAGCCTCCTCGAGCTGGAATCCCTGGTTCGGTGATTCTTTCCAAGCAGCTGGTCCCGGCTGTACCCAACGATCTTCTAGCTTAGGGAGCCTCTGCGCTTTCCCAGAAGGCACCTGGAATATGCAAATTAGCCTCCTCGAGCTGGAATCCCTGGTTCGGTGATTCTTTCCAAGCAGCTGGTCCCGGCTGTACCCAACGATCTTCTAGCTTAGGGAGCCTCTGCGCTTTCCCAGAAGGCACCTGGAATATGCAAATTAGCCTCCTCGAGCTGGAATCCCTGGTTCGGTGATTCTTTCCAAGCAGCTGGTCCCGGCTGTACCCAACGATCTTCTAGCTTAGGGAGCCTCTGCGCTTTCCCAGAAGGCACCTGGAATATGCAAATTAGCCTCCTCGAGCTGGAATCCCTGGTTCGGTGATTCTTTCCAAGCAGCTGGTCCCGGCTGTACCCAACGATCTTCTAGCTTAGGGAGCCTCTGCGCTTTCCCAGAAGGCACCTGGAATATGCAAATTAGCCTCCTCGAGCTGGAATCCCTGGTTCGGTGATTCTTTCCAAGCAGCTGGTCCCGGCTGTACCCAACGATCTTCTAGCTTAGGGAGCCTCTGCGCTTTCCCAGAAGGCACCTGGAATATGCAAATTAGCCTCCTCGAGCTGGAATCCCTGGTTCGGTGATTCTTTCCAAGCAGCTGGTCCCGGCTGTACCCAACGATCTTCTAGCTTAGGGAGCCTCTGCGCTTTCCCAGAAGGCACCTGGAATATGCAAATTAGCCTCCTCGAGCTGGAATCCCTGGTTCGGTGATTCTTTCCAAGCAGCTGGTCCCGGCTGTACCCAACGATCTTCTAGCTTAGGGAGCCTCTGCGCTTTCCCAGAAGGCACCTGGAATATGCAAATTAGCCTCCTCGAGCTGGAATCCCTGGTTCGGTGATTCTTTCCAAGCAGCTGGTCCCGGCTGTACCCAACGATCTTCTAGCTTAGGGAGCCTCTGCGCTTTCCCAGAAGGCACCTGGAATATGCAAATTAGCCTCCTCGAGCTGGAATCCCTGGTTCGGTGATTCTTTCCAAGCAGCTGGTCCCGGCTGTACCCAACGATCTTCTAGCTTAGGGAGCCTCTGCGCTTTCCCAGAAGGCACCTGGAATATGCAAATTAGCCTCCTCGAGCTGGAATCCCTGGTTCGGTGATTCTTTCCAAGCAGCTGGTCCCGGCTGTACCCAACGATCTTCTAGCTTAGGGAGCCTCTGCGCTTTCCCAGAAGGCACCTGGAATATGCAAATTAGCCTCCTCGAGCTGGAATCCCTGGTTCGGTGATTCTTTCCAAGCAGCTGGTCCCGGCTGTACCCAACGATCTTCTAGCTTAGGGAGCCTCTGCGCTTTCCCAGAAGGCACCTGGAATATGCAAATTAGCCTCCTCGAGCTGGAATCCCTGGTTCGGTGATTCTTTCCAAGCAGCTGGTCCCGGCTGTACCCAACGATCTTCTAGCTTAGGGAGCCTCTGCGCTTTCCCAGAAGGCACCTGGAATATGCAAATTAGCCTCCTCGAGCTGGAATCCCTGGTTCGGTGATTCTTTCCAAGCAGCTGGTCCCGGCTGTACCCAACGATCTTCTAGCTTAGGGAGCCTCTGCGCTTTCCCAGAAGGCACCTGGAATATGCAAATTAGCCTCCTCGAGCTGGAATCCCTGGTTCGGTGATTCTTTCCAAGCAGCTGGTCCCGGCTGTACCCAACGATCTTCTAGCTTAGGGAGCCTCTGCGCTTTCCCAGAAGGCACCTGGAATATGCAAATTAGCCTCCTCGAGCTGGAATCCCTGGTTCGGTGATTCTTTCCAAGCAGCTGGTCCCGGCTGTACCCAACGATCTTCTAGCTTAGGGAGCCTCTGCGCTTTCCCAGAAGGCACCTGGAATATGCAAATTAGCCTCCTCGAGCTGGAATCCCTGGTTCGGTGATTCTTTCCAAGCAGCTGGTCCCGGCTGTACCCAACGATCTTCTAGCTTAGGGAGCCTCTGCGCTTTCCCAGAAGGCACCTGGAATATGCAAATTAGCCTCCTCGAGCTGGAATCCCTGGTTCGGTGATTCTTTCCAAGCAGCTGGTCCCGGCTGTACCCAACGATCTTCTAGCTTAGGGAGCCTCTGCGCTTTCCCAGAAGGCACCTGGAATATGCAAATTAGCCTCCTCGAGCTGGAATCCCTGGTTCGGTGATTCTTTCCAAGCAGCTGGTCCCGGCTGTACCCAACGATCTTCTAGCTTAGGGAGCCTCTGCGCTTTCCCAGAAGGCACCTGGAATATGCAAATTAGCCTCCTCGAGCTGGAATCCCTGGTTCGGTGATTCTTTCCAAGCAGCTGGTCCCGGCTGTACCCAACGATCTTCTAGCTTAGGGAGCCTCTGCGCTTTCCCAGAAGGCACCTGGAATATGCAAATTAGCCTCCTCGAGCTGGAATCCCTGGTTCGGTGATTCTTTCCAAGCAGCTGGTCCCGGCTGTACCCAACGATCTTCTAGCTTAGGGAGCCTCTGCGCTTTCCCAGAAGGCACCTGGAATATGCAAATTAGCCTCCTCGAGCTGGAATCCCTGGTTCGGTGATTCTTTCCAAGCAGCTGGTCCCGGCTGTACCCAACGATCTTCTAGCTTAGGGAGCCTCTGCGCTTTCCCAGAAGGCACCTGGAATATGCAAATTAGCCTCCTCGAGCTGGAATCCCTGGTTCGGTGATTCTTTCCAAGCAGCTGGTCCCGGCTGTACCCAACGATCTTCTAGCTTAGGGAGCCTCTGCGCTTTCCCAGAAGGCACCTGGAATATGCAAATTAGCCTCCTCGAGCTTGAATCCCTGGTTCGGTGATTCTTTCCAAGCAGCTGGTCCCGGCTGTACCCAACGATCTTCTAGCTTAGGGAGCCTCTGCGCTTTCCCAGAAGGCACCTGGAATATGCAAATTAGCCTCCTCGAGCTTGAATCCCTGGTTCGGTGATTCTTTCCAAGCAGCTGGTCCCGGCTGTACCCAACGATCTTCTAGCTTAGGGAGCCTCTGCGCTTTCCCAGAAGGCACCTGGAATATGCAAATTAGCCTCCTCGAGCTTGAATCCCTGGTTCGGTGATTCTTTCCAAGCAGCTGGTCCCGGCTGTACCCAACGATCTTCTAGCTTAGGGAGCCTCTGCGCTTTCCCAGAAGGCACCTGGAATATGCAAATTAGCCTCCTCGAGCTTGAATCCCTGGTTCGGTGATTCTTTCCAAGCAGCTGGTCCCGGCTGTACCCAACGATCTTCTAGCTTAGGGAGCCTCTGCGCTTTCCCAGAAGGCACCTGGAATATGCAAATTAGCCTCCTCGAGCTTGAATCCCTGGTTCGGTGATTCTTTCCAAGCAGCTGGTCCCGGCTGTACCCAACGATCTTCTAGCTTAGGGAGCCTCTGCGCTTTCCCAGAAGGCACCTGGAATATGCAAATTAGCCTCCTCGAGCTTGAATCCCTGGTTCGGTGATTCTTTCCAAGCAGCTGGTCCCGGCTGTACCCAACGATCTTCTAGCTTAGGGAGCCTCTGCGCTTTCCCAGAAGGCACCTGGAATATGCAAATTAGCCTCCTCGAGCTTGAATCCCTGGTTCGGTGATTCTTTCCAAGCAGCTGGTCCCGGCTGTACCCAACGATCTTCTAGCTTAGGGAGCCTCTGCGCTTTCCCAGAAGGCACCTGGAATATGCAAATTAGCCTCCTCGAGCTTGAATCCCTGGTTCGGTGATTCTTTCCAAGCAGCTGGTCCCGGCTGTACCCAACGATCTTCTAGCTTAGGGAGCCTCTGCGCTTTCCCAGAAGGCACCTGGAATATGCAAATTAGCCTCCTCGAGCTTGAATCCCTGGTTCGGTGATTCTTTCCAAGCAGCTGGTCCCGGCTGTACCCAACGATCTTCTAGCTTAGGGAGCCTCTGCGCTTTCCCAGAAGGCACCTGGAATATGCAAATTAGCCTCCTCGAGCTTGAATCCCTGGTTCGGTGATTCTTTCCAAGCAGCTGGTCCCGGCTGTACCCAACGATCTTCTAGCTTAGGGAGCCTCTGCGCTTTCCCAGAAGGCACCTGGAATATGCAAATTAGCCTCCTCGAGCTTGAATCCCTGGTTCGGTGATTCTTTCCAAGCAGCTGGTCCCGGCTGTACCCAACGATCTTCTAGCTTAGGGAGCCTCTGCGCTTTCCCAGAAGGCACCTGGAATATGCAAATTAGCCTCCTCGAGCTTGAATCCCTGGTTCGGTGATTCTTTCCAAGCAGCTGGTCCCGGCTGTACCCAACGATCTTCTAGCTTAGGGAGCCTCTGCGCTTTCCCAGAAGGCACCTGGAATATGCAAATTAGCCTCCTCGAGCTTGAATCCCTGGTTCGGTGATTCTTTCCAAGCAGCTGGTCCCGGCTGTACCCAACGATCTTCTAGCTTAGGGAGCCTCTGCGCTTTCCCAGAAGGCACCTGGAATATGCAAATTAGCCTCCTCGAGCTTGAATCCCTGGTTCGGTGATTCTTTCCAAGCAGCTGGTCCCGGCTGTACCCAACGATCTTCTAGCTTAGGGAGCCTCTGCGCTTTCCCAGAAGGCACCTGGAATATGCAAATTAGCCTCCTCGAGCTTGAATCCCTGGTTCGGTGATTCTTTCCAAGCAGCTGGTCCCGGCTGTACCCAACGATCTTCTAGCTTAGGGAGCCTCTGCGCTTTCCCAGAAGGCACCTGGAATATGCAAATTAGCCTCCTCGAGCTTGAATCCCTGGTTCGGTGATTCTTTCCAAGCAGCTGGTCCCGGCTGTACCCAACGATCTTCTAGCTTAGGGAGCCTCTGCGCTTTCCCAGAAGGCACCTGGAATATGCAAATTAGCCTCCTCGAGCTTGAATCCCTGGTTCGGTGATTCTTTCCAAGCAGCTGGTCCCGGCTGTACCCAACGATCTTCTAGCTTAGGGAGCCTCTGCGCTTTCCCAGAAGGCACCTGGAATATGCAAATTAGCCTCCTCGAGCTTGAATCCCTGGTTCGGTGATTCTTTCCAAGCAGCTGGTCCCGGCTGTACCCAACGATCTTCTAGCTTAGGGAGCCTCTGCGCTTTCCCAGAAGGCACCTGGAATATGCAAATTAGCCTCCTCGAGCTTGAATCCCTGGTTCGGTGATTCTTTCCAAGCAGCTGGTCCCGGCTGTACCCAACGATCTTCTAGCTTAGGGAGCCTCTGCGCTTTCCCAGAAGGCACCTGGAATATGCAAATTAGCCTCCTCGAGCTTGAATCCCTGGTTCGGCGATTCTTTCCAAGCAGCTGGTCCCGGCTGTACCCAACGATCTTCTAGCTTAGGGAGACTCTGCGCTTTCCCAGAAGGCACCTGGAATATGCAAATTAGCCTCCTCGAGCTTGAATCCCTGGTTCGGCGATTCTTTCCAAGCAGCTGGTCCCGGCTGTACCCAACGATCTTCTAGCTTAGGGAGACTCTGCGCTTTCCCAGAAGGCACCTGGAATATGCAAATTAGCCTCCTCGAGCTTGAATCCCTGGTTCGGCGATTCTTTCCAAGCAGCTGGTCCCGGCTGTACCCAACGATCTTCTAGCTTAGGGAGACTCTGCGCTTTCCCAGAAGGCACCTGGAATATGCAAATTAGCCTCCTCGAGCTTGAATCCCTGGTTCGGCGATTCTTTCCAAGCAGCTGGTCCCGGCTGTACCCAACGATCTTCTAGCTTAGGGAGACTCTGCGCTTTCCCAGAAGGCAACTGGAATATGCAAATTAGCCTCCTCGAGCTTGAATCCCTGGTTTGGCGATTCTTTCCAAGCAGCTGGTCCCGGCTGTACCCAACGATCTTCTAGCTTAGGGAGACTCTGCGCTTTCCCAGAAGGCACCTGGAATATGCAAATTAGCCTCCTCAAGCTTGAATCCCTGGTTTGGCGATTCTTTCCAAGCAGCTGGTCCCAACGATCTTCTAGCTTAGGGAGACTCTGCGCTTTCCCAGAAGGCACCTGGAATATGCAAATTAGCCTCCTCAAGCTTGAATCCCTGGTTTGGTGATTCTTTCCAAGCAGCTGGTCCCGGCTGTACCCAACGATCTTCTAGCTTAGGGAGACTCTGCGCTTTCCCAGAAGGCACCTGGAATATGCAAATTAGCCTCCTCAAGCTTGAATCCCTGGTTTGGTGATTCTTTCCAAGCAGCTGGTCCCGGCTGTACCCAACGATCTTCTAGCTTAGGGAGACTCTTCGCTTTCCCAGAAAGCACCTAGAATATGCAAATTAGCCTCCTCAAGCTTGAATCCCTGGTTTGGTGATTCTTTCCAAGCAGCTGGTCCCGGCTGTACCCAACGATCTTCTAGCTTAGGGAGACTCTTCGCTTTCCCAGAAGGCACCTGGAATATGCAAATTAGCCTCCTCAAGCTTGAATCCTCAAGCTTGAATCCGATACCACCATTATTATTATTATTTATTGTTATAGCGCCATTTATTCTATGACGCTTTACTTGTGAGGAGGGGTTTACATAATAAAAACAAGTACAATAATCTTAAACAATACAAGTCATAACTGGTACAGGAGGAGTGAGGACCCTGCTCGTGAAGGATCACAATCTACTAGGGATGGGTGAGGATACAGTAGGTGAGGGTAGAGCTGGTTATGCAGCGGTTTGGTCGATCGGTGGTTACTGCAGGCTGTAGGCTTGTCGGAAGAGGTGGGTCTTCAGGTTCTTTTTGAAGGTTTCGATGGTAGGCGAGAGTCTGATATGTTGTGGTAGAGGGTTCCAGAGTAGGGGTGATACGCAAGAGAAATCTTGTATATGATTGTGGGAACAGGAGATAAGAGGGGAATAGAGAAGGAGATCTTGTGAGGATCGGAGGTTGCGTTTAGGTAAGTACCGGGAGACGAGGTCACAGATGTATTGAGGAGACAGGTTGTGGATGGCTTTGTACGTCATGGTTAGGGTTTTGTACTGGAGTCTCTGGGCAATGGGGAGCCAGTGAAGGGATTGACAGAGGGGAGTGGCCGGGGAATAGCGGGGGCCAGGTGGATTAGTCAGGCAGCAGAGTTTAGAATAGATTGGAGGGGTGCGAGAGTGTTAGAGGGGAGGCCACAGAGCAGGAGGTTGCAGTAGTCAAGGCAAGAGATTATGAGGGCATGGACTAGGGTTTTTGCAGATTCTTGGTTGAGGAATGAACTGATTCGTGAAATATTTTTGAGTTGAAGTCAGCAGGAAGTGGAAAGGGCTTGGATATGTGGTTTGAAGGAGATATCAGCATCAAGGATTACCCCGAGGCAATGAGCTTGTGGGACTGGGGAGAGTGGGCAGCCATTTACTGTAATGGATAGATTCATTAGGGGGGTCACGTGAGATGGGGGAAAGACGATGAATTCTGTTTTGTCCATGTTAAGTTTGAGAAATCTAGCAGAGAAGAAGGATGAAATAGTGGACAGACATTGAGGGATTCTGGTTAGTAGGGTGGTGATATCTGGTCCAGAGATGTGGATCTGTGTGTCATCAGCATAGAGGTGATACTGAAAGCCGTGAGATTCTATGAGCTGTCCCAGGCCAAAGGTGTAAATGGAGAAGAGCAGGGGCCCTAGGACTGAACCTTGTGGGACTCCGACTGATAGGGGCCAAGGTGAGGAGGTGGTGTGTGAGTGTGAGACGCTGAATGTCCGGTCTGTTAGGTATGATGAGATCCAGGATAGGGCCAAGTTTGTGATGCCAAGGGATGAGAGGGTCTGTAATAATAGGGAATGGTCCACTGTGTCAAAGGCAGCCGACAGGTCGAGGAGGAGGAGGACAGAGTAGTGTCGCTTGTCATTGGTGACCTTAGTTAGGGCAGTTTCAGTGGAATGGTGTGACCGGAAGCCAGATTGTAAGCGGTCAAAGAGGGAGCAAGAAGATAGATGGGAGGACAGCTCAAGATGGACGTGTTGTTCCAGTAGTTTGGAGGCATAAGGGAGAAGTGATATGGGGCGATAGCTAGATGCAGAGGATGGGTCAAGAGAGGGCTTTTTGAGGATAGGTGTGATGGAGGCATGTTTAAAGCTTGAGGGGAAAACACCAGTTGTGAGTGATAGGTTGAAGAGATGGGTTAGGGTTGGGATGAAGACTGTGGTGAGGTTTGGGATGAGTGTTATGATACGGTGGTTTAGGAGCAACATGGAACGAGCTCTGAAGAAAGTGGTAATTGTACTGACCGCAGTCCCTAAGCTCAACATAACACTAGAAGTAGCTGTGGAATGCTCCTAACTCTCCCTAGGCATCTCGTCACAGCCTAAGAGCTAACTACCCCTAAAGATAGAAGCAGGAAAGCTATCTTGCCTCAGAGAAAATCCCCAAAGGATAGATTAGCCCCCCACAAATAATGACTGTGAGTGGAGAGGGAAAAGACATACACAGAATGAAACCAGGATGAGCACAGGAGGCCAGTCTAGCTTGATAGATAGGACAGGATGGAATACTGTGCGGTCAGTATAAAACACTACAAAAATCCACGCAGAGTTTACTAAAAATCTCCACACCTGACTAAAGGTGTGGAGGGTAAATCTGCTTCCCAGAGCTTCCAGCAAGACAGAATTAATTCATACTGATAACGCTGGACAAACATAGAAGCACAGAACGGATAAGTCCACAAACCGTGAACAGAAAAGAGCAAGCAAAAACTTAGCTTTGCAGAACTGGTCAGGAAAACAGGGAACTCCAAAGAGATGTGAATCCAACCAGGAACATTTACAAGTGGCACTGGCTGAAGGACAGAACCAGGCATAAATAGCCTAGCAGAAAAGACGATCAGTGGAAGCAGCTGAAGACAGCTAACTCCAAGGAGCAGCCATACCACTTGAAACCACAAGAGAGAGCCCAAGAGCAGAACTCACAAAAGTGCCACTTACAACCACCGGAGGGAGCCCAAGAGCGGAATTCACAACAGTACCCCCCCTTGAGGAGGGGTCACCGAACCCTCACCAGAGCCCCCAGGCCGATCAGGACGAGCCAAGTGAAAAGCACGAACCAAATTGGTGGCATGGACATCGGAGGCAACAACCCAAGAATTATCCTCCTGACCATAACCCTTCCACTTGACAAGATACTGAAGCCTCCGCCTTGAAAAACGAGAAACCAAAATCTTCTCAACCTCATATTCCAACTCTCCCTCAACCAACACCGGGGCAGGAGGGTCAACCGAGGGAACAACGGGCACCACATATCTCCGCAACAAAGATCTATGGAAAACATTATGAATGGCAAAAGAGGCTGGAAGAGCCAAACGAAAAGACATCGGATTAATAATTTCAGAAATTTTATAAGGACCAATAAACCGAGGCTTAAACTTAGGGGACGAAACCTTCATAGGAACATGACGAGAAGACAACCAAACCAAATCCCCCACACGAAGCCGGGGACCAACACACCGACGGCGGTTAGCAAAACGTTGAGCCCTTTCCTGAGACAACGTCAAATTGTCCACCACATGAGTCCAAATCTGCTGCAGCCTGTCCACCACAGAATCAACACCAGGACAATCAGAAGGCTCAACCTGCCCAGAAGAAAAGCGAGGATGAAAACCAAAATTACAAAAGAAAGGTGAAACCAAAGTAGCCGAACTAGCCCGATTATTAAGGGCAAACTCAGCCAACGGCAAGAAAGACACCCAATCATCCTGATCAGCAGACACAAAGCATCTCAAATAGGTCTCCAAGGTCTGATTAGTTCGCTCAGTTTGGCCATTAGTCTGAGGATGAAACGCCGAAGAAAAAGACAAATCAATGCCCATCCTAGCACAAAAGGCCCGCCAAAATCAAGAGACAAACTGAGAACCTCTGTCAGACACAATATTCTCCGGAATGCCATGCAAACGAACCACATGCTGAAAAAACAATGGAACCAGATCTGAGGAGGAAGGCAACTTAGGCAAAGGTACCAAATGGACCATTTTAGAGAACCAGTCACAAACAACCCAGATAACAGACATTTTCTGGGAAATAGGAAGATCCAAAATAAAATCCATGGAAATATGCGTCCAGGGCCTCTCAGGGACCGGCAGAGGCAAAAGCAACCCACTAGCGCGGGAACAGCAAGGCTTGGCTCGGGCGCAAGTCCCACAGGACTGCACAAAACCACGGACATCGCGCGACAAGGAAGGCCACCAAAAGGACCTAGCAACCAAATCTCTGGTACCAAAAATCCCAGGATGACCAGCCAACACAGAACAATGAACCTCAGAAATCACCTTACTCGTCCATCTATCAGGAACAAACAACTTCCCCACAGGACAGCGGTCAGGCCTATCAGCCTGAAATTCCTGAAGCACCCGCCGCAAATCTGGGGAGATGGCAGAAAGAATCACCCCTTCCTTAAGAATGCTAACCGGCTCAAGGACTCCAGGAGAATCAGGCGAAAAACTCCTAGAGAGGGCATCAGCCTTAACATTCTTAGATCCCGGAAGATACGAGACCGACCACAAAATCAAAACGGGAGAAAAACAGAGACCATCGAGCCTGTCTAGGATTCAGCCGCTTGGCCGACTCGAGGTAAACCAGATTCTTATGATCAGTCAAGACCACAACGCGGTGCTTAGCTCCCTCAAGCCAATGACGCCACTCCTCAAACGCCCACTTCATAGCCAACAACTCCCGATTGCCGACATCATAATTGCGTTCCGCAGGCAAAAACTTTCTGGAAAAAAAGGCACACGGTTTCATCAAAGAACCATCAGACTCCCTCTGAGACAAAACGGCCCCTGCCCCAATCTCAGAAGCGTCGACCTCAACCTGAAAAGGAAGAGAAACATCCGGCTGACGCAACACAGGGGCAGAAGTAAATCGGCGCTTAAGCTCCTGAAAGGCCTCAACAGCCGCAGAGGACCAATTCGTCACATCTGCGCCTTTCTTCGTCAAATCAGTAAGGGGCTTAACCACATTGGAAAAGTTGGCAATGAAACGGCGATAGAAATTAGCAAAGCCCAAAAATGTTTGAAGGCCCTTCACAGATGTGGGTTGAATCCAGTCATGAATAGCTTGGACCTTAACAGGATCCATTTCTATAGACGAGGGAGAAAAAATAAAACCCAAAAAAGAGACCTTCTGAACTCCGAATAGGCACTTAGACCCCTTCACAAACAAAGCATTATCACGAAGGATCTGGAACACTATCCTGACCTGCTTCACATGAGACACCCAATCATCGGAAAAAATCAAAATATCATCCAAATATACAACCATGAATTTATCAAGATAATTGCGGAAAATATCATGCATGAAAGACTGGAACACAGATGGAGCATTAGAGAGCCCAAATGGCATCACAAGGTATTCAAAATGGCCTTCGGGCGTATTAAAGGCAGTTTTCCATTCGTCACCCTGTTTACTACGAACAAGATAATATGCCCCTTGGAGGTCAATCTTAGTAAACCAACTAGCCCCCTTAATCTGAGCAAACAAATCAGTAAGCAGAGGCAAGGGGTATTGGAATTTAACCTTGATCTTATTAAGAAGACGATAATCAATACAGGGTCTCATGGAGCCATCCTTCTTAGCAACAAAAAAGAAACCCGCTCCCAATGGTGACGAAGAGGGCCGAATATGCCCCTTCTCCAAAGACTCCTTAACATAACTCCGCATGACGGCATGCTCTGGCACAGACAGATTGAAAAGTCGGCCCTTAGGGAACTTGCAACCAGGAATCAAGTTAATAGCACAATCACAGTCCCTGTGCAGTGGAAGGGAACTGGACTTGGGCTCATCAAATACATCCTGGAAATCCGGCAAAAACTCAGGGACCTCAGAAGAGGGGGAAGAGGAAATTGACATCAAAGGAACGTCACTATGTACCCCTTGATAACCCCAACTAGTCACAGTCATAGTTTTCCAATCTAGCACCGGATTATGTTCCTGTAACCATGGAAAACCCAGTACAACAACATCATGCAGGTTATGCAACACCAGAAAACGGCAATTTTCCTGATGTGCTGGGGCCATGTACATAGTCATCTGCGTCCAGTACTGAGGTTTATCCTTGGCCAATGGTGTAGCATGAATACCCCTCAAAGGAATAGGGCTCTGCAAAGGCTGCAAGGAAAAACCACAGCGCCTGGCGAATTCCAAGTCCATTAAGTTCAGGGCAGCGCCTGAATCCACAAATGCCATGACAGAAAAGGGCGACAATGAGCAAATCAGGGTCAAAGATAAGAGAAATTTAGGCTGTATAGTACTAATGGTAACAGACCTAGCGACTCTCTTAGTACGCTTAGGGCAATCTGAGATAACATGAGTAGAATCATCACAGTAAAAACACAGCCTATTCTGACGTCTGAATTCCTGCCGTTCTGTTCTAGTCAAAATCCTATCACATTGCATAGGTTCAGGACTCTGCTCCGAGGACACTGCCATATGGTGCACAGCTTTGCGCTCGCGCAGACGCCGATCAATCTGAATAGCTAGAGACATAGACTCGCTCAAACCAGCAGGCGTAGGAAAGCCCACCATAACATCTTTAAGGGCTTCAGAAAGACCTTTTCTGAAAATAGCAGCCAGAGCCTCCTCATTCTATTTAGTGAGCACAGACCATTTTCTAAATTTCTGGCAGTATAATTCTGCCGCTTCCTGACCTTGACACAAGGCCAACAGGGTTTTTTCTGCATGATCCACAGAATTAGGTTCGTCATACAATAATCCGAGCGCTTGAAAAAATGCATCTACATTAAATAATGCCGGATCCCCTGTTTCAAGAGAAAAGGCCCAGTCTTGAGGGTCACCACGCAGCAAGGATATGATGATTTTTACTTGCTGAATGGGATCACCTGAAGAACGGGGTTTCAAAGCAAAAAACAATTTGCAGTTATTTTTAAAGTTCAAAAACTTGGATCTGTCCCCAAAAAACAACTCAGGAGTAGGAATTCTAGGCTCTAAAGCTGGAGTCTGGACAACATAGTCCTGGATACTCTGTACTCTTGCAGCAAGTTGATTCACACGAAAAAACAAACCCTGAACATCCATGCCAGAGCATATATCCTGAACCACCCAGATATCAAGAGAAAAAAAAAGACAAACCAGAGTACAAAAAAAATGGTTCAGAACATTCTTTTCCTTCTTTTGAGATGCATTTAATTCATTTTTGGGCCACTTGTACTGTTATGATACGGTGGTTTAGGAGCAACATGGAACGAGCTCTGAAGGAAGTGGTAACTGTACTGACCGCAGTCCCTAAGCTCAACACAATACTAGAAGTAGCCGTGGAATGCTCCTAACTCTCCCTAGGCATCTCGTCACAGCCTAAGAGCTAACTACCCCTAAAGATAGAAGCAGGAAAGCTATCTTGCCTCAGAGAAAATCTCAAAAGGATAGATTAGCCCCCCACAAATAATGACTGTGAGTGGAGAGGGAAAAGACATACACGGAATGAAACCAGGATGAGCACAGGAGGCCAGTCTAGCTTGATAGATAGGACAGGATGGAATACTGTGCGGTCAGTATAAAACACTACAAAAATCCACGCAAAGTTTACTAAAAATCTCCACACCTGACTAAAGGTGTGGAGGGTAAATCTGCTTCCCAGAGCTTCCAGCAAGACAGAATTAATTCATACTGATAACGCTGGACAAACATAGAAGCACAGAACGGATAAGTCCACAAACTGTGAACAGAAAAGAGCAAGCAAAAACTTAGCTTTGCAGAACTGGTCAGGAAAACAGGGAAATCCAAAGAGATGTGAATCCAACCAGGAACATTTACAAGTGGCACTGGCTGAAGGACAGAACCAGGCATAAATAGCCTAGCAGAAAAGACGATCAGTGGAAGCAGCTGAAGACAGCTAACTCCAAGGAGCAGCCATACCACTTGAAACCACAAGAGGGAGCCCAAGAGCAGAACTCACAAAAGAGCCATTTACAACCACCGGAGGGAGCCCAAGAGCGGAATTCACAACAGATGAGGTGGGATGGCAGCGGGTCACCATTACTTCCATATACAAAACTATTCTGATAGGGTGGCATAATCATAGAGGACAGTGGGATTATGGCCACTATGGGGCGCTCACTGCAAGATTACTAGCGTTTTTTTACATGATACTTATAATACACTAGATTGAGGCCCGGGAGGGTGGTGACGCCTGGAGGGGATGGTGCCCCGGCGGCCTGGATTCCAGCGGATCCCAGCGGTGGCCTGGATCCCAGCCGCGGGGGGTCTGGTGGTGACCCGTTGGTGGCTTTGCACAAGGGCCTGGTACCCCTAGCGGGTGCCATATTGGAATACACATCACTTGTGTATTCCAATATGGCGGTTGGCATACTTCCGATGAGGCACAGTTGATTGTGGGATTCAGGGACGTCCAGACAGAACTGGATGACAGACAATTTAAGACAATTATATAAATAGATTTCTGCATCTATGTACCTCCACCTAGTGGTGGCTACGGAAAGGAAAAATCTATCATGTAACAGATTAACCATATCTGCTGGCAGACTGGAGACACAACCCTACATGGCGCTTATTTGCACAGTGATGTGGTCCTGCTGCGTAAAGGTGTCACCATAGTAATATACAGCAATTGTTTCACTTGTCTGTGTCACCTGCTCCTATATATTTATCTGGGGTCAGTTATGATTTGGGTTTTGTTGGAATAAGTTCTTGTTCTTTGTCTACAGATTTTTTTTCCATTGCCTAGAAATATATCCTGATTCGTGACATAAGAATCTATCTATCTATCTATCTATCTATCTATCTATCTATCTATCTATCTATCTATCTATCTATCTATCTATCCATATCTCTTATCTAACTATTATACCGTTTATCTATCTATTATCTATCATCTATATATTATCTATCTATCTATCTATCATCTATCTATTATCTAACTATTATACTGTATATCCAGGGGTGGATTAAAGGTAGCCAGGGCCCCGGGGTGTTCAGACACTGTGGGCCCCCCCGGTCATGTGACGGGGGTCATGTGACGGGGTCATGTGACTGGGTCATGTGACTGGGTCATGTGATGTGGGTCATGTGACGGGGGTCATGTGACGGGGGTCATGGTCATGATATACCTGAACCAGATTATTCCAGAAAAATGGCCGGGCCCTACTCTACTGTAACCTATTAAATATTTGTTAAAATCTGCAATACAATTTAGGTATATTTTGACCAATAATATCACATACAAGGAACAAATACCACCACACCATGACCAGACCACAAATTACAACCACAGTGATCGAATAATATCACATACAAGGAACAAATACCACCGCACCATGTCAAGAGCACATATTACCACCACTTGGTGACCAAATAGCACATACAAGGGACAAATACCACAACACCATTTCCAGACCACATTTTACCACCACATAGTGGCTGAATACTACAATACTGATCAGTGATCAGTAATGAAAAAAAAACAAAAAAACACAATACTATCACCATAAGTGCCAGTATTCACAGGAGATCTGTACTTAGTATGCAGTGTCTGTGTAGAGGTAATACAGAGATCACTGGTGGTATTATACACAGGAACTCTGTATATAATGTATAGATAATACAGTGGTCACTGGTGACATTATACACAGGACCTCTGTATATAGTATACAGTGTATAGTGTCAGTGTATAGGCAACACTGACTCACCAGTGACGTCTCTAGGTGAAGTCCTTCATCTTTCATCCAGCACAGACCGCCATCATTTCTTCCAGCCAGGGCTCGTTTCTGCAGGAAATAACAGTTATCTCGAGCTCCGCTTGCAGAACACATTACTTAATTTTTCACAACTTCTACATTACATTACATGAAGAAAAAAAGGCAATATAGTGTCACTCTGCACAGTAACAGGACCGCCCCCCCCATTTAAAACAGTATACTCAAAAAATAAAATAAATACATCACTGCAGTAAAAATATCCCTTAATTAGCCCCTATGGTAATAATATTCCCCACCCTGGCCCCGTGTGTCTCATTCCTGGCTCCAGCCATATGTTCTCGCATCCTGCCCTCATGAGTATCCATTCTACCGCATATGATCTCCACATCCTGCCCCATCTGTCTCCATCGTATCCATCCTGCCCCATGATCTTACACGATCTGTCTCCAATCATGCCCCTGGTGTCTCCAATTCTGCCCCATGTCTTTCATTCTGCCCCGTGTCTCCAATCATGCCCCGTGTCTACATTCTGCCCATGCCTCCAGTCCTGCCCACAGTGTGTCCAGCAATCTGCCCCAGTGTGTCCAGCATATTACTCCCAGTGTGTCCAGCAATCTGCCCCAGTATGTCCAGCATATTGCCCCAGTGTCCTGCATTGCCCACAGACAGTGTCTCCAGCATATTGCCCCCAGTGTCCAGCAATCTGCCCCAGTATGTCCAGCATTGCCCCCAGTGTGTCCAGCAATCTGCCCCAGTATGTCCAATTGTCCAGCATTGCCCACAGTGTGTCCAGCAATCTGCCCCAGTATGTCCAATTGTCCAGCATTGCCCACAGTGTGTCCAGCAATCTGTCCCAGTGTGTCCTCCAGCATTGCCCCAGTGTGTGCTCCAGCATTCATCTGCCCCAGTGTGTCCTCCAGCATTCATCTGCCCCAGTGTGTCCTCCAGCATTCATCTGCCCCAGTGTGTCCTCCAACATTCATCTGCCCCAGTGTGTCCTCCAGCATTCATCTGCCCCAGTGTGTCCTCCAGCATTGCCCCAGTGTGTTCTCCAGCATTGCCCCAGTGTGTCCTCCAGCATTCATCTGCCCCAGTGTGTCCTCCAGCATTGCCCCAGTGTGTCCTCCAGCATTCATCTGCCCCAGTGTGTCCTCCAGCATTCATCTGCCCCAGTGTGTCCTCCAGCATTCCTCTGCCCCAGTGTGTCCTCCAACATTCATCTGCCCCAGTGTGTCCTCCAGCATTCATCTGCCCCAGTGTGTCCTCCAGCATTCATCTGCCCCAGTGTGTCCTCCAGCATTCATCTGCCCCAGTGTGTCCTCCAGCATTCATCTGCCCTAGTGTGTCCTCCAGCATTCATCTGCCCCAGTGTGTCCTCCAGCATTGCCCCAGTGTGTTCTCCAGCATTGCCCCAGTGTGTCCTCCAGCATTCATCTGCCCCAGTGTGTCCTCCAGCATTGCCCCAGTGTGTCCTCCAGCATTCAACTGCCCCAGTGTGTCCTCCAGCATTTATCTGCCCCAGTGTGTCCTCCAGCATTCATCTGCCCCAGTGTGTCCTCCA
Organism: Ranitomeya imitator; assembly: GCF_032444005.1. Taxonomy (NCBI): domain Eukaryota; kingdom Metazoa; phylum Chordata; class Amphibia; order Anura; family Dendrobatidae; genus Ranitomeya; species Ranitomeya imitator. Next base: position 45,639,620 of record NC_091284.1, read on the forward strand.
GCATTCATCTGCCCCAGTGTGTCCTCCAGCATTCATCTGCCCCAGTGTGTCCTCCAGCATTCATCTGCCCCAGTGTGTCCTCCAGTATTCATCTGCCCCAGTGTCCTCCAGCATTCATCTGCCCCAGTGTGTCCTCCAGCATTCATCTGCCCCAGTGTGTCCTCCAGCATTCATCTGCCCCAGTGTGTCCTCCAGCATTGCCCCAGTGTGTCCTCCAGCATTCATCTGCCCCAGTGTGTCCTCCAGCATTGCCCCAGTGTGTCCTCCAGCATTCATCTGTCCCAGTGTGTCCTCCAGCATTCATCTGCCCCAGTGTGTCCTCCAGCATTCATCTGCCCCAGTGTGTCCTCCAGCATTCATCTGCCCCAGTGTGTCCTCCAGCATTCATCTGCCCCAGTGTGTCCTCCAGCATTCATCTGCCCCAGTGTGTCTTCCAGCATTCCTCTGCCCCAGTGTGTCCTCCAACATTCATCTGCCCCAGTGTGTCCTCCAGCATTCATCTGCCCCAGTGTGTCCTCCAGCATTCATCTGCCCCAGTGTGTCCTCCAGCATTGCCCCAGTGTGTTCTCCAGCATTGCCCCAGTGTGTCCTCCAGCATTCATCTGCCCCAGTGTGTCCTCCAGCATTCATCTGCCCCAGTGTGTCCTCCAGCATTCATCTGCCCCAGTGTGTCCTCCAGCATTCATCTGCCCCAGTGTGTCCTCCAGCATTCATCTGCCCCAGTGTGTCCTCCAGCATTCATCTGCCCCAGTGTGTCCTCCAGCATTCATCTGCCCCAGTGTGTCCTCCAGCATTCATCTGCCCCAGTGTGTCCTCCAGCATTCATCTGCCCCAGTGTGTCCTCCAGCATTCATCTGCCCCAGTGTGTCCTCCAGCATTCATCTGCCCCAGTGTGTCTTCCAGCATTCCTCTGCCCCAGTGTGTCCTCCAACATTCATCTGCCCCAGTGTGTCCTCCAGCATTCATCTGCCCCAGTGTGTCCTCCAGCATTCATCTGCCCCAGTGTGTCCTCCAGCATTGCCCCAGTGTGTTCTCCAGCATTGCCCCAGTGTGTCCTCCAGCATTCATCTGCCCCAGTGTGTCCTCCAGCATTCATCTGCCCCAGTGTGTCCTCCAGCATTCATCTGCCCCAGTGTGTCCTCCAGCATTCATCTGCCCCAGTGTGTCCTCCAGCATTCATCTGCCCCAGTGTGTCCTCCAGCATTCATCTGCCCCAGTGTGTCCTCCAGCATTCATCTGCCCCAGTGTGTCCTCCAGCATTCATCTGCCCAGTGTGTCCTCCAGCATTCATCTGCCCCAGTGTGTCCTCCAGCATTCATCTGCCCCAGTGTGTCCTCCAGCATTCATCTGCCCCAGTGTGTTCTCCAGCATTCACCTGCCCCAGTGTGTCCTCCAGCATTCATCTGCCCCAGTGTGTCCACCGTTATCAAAAAAACAAAACAAAAAAACAAACAGTCTCCTCACCTGACCTGTGCGCTCCAGCGGCGAGCTCCAGCAGCGCACACTCGCCGGCGACTGACAATGACGTCAGACGCCGGCGACGTGTGCGCTGCGGCCGACTTCAGCTGCCAGCCTATCTATCATCTATCTATTATCTAACTATTATACTGTATATCTATCTATTATCTAGCTATCTATTTATCTATTATCTATCTATCTATCTATCTATCTATCTATCTATCTATCTATCTATCTATCTAGTATCTATCTATCAATCAATCTATCTATTATCTATCTATCTATCTGTCTATTATCTATCTATCTATCTATCTATCTATCTATCTATCTATCTGTCTATTATCTATGTATCTATCTATCTGTCTATTATCTATCTATCTATCTATCTATCTATCTATCTATCTATTTATCTATCTATTATCTATTTATCTATTTTACTTGTGCTGTGTTTTCTGTTCTAGGACATGTTTAATATCCTTGGGGGCCCATGATCAGGACCCCTTCTATTATCTATTATCGATTTCTATGATGGTCATGGAGGATCCAAGTTAAAAAAAAAAAAACAGAAATGCAAAAAAAAAAAAAAAAAAAGAAATCCCAGACAAAAAGTAATACTCAATCCTACTTTCCGGTACTGAAGTTGCACAATCCAACAAAACAGAAAGTCAATATTTCGCAGACACATTTGAGAAACTGATTTTACAATATTTTATTAGTGCAACGATAATATATATATATATGTATAAAAAAAAGACACAAGTGCTGATTTTATCACAAGCAAAATGTACTAAATGCAAAAAAAAAGTACATATTAAAATACAGTGTTAATACAAAATACAAAAAGTACAAAAATATAATCCGAAGTATTTAACAGGAGATCAGAAATTAACCGACATATTCCAATGATATCATGCATGTCACCAACACTGACGGTTTCATTAGCATTTTACATTACTGACGCTACTTTGATGGGTTTTTCTCCCTCAACCGTATACAAAGTATCCAAAAATGTATAAAACAATATAAAGCCCCCATTAAAGGAGTTCGTTTTTGTTCTTATACACACCATGATCTGTGTATGTTTCGCTCTTGGGAGACCTATGTATTGCGGTGGGTTTTCTGTGCCATTTGGCAATTTTTGCAGAAACGTATTGTGAAGTTTCTACTTTGTACTGATAAAATAAAACAATTTAAAGAAACATTTATAAACAAAGCTTAAAAGTCAGAAAATATAGTAAAAAGTGTAAAAGAAATCCAGGGAAAGTAGTAAAATCTAATAGTGTGAATATATAAAGCAGTCGCCCTATGTAACCGCAACTCTCTATGCTAAGAGCATCTTATAGGTACAGGTGAATAAATCCCAAACATTTGGAATTTTCTTAATGACAGTTGCTATATAAGGGCTATATTGACCCCATCCATAATTTTCCAAATTCTTATACTTTCCTATATTCTGTGTTTTAGCAAATAAATGATGGAAAGTTCTCGAATTTTCCAATGATACTTTCTGTACCAATCCCTCACCGAGATCTCTGCTAGCTGTGATTCAGTAGGGAGCTTTTATTAGCGTTTATAACCCTGTAACACACAGGGGTGCACCTCTGACCCTTACCAACCATGGATCCCATGACCAGGATAGATTTATATCCTATAAAGATAAACAATCAAGGTTCCTACTAAATGACAGCAAGTAGAGATCTTGGAAAAAAAACTGAGAAATGAGTGCAGTATATAAAAGTATATTGAAATGTTGTATAATAATAAACTTTATTTGCTGAAACTGGATTACCCCTTTAATTGACATCGATGGCGATATTGAGTTAGCAGACGCTTCACTACCAATTTTGTGGGGTCATTCCGTCCCGACAGGTCATGAATTGCAGCTGGTAGAAGAAACGCAGGTGGCATCCTCCTATTACTAGTTTTGCCACTTTTGCAAAAAAGTCCAAGTTCATTTATGACTCAAGCGATGGCAGCTTTGTCTCATTTGGATAGTTGAATGGCTTTTAAATTGAGGCTGGTCGGAATGAAGTGAGTGAATCTACAGACGGTGCAGGCGCAAAGACTGCTTCCCCCAGGTACTGTGAATGCTGAGCAGTGCTGTTCCTCCAGGGAAAGTGAGTGCAACTTGCTGGACCGATGAGGCTCCCCACTGTTGGCACCAGAGCTGGGCGAGAAGAACACTGACCCAGGAGTAGCAAATAAGGGCAAGCCTGCCAGTAACAACCTGGGTCCAGGGCCACTCATGTCTCCAATGATCCTGCGCAATTCTTGGAGAGAACTTCCCAGTAACAGTATATAGTTCCTGGCCAGCAGTAGAGTGGCAATCTTAGACAATTTTCTTCCAGGTGAGCTCTGGCAGTGAGTTGCAGAGTAGGGCATGATGACCTCTCTTAAGGCATCCATGGCCAAGTTCAAGTCTTGCATTCTCTTCCTTTCTCTACTGTTTATCTTCTTTCTCAGCTGCTGCTGCTCTTCTTTCACTTCTCTGTTCTGCCTTCCACATCTGTGCAGACTAACAGCGGACAGAATCTTGTCTCTGCTCTCATTCGTGGTTAGAAGAGAAGGAGGGTGCCTGAAAACAGACGAATGTTCTAGGGTAACTTTGCCACCCGGCACGTCACCTGGACAATGTCTCATCATCTTCTCTCTGTTTTCTATGAACCTGCAGATCTGCATACTCCACACTGTCTCTATCAGCTTAGAGATTTCTAAGAAACATCTCACCAGCTGGAAGGCTGAAGAATTCTGCAAGATGTTCAGAGGAAAGCGATTGTGAAAATCAGTGTAAGGCTTGTTTTCAATCAGTCATTGATAAACCAAAGGAAGAGACTGCCCATTCCAGAGTCAGACATTGGGGGCAGCTGTAATTGGCTGCCACCGCTGCCTTTAGAGCGGGCACTGACCAGGAGGCTATGTAGAGAATATCTGTAGTCTTTGTGTCCAGATTGAAACGATTTTATACAGTATATTATATTCCTATTACATCTTATTAAATGTCTGCAAATAATCTTGAAACAAGGCAACAATCACAGACTGTTTGAACCTTTCATTGCTCCATATGATTTTTGGAACAAGTGATCAGTTATGCAAGCGGAAGCAGAGGGGCCCATTGTGTATTATTGGGTCCATCTAGATTGTGCCTTTGAAAATGGAAGAAAAGGTCCTGCAAAAGGTCCTATAAAACAAATATCAAACTACCCCCATAAAAAGCAATGGCGCCTCTCTGCTTTCATTTGCATAACTGATTAAACTGATCACTTACTCTGTTTGTCTATTCCTAAAATACTACAGAACATATAGAACGTCTGAACAGAGTGTGAACATAGCCTTATTTAAGATTGATAGATAGGTAGATGATAGACAGATAGATAATAGATGATAGATTTGGGATAGGTACAGTAGATAGATTAATAGATAGATTAATAGATAGATAGATAGATAGATAGATAGATAGATAGATGATAGATAGATAGATAGATACTAGATAATAGATAGATAGATAGATAGATAGATAGATAGATAGATAGATAGATAGATAGATAGATAGATAGATAGATAATAGATAGATTTGGGATAGATAGATTAATACTGTAGATAGATAGATAGATAGATAGATAATAGATGATTGATAGATAATACTGTAGATGATAGTTAGATAGATAAATAGATAGATAATCTATTTTTGCAGATATTAATGATATCTTTCTGCTTTCACTAAAGCCAGCGATAAATGGCTGTCGGACAATCGATGCGACTGTCTGTTGTTCAGCTGACAGAAATCTCAGCAGATTCTCTCCCATACAAAGGACCAAACACTCCTGTGTTCTCTATGATGTAGACTGGCACGTTGGCCGGTGGGTTCTCTCAGGGAGAACAATGTGATCGGCAGTCTGAAATTGAACATGCATGATCAACATCTCCCCAAACATCAAGTGGGCTGATGCCCCCTACAAATTAAACAATTGGGCGAACCAGCTGATATCGGTAGATTTGGCCAATATTAGTCTAATGTGTTTGAGGTCTTAACCATCAGTTTTATCTCTAACAGGATGAGTCACAGATAGCTCATATCTGATGTGAGTGTATTATTTGTACAGAGAAGTAGTTTAGGGGGCAGGTATACAGAGAGCTACAAACACCTTAGTACTTTATTATGGGGTCTACAGGCTCTTCTATTGCATGTGAAGACTAATGTTCTAATTGGCATGTAATAGGTTGGAGGTCAAGGAACCCGGTATCTGATCTCATTTGGAGTCATGTAATACCACATTTCACCTAGAGGACTCGGGTCCTTCTTTCTTGTATAATGAGAAAAGTCGTCTGTGATAAAACAACCCTTATATCACAGAATTCAATTAAAGGGTATGATAATTTTTATATCTTTGTATCATGGATGGCAAGAAGAACAAACAAATCAACTGTGGAACAAATCCAGCCGGACATGTCACTCGAAGCAAGGATCACCAAGCTACAACTTGCTTATTTTAGACACATCATACAAAGGGGGCAATCGCTGGAGAAGGACATCATGGTCTGAATAATAGACGGAACAAAGCGAATGGGAAGACCAGCAACCCGATGGCTGGATACTATGAAGATAACGGCGGAGAAGACACTAATGCACCTACTGTATCTAGGTTTGACCAAGATCGATCTTCATGCAGAGTGTTCACCCATCAAGTTGCCTTGACTCGAGATTGAGCTGAAGGGTATTAAAAAATAAAACCCCTTTTACTTCTTTATCCCCTAAAGCTACTCATTTAATACACCTGAGTCTTCTCCTACTAGTCATAGTGGTCACTGGCACCAAGATTCTGCAAGTTGTTGTAATATTAGTAACTTATGTTCTTTAACCAATGGATCCACCCATAACAACTAGGGTGGCCATTTGTATCTGCCTCCTCTGTACACCGCTACTGGGGTACCGTTTCCAAATAATTTTCACCCATGTATTTCTGCAAATATCATGTGCAAAATATTATATCTAGTTCTGTAGTAATAGGAATCCTGCTTCCAAAAGGCTGTAAAGACTCTTTAACATGGCACAACTTGCTTGTAGGCCTTTGGCACATTGAAAGCACAATGCCCTCTGTGATGGAGCAGTTTAAAAAGAGAGGCAGAGAAGTTGGCAGCTTATCCTCTGTGCTTCTGTCAACCTGAAAAGAAGTGAGGAGACTCACTGGCCGTTGGACGTTGTGGATCCAAACTCACAAAATGGATCCTTTCATCCTGACACATGGCTAGGAGCGCTCAAAGACATAAGGGAGGAGGAAAGACAACAAAAGTGTTTCTGAAGTCATTTCCATGATCTCTATCTGACCATCCGGTGGCACATTTGCCAAATGAATGGGCAGAGTGTAACAGGAAAGTAAGCCATGGTGGGAATAAACAGAGCAAATGCACTGGCACCGAGCAATGAATGAGAGAAAGGCCCATAGAGATGCTGAACGCTCATCCTTCGGCCTTCACTTTCCAGAAAAAGGCGGACAATGGGCCATATAGAAAGTTACAAAGGTAATAAATGTGTCTTATTGAGTTACTGCTGGCCGCTCTGCAGGACACCTGCTGAAGAAAAGAGAGTGCATTGTGAGATGGGATATCTGGATGGCTTCCCCTTCAATGATTCTGTTGGGTCAAAAAATTAGGGTCTATGAATGTCGCAGATATTTCGCAGATGTCCCCACAATGCTAAATTGCATAATTTCCCCATCTGAATATAAACGAATGGGTCAATCATTCCTTGGATATGTTTTGCTGATGTCTAGCATATCTTAAAATGCTAAGGGTGCACATTACCAAAGACCACCAAGTTACATAAGCAAGGGCATATTTGTGGTTGTTGCAGTACATATGACTCTAAGGAGCTCATTTCAGGTTGGTCTCACGACCATTTTAATGCATAATAAGAACCTCCACATAGGTATTGGGTCCCATATGTAAAGGTGATCCATAAAATGTCTGATTGTGGAGTTCGGGTGTGTAGTGGTGCCAGATGGCTCCATAATGACACTCGATACCAATCATCGACCAATGTAAACATTGCAGCAATCGGCGATTGAACAAGGAAAACGATCGTTCGGTGACTGATGGATCATATATGTGGACCCCAAAATCATCATTGTCATTTAGCTTACATTTTGGTTCCTCGGACTCATGTTGGGAGGCACTCCTCTGACTACTATGGGAGACAGAGCAAGATAAGCTCTTCTTAAAACTATTTTTTTAATAAAATTTACTTCTTTGGCGTAATCGCCTATTTTTGCCTTCACTGTTTAATAAAAGAATATCAGAGAATGTTGTGAAGATCGTCATCCTTGTAAGGCAGCCATTGACATTCTTGGTTGACCAGTGCCATTCACGATCACGTGATGAAGTACTTGCTGTCCGCAAGGGTCACCAGTAAAGAGATACTTAAAATCAGAGAAAATACATAATAAAACCTGGTCTAAACCACGCAGATTCCCTTTAACCACTTAGCCATGGTTCAAATATTTTAGAGTCTACAATGGGTTTGATTTAGATAAAAATATATATTTTCTATAATTTTTCCCTTCATCAGGATAATCGACTATGTTTGCGTTAACTGCTTAATGGCCCAATGTAAAAGAAACCCAGTCACCAATGATAAAACACAAAAATCAATTTAGTACATAAAATTTAGTTAGCTGATCAATGCATCCTAAAATATGTGAATTATTAAAAGAGGTACATCAGCCCAGCCTGAAAGTATAAATCGATCATATTGCTTCATATTGCCTCTGGACATTTGAGCCTTTGGTTCTCTAACTGCTGCCTCTGTTCTGCAGAAACTGAAGTTTTCTCAAAAATGGGTTGGGTTAGGTAGCTCGGTGCACCCTTGGCATGGCCAAGAGGGCTCAGGGCACTTCTCCAACCACTGGTTCTGTATGTCCCGGCCTTCCTCATTGGTGATTGACACCATAGACTTGCCTAGAGTGAGCTCTTTCTGCAGAGGAATCTCAGGCAAGTCAGTGTTGTCAATCACTATTGAGGGAGGATGCAAAACTAATGGGTGGAACAATACTGAGTCTCTTGGCCACAGCACTGATCACTGAGGTTAGCATATTTGGGCTGATAGTCCCTCTTTCACGGGGTTGTCCAACTGTAAGGAGATTGAAATATTTTCCACGTTGCCCCTTGAAGAAGCAAAGATATTGTTGTAACGTGAACTGTGATGTGTAATGTGAAGTTTGATGTGAGATAGAGATGTTGGTAATGTTAGTAATGTTGATAATGTGGATTTCTTGACAGTAGGAATAGCAGGAGTTAATGTTTGGGACTATCCCAGAGTGGGAGGTAGTAAGTAGATTAGATATTGACAATTTTCTGGTAGTGAGTTAGATAGAGAAAGGACCTAAGGTCCAATGTGTGCAGTGACACATTCTCCTTTGTCCAAAGTGAGAGGAGACCAAAAGAAAGAGATAACGAGATCCGGGGAAGAAGTGACAGAGTGAGAGACATAGTGATGTTCTGGAGACGGGTCTTGGGAGATGAACAAAAGCAGTATGGCCCTGAGTTTATCACTCCTGATTGTAGTAGCCTAGACAGGACTGAATATTGAGTAGACAGGACTGAGTATCAAAGAAGAACAGAGTCCCAGGGACAGGGAGTTCCAGAACCTCAGCATTAAAGAAGATAAATACCTGTCATACTGGCTCCATAGCTGCCCAAAGGGGAAAGAAGACGCAAAACCGTGGGTTGAGTAAAGGGCTCTTGCTAAACTGAGTTGTGTTGAGCTGGGTTGTGGTGAAGTAGTGTGGAACAGTAAATACAGAGGACAAGTAAAGACAGAGAGTTAAGAGGAAGGAACTGAAACTGTGTGGACAATGCTCCGAGTTGTAAAGGAAATGTTCAGAAGACTGTGTCCCCGCTGCCTCCTGTATATATTCCCTACCAAGTTTCCGTTCAGTAAAAAGTTTATTTTTAGATGGTGATCTCCCTCATTGAACTGTAGAACATCTGGTTCTGGCAAACCAGCAACATTGGTTACATGCAGCCTGCATGAGCGTAGCGTTGTCACAGCACAAATTCACACACCCAGTCAGGGCCTCCACCTTCATGTAACAAGAGACAAGTACCTCGCCCACGGCTACCGCTCCGCCCCACATTACACAAGTGTGGCACAAAAGTTTGCCGTCACACTTAGTGTCCGCACACTTGTGAATCCCCACAGTGCGCACATAGTGTGCTGTTAGGATTCTCTGGTGCAAGCAGACCACATAAGACCACAAGTATACCATGTGCATATTCCCAGCTACCTTACAATAAGACGTGCACAGTGTCGCTCAAGTGACTTGTATTGAGCGAGCCTGCTCACGTCTAGTCGTAAAATGGCTCGGAGGAATGTGTACCGTAAACTTGGGGTCACACAGCCACTCACTCGTGGTGTCGGCACTGGAGAATCCTGTGTGATGTAAGGGTTTAAAGCTATGTGCACACGGTGCAGAATCATGTGCGCATTTTTCTGCACCGGTTTTGCTAAATCCGCAGGTAAAATGCAGTGCGTTTTACCTGCTTTGTTTACCGCTGATTTACAGCAGAATTCGTGAGGGCTTTGTGCGGATTCCACCTGCGGTTTTACATCTGCGGATTCCTATTGTGGAGCAGGTGTAAACCGCTGCGGAATCCGCACAAACAATTGACATGCTGTGGAAAATACAACGCAGCATTTCCGCGCGGTATTTTCTGCAGCTTGGGCACAGCAGATTTGGTTTTCCATAGCTTTACATAGTATTGTAAACTGCATGGAAAACAGCTGCAAATCCGCAGCGGCCAATCCACTGCGGATCCGCAGCAAAATCCGCAACGTGTGCACATACTCTTTATGCCTGCAATCACATAGAAAAACAGCAGACTTTTGTGACAAACTTGGACAACCCCTTTTTGGGTTAAAAAGACACATTTGAAAAAAATAGATTTTAAGACCAAACAAATATTTTCATTTATCACTCATCATTTCAACATTGATCATTTTTATTTTCCAGTCCTTTGCAAAACGGTGACTGGTTAAATTGGCTATCAAATTTCACTTTAGGCTAATAAAGTCCCCATGATGATTTTTCGAGGAATTTTTGATGCAGCATATTTTTTTACGCCAATTAGGAAATTTGGCTATTTGCATTTTTTTATTGCCTCTGATTTATTCTGCATATGTTTTTATCACTTATATTCAGCAGTGAGTCTTGTACCTTTTTGATATGTCACGTTTTAAATAAAACTACTTTGTTTTGGAACCTTCCTGTTTGCGGAGTTGCGCAGCTTTGATAAAACTCATTAGATTAGTATTTTGTGATTGTTTTCTGCTGAGTATTTTTGTGCACATTACAGTTCCAACAAGTTGGATGAGATTGATGTAAGTCTCATTCCCACTGTGCTGTTTTTCAGCGCTGCGGAAATTGACCTGTGGTGCGTTTTAGAGATTCGCAGCATATCAATTTTTCCTGCGGTATGAGTTTTATTTGTGGATTTTCCCCATAGACATATGAGATGCAAAAAAAACCAAAGATAGAAAACTCATATGTAGCTTTAATGCTTTCCACAGCAGTAGAATGTACATTAGCCGCTCATGACTTATCATTACATTTTTATAAAAGCTCAGCAAACAGGAATTTTTCCAAAACAAAGCAGTTTTATTTAAAAAAAAAAGTCATGCCACAAAAAAGAAGAAAACACAGCTAAAAAAAACAAGATAAAAATGCTCGTAAAAAATTTCTTCAAAGAAAATTTGCGTTTTTGCAGCATTTTTTTTCAGCAGCCAAAACCTGCTCTCTTGGCAGTAAAAACACTGCGTTCAAAACGTCTTTTTCAGGGCATTTTTCACTAGTTTCTGCACCTTTTCTCGTGTTTTTTGGAGTACATCATAGGTGTCATTTTTCTACTAAACTTGTTTAATTAAGTTAGCTTTATTCATCAAAAACGCTGTAAAAAGGCTTAGGTGCATTTTTCTACTCTCATTTTCATTATTTTCTATGGTTGAAAAAGTGTTGCAAAAACGCTGTAAGAATTGACATGCTGCAGATTTTAAAAAACTCTGCAGTTCTCCGATTCACTAAAAAAACAAAAAACAAGGGTTTGCATAAGATTTCTGAAATGGCCTTGCTCTTTATATTGCAGGCAAAGTGTGGGAAAAAATGTGGATTTTTTGGCAATTCACCAAACCATTTATTTTTTTCTTTGCACATATCAACGTGATGATATGTGATCTTATTAATACTTCATTTATTTTTCATGTCTTTTTTAAGGTTTTACATTTTTTAGCTGTTCATTTTTTGTAATTTTAACTTTTTTAACCACTTAGTGACAGCCAAATTTTTTAAATCTGACCAGTGTCACTTTAGGCTATGTGCACACGTTGCGGATTAGGCTTAGGAATTTCTGGTGCGGATTCTGCCTCTCCTGGCAGAAAACGCACCTGCGGATTTGTCGCGTTTTATTGTGTGGTTCCGCAGTGTTTTTTGTGCGTTTTTGCTGCGGTTTTCTTGCGGTTTTGCTGCATTTTTTACCCCTGCGGTTTTCTAGAATGGAATGGGTACAAGAACGCTGTAGATTCACAAAAAAGAAGTGACATGCTCCTTCTTTTAAACCGCAGCGTTTCCGCAGCAGATTTTCCGCAAAGTGTGCACAGCATTTTTTTTTCTCATTGATTTACATTGTACTGTAAATCAATTGTGGATCTGCAGCGTTTCTGCACCGCAAAAAACGCTGCGGATCCGCAGAGAATCCGCAACGTGTGCACATACCCTAATGTAGTAGTAACTCTGGAACGCTTCAACAAATCCCAGTGATTTTGAGATAGTTTTTTCAAGACACATTATACTTTATGAAAATGGTAAATTTAGGTCGATTTGTTTTGTGTTTATTTATAAAAAATATCAGAAATTTGAGAAAAATGTTTAAAAAAAATAGTACTTGCAAGCAGCATAATACAAAGAATAGCAGGTTTACCCAGAATCCTTTGCAGTAGGCGGAGCTATGCAAATCATCTCTTTCCACCCCAGTCTAATCCACAGCGCTTGGAACCGCCAAGCGTGCAATGCTGCAGATTAGTTTCTAAATTTACACAGCCAACCAAAGAAGGATTCTGGGTAAACCTGCTATTCTTTGTATTATGCTGCTTGCAAGTACTTTCCGTTTCAGGAAAGCATCCACTATGTATTTCCTTTAAGTAGAGGGCTTTTCGGTCTCTTTCGTCCCGCTACATTTAGCCCAACTTGGGTCTCTCCCTAAGGTGGCTAGCATGTGTGTAAAAAAAAAATAGCAATTTTCAAACTTTGAATGATAATCCCTTTAATCCAGATGGTCATACCACAGTAAGGGTATGTGCACACGTCAGGATTTTTAGCATTTTTTTTGCGGAATTTCGCTATAAAAACGCTATAATTCCGCATTAAAAACGCTAAAATTATGCATCCTATCATTTAGAATGCATTCCGCATTTTTTGTGCAGATGTATGCGTTTTTTTCCGCAAAAAAAACGCATACCGCAAAAAATCCGGACATGCTCTATCTTTTTGCGGATTTTTTGCGGATTTCTAAGCAAAAAGGACATTCCAGAAAAAAAAAAAAATCGCAAAAATTTCGCGCAAAAAAACGCGCAAATTCCACGAGAAATCCGCGCAAAAAAAAAAACGCGAATTTCTGGCAGAATTCTCAGGATTTGGTCAGGAAAAAATCCTGACGTGTGCACATACCCTAAAACATTAATAAAAAACAATTCCCACATCTCTGCTTTACATCAGCACCATTTGTAAAATGTTATTTTATTTTGTTAGCATTTTAGGAGCTTTAAAAATGTAGCAGTAATTTTCATTTTTTCAAGGAAATTTACAAAATGTATTTTTTTAGGGATTTATCCAGGTTTGAAGTGCCTTTAGGGGTCCCATATAGTGGGAAACCCCCAAAAGTGATACCATTTTAAAAACAGCACCCCCTGACATTGAAAATGGCTGCCAGGTAGTTTATTAACCCTTCAGGTGCTTTTCAGGAATTAATGCTAAGTGGCATGACAGAAATGAAAATGTGTATTTTTACCACCTACTGTAATTGCCTCTAACGTCTAAACAGATTACTCCAGCTGTCACACTCTAAGGCCAGTCTCACACGTCCAGATAATTCCGGTACCGGAAAAATCGGTACCGGAATTATCCGTGTCCATGTGCTTACTGTGAACATCAGTGTGGCACACGTGCGGCAGCCGTGTGCCGCCCGTGTGCCAACTGGGTACCACACGGAGCGTGCAGGAGACAGCGCTACAAGTAAGGCTGGTTTCACATTTGCGTTTTTTGCCGCTGCGTTTCTCCGCAAAAAAACGCGTGCGTTTATTTTCCTATACTTAACATTAAAAACGCATGCGTTTTTTGCATGCGTTTGCCGCGTTTTGCCACGACATGCATCTTTTCTATGCATGCGTTGTGTTGCAGAAATGCAACATGTAGTATTTTCTAGCGGCGTTTTTTTGCCGCAAAAAACGCATGCTTTTTTTGCGGCAAAAAAAACTATTGCAGTCTATGTAAACGCATGCGTTTTTAAGCACATGCGTTTGTTTGGCCGGCGTCACACTAGCGTATTGCATCCGATGCGAGAGCATCGGATGCGATATGCTAATGACCCTCGGCTCCTGCTCGCAGCAGAGCAGGAGCCGAGTGTCATCCGTCTGTGTTCCGATTCTCTCGCACAGGGAGGATCGGAGCACAGCTGCGGAGGAGGCGGAGAAATGACTTTCTCCATCTCCTCCATTGCTGGGGTCCGCTTATAGCGCACATCACTCGGATGATATCCGAGTGGTGTGCGCTGTCTCACTCGCACCCATAGGCTTATATGGGTGCGAGTGAGCCGCGAGTTTTCCTCGGTCCGAGACAATCGCAGCATGCTGCGATTGTCTCGGACCGAGGAAAACGGCCGACAAAAAGTCGGCTGCTGGGAGCGGCTCCATATGTTAACATTGGTCCGAGTGCAATGCGATGTTTTATCGCATTGCACTCGGCCGTTTTAAACGCCAGTGTGACGCCGGCCTTTGAGTTAAAAACGCATGCGTTTTTATAGAAAAAAACCCAGAAAACACACTGATATGCCACGCCCCACCATAAAGGTGATAAAGGGATCCTAACCCTAACCCTAAAGGGATCCTAACCCTAACCCAGGGGCGGACTGGGCCGGGTGGCAGGAATGCATGTGCCCCCCGGGCCGGTGCCTGAGCAGCTGCACAGGGCCGCTGGAAGACCGGCAATGATTTTACTACATAGCGCACCGGCCCTTTAAATGGTCCTGTATGCGCGCATTCAGTTGCCGGCTCTGACAAGGGCCGCGGCGGCCGGCGTCAGTGCGGGTCATGGGAGCAATGAGCAGTGCACAGCCGCGGTGCTTGTTCCTGCCGCGGTGCTTGTTCCTATCGCGGTGCTTGTTCCTATCGCGGTGCTTGTTCCTGCCGCCTGCGTGTGCTGAGTGTGCTCGTCTGCTGCTGCCCTTGCCAGCGCGGGCAAGCAGGAGACCCCTCGTGCACACGGAGATGTTTGAAAAGACTGGAGCGCGAATAGGGCGCCTCCACCTGTGTCTGACGCTGGCCGGCCGGAACCAGCGTCAGAGAAGACTGCTCAGTGCTCAGTGCTGCCTGCGGCCGGGATCCTCTACCGCCGACGCTGGGACCGTCACCCGACCCACCTCAGCCCTTATCCTACCGACCTCCCCCCATCTCAGGGACCTGGGTAAGTCCCAAGATGATTTTTTAAAATGTGTATATACAGTAGTTGCACCTATATAATGTGTGAAGACTGCTATATATACATTATATAGGTGATACTGCTGTATATAATCACCGTATCACCTATATAATGTATGTATAGCAGTCTATATACATTATATAGGGAATGCTGCTGTTGATGTATATAGATTTATATAGGTGACACTGCGGTGTGTGTGTGTGTATATATTTATATACACACATGTATATTTATATACACACCCGTACATATAGTATATACACAGCAGTATCATCTATATAAAGTATATACACATCAGTAGCAGTATTCACTATATAATGTATATAGACTGCTATACATACAATATATAGGTGATACAGTGATTATATACAGCAGTATCACCTATATAATGTATGTGTATATATATATATATATATATATATATATAGCAGTCTATATACATTATATAGGAAATACCGCTATTAATGTGTATATTCGTTATATAGGCAATACTGGTGTGTGTGTATATGCACACACACGTACATATATACACGGCAGTATCACCTATATATAAAGGTACCTTCACACATAACGATATTGTTAACGATATCGTTGCTTTTTGTGACGTAGCAACGATATCGTTAATAAAATCGTTATGTGTGACAGCGACCAACGATCAGGCCCCTGCTGGGAGATCGTTGGTCGCTGGACAAAGTCCAGAACTTTATTTCGTCGCTGGATCTCCCGTGGACATCGCTGGATCGGCGTGTGTGACACCGATCCAGCGATGTCTTCACTGGTAAACAGGGTAAACATCGGGTAACTAAGAGCAGGGCCGCGCTTAGTAACCCGATGTTTACCCTGGTTACCATCCTAAAAGTAAAAAAAAACAAACAGAACATACTTACCTACAGCCGTCTGTCCTCCAGCGCTCTGCTCTGCACTCCTCCTGTACTGGCTGTGAGCGTCGGTCAGCCGGAAAGCAGAGCGGTGACGTCACCGCTCTGCTTTCCGGCTCACAGCCAGTACAGGAGGAGTGCAGAGCAGAGCGCTGGAGGACAGACAGCGGTAGGTAAGTATGTTCTGTTTTTTTTTTTTTACTGTTAGGATGGTAACCAGGGTAAACAGCGGGTTACTAAGCGCGGCCCTACGCTTAGTTACCCGATGTTTACCCTGGCTACCGGCATCGTTGGTCGCTGGAGAGCGGTCTGTGTGACAGCTCTCCTGCGACCAAACAGCGACGCTGCAGCGATCCGGATCGTTGTCGGTATCGCTGCAGCGTCGCTTAATGTGAAGGGGCCTTAACATATATACACATCAGTAGTAGTATTGCCTATAAAATGTATATAGACTGCTGTATATACAATATATGTGATACTGGCTGCTTCTGTATATAATGATAGTTTCACCTATATAATGTATATACAGCAGTCTATATACATTCTATAGGCAATACTGCTACTGATGTGTATATTCGTTATAGTTGACACTGCGGACGGTGTATGTATACACACACACACACATACACACACACACACACACACCCAGCAGTATCACCTATATATAACGTATATACAGTAGCAGTATCTCCTATAGAATGTGTATAGACTGCTGTATATACATTATGTAGGTGATACTATCATTATATACAGCAGTAGCAGTATCGCCTATATAACGTGTATCCAACATTTGCAGTATCATCTGTATAATGTATAGACTACTTCATATTCGATATATAGGTGATACTGCTGTGTATAGTCGCAGTATCTATCTAATCGTCTAAGGGTCACTTACGTCTGTTTGTCTGTCACGGAAATCACGGTCACGGCCGGCCGCGACCAATCATCGACGGGCACAGTCCAGCCACGAATTGGCCCCCTCCCTACTCCCCTCCAGTCAGTGCCCCCATAGCGGTTTAGCAGTCCATTAAACGGACTGCGTTACACCGCAGCATAACACGGTGTAATGCAGTCTGTTACCGCTGTTATTAACCCTGTGCGGCCAACTTTTTACTATTGATGCGGCCTATGCAGCATCAATAGTAAAAAGATCTAATGTTAAAAATAATTTAAAAAATCGTGCTATTCTCACCTTCTGGTGCCTTTCCTGCTGCTTCTCGCGATGCTCCGGTACCAAGAATGCATTGCGGCAAATGACCGGAGATGACGTAGCAGTCTCACGAGACCGCTACATCATCACGTGTTATTGCCACAATGCATTCTTGGTACCGGAGTGTCGCGAGGAGCATTGGTAAAGGCCTGGGCTGGATCTGGGGGCCGCCGGAAGGTGAGTATATAACTATTTTTTATTTTAATTCTTTTTTTAACAGGAATATGGTGCCCCCATTGCTATATACTACGTGGGCTGTGCTATATACTACGTGGCTCTGCAATATACTACATGGCTGTGTTATATACTACGTGGGCAGTGTTATATACTACGTGGGCTGTGCTATATACTACGTGGCTGTGTTTTATACTGCATGGGCTATGTTATATACTGCATGGCCCGTGTTATATACTACGTGGGCTATGCTATATACTACGTGGGCTGTGCAATATACTACGTGGGCTATGCTATATACTACGTGGCTCTGTGCTGTATATTACGTGACTGGGCAATAAACTACGTGACTGGGCAATATACTACGTGACTGGGCAATATACTATGTGACTGGGCAATATACTACGTGACTGGGCAATATACTACGTGGCTGGGCAATATACTACGTCGCTGTGCAATATACTACGTGGCTGGGCAATATATTATGTGGCTCTGTGCTGTATATTACGTGGCTGTGCAATATACTACATGACTGGGCAATATACTACGTGGCTGGGCAATATACTACGTGGCTGGGCAATATTCTACGTGGCTGGGCAATATACTACGTGGCTGGGCAAATAACTACGTGGCTGGGCAATATAGTACGTGGCTGGGCAATATAGTATGTGGCTGGGCAATATACTATGTGACTGGGCAATATACTACGTGGACATGCATATTCTAGAATACCCGATGCATTAGAATCGGGCCACCATCTAGTGTATATATATATATATATATATATATCTATCTATAATTAGTCTAGAGATGTGTATATAGTATGGCGCTATGTATATAGTGTAGAATTCACACTATATATACACTGCCACATCTCTACACTATATAATATTTACACCGCTCTATATTCCTTAACACGGTATATAATATGCATCTGTGTATATAATAGAATGTAGTATACCGTATATACTCGTGTATAAAGCCGAGTTTTTCAGCATATTTTTTGAGCTGAAAACGCCCCCTCAGCTTATACACGAGTCATTGTCTCAGAAAGATGGAGGGGGAGCAGCGGGTCACAGAGGCAGGAGCCGGTGGCTGTGGCTAAAGCCTGTGCCGCTGCTAAAGAGAAATGAATATTCACTGCGCTGGCAGTGAATATTCATTTCTCTTATAGCGTGCACAGCTGCCGGCTTCCAGCACACATCCTACTTACCTTCCTTGCACGCCCTCGCTGCATCTCGTTTCTGCGCCGGCAGCTCTTCAGGCCGAGCGATCATGTGTCCTCCGCTCATTAAGGTAATGAGTATTCACCCCTCTCCACTCCCATAGGCATGGAGTAAATATTCATTACCTTAATGAGCGCGGGACACGTGATCACCCGGCCACAGGAGCTGCTCGCATCGGAATGAGATGCTGCGAGGGCATACAGTGAAGGTAAGTAGGATGTGTTTTTATTTTTTTTAATAGGAACCATGCATACAAGAACAGGGATAAGGAGCCATGCAGACAAGGACAGGGATTAGGAGCCATGCAGACAAGGACAGGGATTAGGAGCCATGCAGACAAGGACAGGGATTAGGAGCCATGCAGACAAGGATGGGGATAAGGAGCCATGCAGACAAGGACGGGGATTAGGAGCCATGCAGACAAGAATGGGAATAAGGAGCCATGCAGACAAGGACGGGGATAAGGAGCTATGCAGACAAGGACGGGGATAAGGAGGGATGCAGACAAGGACGGGAATAAGAAGCCCATGCATACAAGGACGGGGATAAGGAGCCATGCAGACAAGGATGGGGATAAGGAGCCATGCAGACAAGGACGGGGATAAGAAGCCATGCAGACAAGGACGGGGATAAGGAGCCATGCAGACAAGGACAGGGATAAGGAGCCATGCAGACAAGGATGGGAATAAGGAGCCATGTAGACAAGGACGGGGATAAGGAGCCATGCAGACAAGGACGGGGATAAGGAGCGATGCAGACAAGGACAGGGATAAGAAGCCATGCAGACAAGGATGGGGATAAGGAGCCATGTAGTCAAGGACGGGGATAAGGAGCCATGCAGACAAGGAGGGGGATAAGGAGCCATGCAGTCAAGGACGGGGATAAGAAGCCATGCAGACAAGGACCAGGATAAGAAGCCCATGCAGACAAGGACGGGGATAAGGAGCCATGCAGACAAGGATGGGGGTAAGGAGCCATGCAGACAAGGACGGGGATAAGGAGCCATGCAGACAAGGACGGGGATAAGGAGCCATGCAGACAAGGACGGGGATAAGGAGCGATGCAGACAAGGATAGGGGATAAGGAGCCATGCAGACAAGGATGGGGATAAGGAGCAATGCAGATAAGGATGGGGATAAGGAGCCATGCAGACAAGGATGGGGATAAGGAGCCATGCAGACAAGGATGGGGATAAGGAGCCATGCAGACAAGGACGGGGATAAGGAGCTATGCAGACAAGGACGGGGATAAGGAGGGATGCAGACAAGGACGGGAATAAGAAGCCCATGCATACAAGGATGGGGATAAGGAGCCATGCAGACAAGGATGGGGATAAGGAGCCATGCAGACAAGGATGGGGATAAGGAGCCATGCAGACAAGGACGTGGATTAAGAGCCATGCAGACAAGGATGGGGATAAGGAGCCATGCAGACAAGGACGGGGATTAGGAGCCATGCAGACAAGAATGGGAATAAGGAGCCATGCAGACAAGGACGGGGATAAGGAGCTATGCAGACAAGGACGGGGATAAGGAGGGATGCAGACAAGGACGGGAATAAGAAGCCCATGCATACAAGGATGGGGATAAGGAGCCATGCAGACAAGGATGGGGATAAGGAGCCATGCAGACAAGGATGGGGATAAGGAGCCATGCAGACAAGGATGGGGATAAGGAGCCATGCAGACAAGGACGTGGATTAAGAGCCATGCAGACAAGAATGGGAATAAGGAGCCATGCAGTCAAGGACGGGGATAAGGAGCTATGCAGACAAGGACGGGGATAAGGAGGGATGCAGACAAGGACGGGAATAAGAAGCCCATGCATACAAGGATGGGGATAAGGAGCCATGCAGACAAGGATGGGGATAAGGAGCCATGCAGACAAGGATGGGGATAAAGAGCCATGCAGACAAGGACGGGGATAAGAAGCCATGCAGACGGGGATAAGGAGCCATGCAGACGAGGACGGGGATAAGGAGCCATGCAGACGAGGACGGGGATAAGGAGCCATGCAGACGAGGACGGAGATAAGGAGCCATGCAGACAAGGATGGGGATAAGGAGTCATGCAGACAAGGATGGGGATAAGGAGCCATGCAGACAAGGACGGGGATAAGAAGCGATGCAGACGGGGATAAGGAGCCATGCAGACGAGGACGGGGATAAGGAGCCATGCAGACGAGGACGGGGATAAGGAGCCATGCAGACGAGGACGGAGATAAGGAGCCATGCAGAGAAGGATGGGGATAAGGAGCCATGGATACGGGAACGAGGGACCCTGATTAATTGTTAGAAAAGTAGCGGACTCTTTATTGGCCCATGTGGCAATGTTTTGGATCCATAACTGAACATTTCTCTGATATGGAAGTGAAATGTTGCCACATGGGCTAATAAAGAGTATAAAAAAATTGGTTCCATTTTCTTCCACAAAAGTGGTACAATTTTCTTCCCACTTGCTGTCCGTGTGCAGTCGTTTTTTATTTTTCTCAGCACAGCAGATGTTGCAGTCCGATACACGGCGAGTCAGACCATTGAGGAGATGGAGAAATGAATTTCTCCTTCTCCTCCACATCTATGCTGCGAGAGCATTGGAGCATGGACACTTGGCTCACGCTCGCAGCAGAGCAAGAGCCGGGTATCGTTGGCATATCACATCCGATTCCATATTCTAGTGTGATTCCACCCTAATGAGTACCTGTATTAAGCCCACGTTCACATGGTCAGTATTTGTTCAGTATTTTAATCAGTATTTGTAAGCCAAAACCAGGAGTGGGACAATCCAGAGGAAAAGTATAATAGAAACATATGCACCACTTCTGTATTTATCACCCACTCCTGGCTTTGGCTACAAATACTGAGGTAAAATGCTGACCAAATACTGAAAGCGTGGCCTTATCTGTATTGTACTGTATATCTGCTCAGTACCGCTCCTCCTATCCTGTATATATACACTGCACAGTGCCACTCCTCCTGTCCTGTATATATACACTGCACAGCACCACTCCTCCTGTCCTGTATATATACACTGCACAGTACAACTCCTCCTGTATATATACACTGCACAGTACCACTCCTCCTGTCCTGTATATATACACTGCACAGTACCACTCCTCCTGTATATATACACTGCACAGTACCACTCCTCCTGTCCTGTATATATACACTGCACAGTGCCACTCCTCCTGTCCTGTATATATACACTGCACAGCACCGCTCCTCCTGTCCTGTATATATACACTGCACAGTACCGCTCCTCCTGTCCTGTATATATACACTGCACAGTACCACTCCTCCTGTATATATACACTGCACAGTACCACTCCTCCTGTCCTGTATATATACACTGCACAGTGCCACTCCTCCTGTCCTGTATATATACACTGCACAGCACCACTCCTCCTGTCCTGTATATATACACTGCACAGTACCACTCCTCCTGTATATATACACTGCACAGTACCACTCCTCCTGTCCTGTATATATACACTGCACAGTACCACTCCTCCTGTATATATACACTGCACAGTACCGCTCCTCCTGTCCTGTATATATACACTGCACAGTACCACTCCTCCTGTCCTGTATATATACACTGCACAGTACCACTCCTCCTGTATATATACACTGCATAGTACCACTCCTCCTGTCCTGTATATATACACTGCACAGTACCGCTCCTCCTGTCCTGTATATATACACTGCACAGTACCACTCCTCCTGTCCTGTATATATACACTGCACAGTACCACTCCTCCTGTCCTGTATATATACACTGCACAGTACCACTCCTCCTGTATATATACACTGCACAGTACCACTCCTCCTGTTCTGTATATATACACTGCACAGTACCACTACTCCTGTCCTGTATATATACACTGCACAGTACCACTCCTCCTGTATATATACACTGCACAGTACCACTCCTCCTGTTCTGTATATATACACTGCACAGTACCACTCCTCCTGTTCTGTATATATACACTGCACAGTACCACTACTCCTGTCCTGTATATATACACTGCACAGTACCACTCCTCCTGTATATATACACTGCACAGTATCGCTCCTCCTGTCCTGTATATATACACTGCACAGTACCACTCCTCCTGTTCTGTATATATACACTGCACAGTACCACTCCTCCTGTATATATACACTGCACAGTACCACTCCTCCTGTCCTGTATATATACACTGCACAGTACCACTACTCCTGTCCTGTATATATACACTGCACAGCACCACTCCTCCTGTATATATACACTGCACAGTACCACTCCTCCTGTATATATGCACTGCACAGTACCACTCCTCCTGTATATATACACTGCACAGTACCGCTCCTCCTGTCCTGTATATATACACTGCACAGTATCGCTCCTCCTGTCCTGTATATATACACTGCACAGTACCACTCCTCCTGTTCTGTATATATACACTGCACAGCACCACTCCTCCTGTATATATACACTGCACAGTACCACTCCTCCTATATATATATGCACTGCACAGTACCACTCCTCCTGTATATATACACTGCACAGTACCGCTCCTCCTGTCCTGTATATATACACTGCACAGTACCACTACTCCTGTCCTGTATATATACACTGCACAGCACCACTCCTCCTGTCCTGTATATATACACTGCACAGTACCACTCCTCCTGTATATATACACTGCACAGTACCACTCCTCCTGTATATATACACTGCACAGTACCACTCCTCCTATCCTGTATATATACACTGCACAGTACCACTCCTCCTGTCCTGTATATATACACTGCACAGCACCGCTCCTCCTGTCCTGTATATATACACTGCACAGTACCACTACTCCTGTCCTGTATATATACACTGCACAGTACCACTCCTCCTGTATATATACACTGCACAGTACCACTCCTCCTATCCTGTATATATACACTGCACAGTACCACTCCTCCTGTCCTGTATATATACACTGCACAGCACCGCTCCTCCTGTCCTGTATATATACACTGCACAGTACCACTACTCCTGTCCTGTATATATACATTGCACAGCACCACTCCTCCTGTATATATACACTGCACAGTACCACTCCTCCTGTATATATACACTGCACACTACCACTACTCCTGTCCTGTATATATACACTGCACAGCACCGCTCCTCCTGTCCTGTATATATACACTGCACAGTACCACTACTCCTGTCCTGTATATATACACTGCACAGCACCACTCCTCCTGTCCTGTATATACTGCACAATACCACTCCTCCTGTATATATACACTGCACACTACCACTCCTCCTGTCCTGTATATATACACTGCACAGTACCACTACTCCTGTCCTGTATATATACACTGCACAGCACCACTCCTCCTGTCCTGTATATATACACTGCACAGTACCACTCCTCCTGTCCTGTATATATACACTGCACAGCACCACTCCTCCTGTATATATACACTGCACAGTGCCACTCCTCCTGTATATATACACTGCACAGTACCACTCCTCCTGTATATATACACTGCACAGTACCACTCCTCCTGTATTTATACACTGCACAGTACCACTCCTCCTGTATATATACACTGCACAGTACCACTCCTCCTGTCCTGTATATATACACTGCACAGCACCACTCCTCCTGTATATATACACTGCACAGCACCACTCCTCCTGTATATATACACTGCACAGTACCACTCCTCCTGTATATATACACTGCACAGTACCACTCCTCCTGTCCTGTATATATACACTGCACAGCACCACTCCTCCTGTCCTGTATATATACACTGCACAGCACCACTCCTCCTGTATATATACACTGCACAGCACCGCTCCTCCTGTATATATACACTGCACAGCACCACTCCTCCTGTATATATACACTGCACAGCACCACTCCTCCTGTATATATACACTGCACAGTACCACTCCTCCTGTATATATACACTGCACAGTACCACTCCTCCTGTATATATACACTGCACAGCACCACTCCTCCTGTATATATACACTGCACAGTACCACTCCTCCTGTATATATACACTGCACAGTACCACTCCTCCTGTCCTGTATATATACACTGCACAGCACCACTCCTCCTGTATATATACACTGCACAGCACCGCTCCTCCTGTATATATACACTGCACAGTACCACTCCTCCTGTATATATACACTGCACAGTACCACTCCTCCTGTATATATATACACTGCACAGTACCGCTCCTCCTGTTCTATTGTCAGAGAGGTGACTTTGGACTTTGGGAAGTTGGGAAGGTCATTACTGGTTTATTACTTTCAGGGTTTTTTTTAATGGGAAAGTAAAAAAAAAATATTGGAAAACCCATTTAAATGGATATGGGTTTGTGTGGCAGGCAGGGCTGCTTTTTTGTCCCAGTCCGGCCCTGTGTTTGTCTCATTATACAGTGGGACTGTGCGTGTGTGTGTCAAAATATATAATTCTTTTATTTGAAAAACAAAAATTTTTTCCAAAATCAGCAAACTTCATACGATGCCATTGAAAATGTAGACATGTTGATTTAGTTTCACAGACAATATACAACATTTCGGCTATTTGCCTTTATCAAGTTAAGTCTGTATTTCTGTAACATACAAAAAGAAAAATTACATTCTAACCGCTGATATGGTAAAAAAAGGGGATAAAAAGAGGGAAAAAGAAAATGAAAAAGAGGAAAAAGGGAGGAGAAAGAGGAAAAAAAACTTTTTTGTGCTTACATAGCCAAATATATTTAAATGCAAATATATTTATGGATTATTTTGAAAAATTATTTGTGTACCCTCATGTTCTTTTCACAGCACATATTCTTTATTGGAAACGTTTTATTGACGATATTTTCTTTGTTTGGACTGGTACTAGTGAAGATCTCCTCCTCTTCCATAGTGACCTTAATTCATCGATTTCTGGTTTGTCATTTACCATTCATTCTGATCAACATTCGATTCATTTTTTGGATACAACTATAACCATTATGCCTAATGGCACGTTAGAGTCTGATTTATATGTTAAGACTACAGATCGTAATAGTTTGCTTCTATATACTAGTAGCCATCCCTCACATATCAAGAAGGCTCTACCGAAATCCCAACACGATCGGATTAATAGAATTGTCTCGGATCCAGAAATTCGATCTAGACGCCACAGGGAGATGGACAATAAATTTAAGAGTAGGGGTTATCCCAATAGAATTTTGGGGCCGGTGGATCCTGCAGTACAGTCTGGGTCTAGACGTCCTAAATCACAGCGTTTAGTCATTGTTAATACTTTTCATCCTTTTAATTTTCAGATTAATCGTTGTATCTTGAAACATTGGAATGTTTTACAGAGAGCATATCCCCAGGTCCCTGAATTTAGTAATAAACCTATTATTTGTCATAAAAGAACACAGAACCTCAGGAACCATCTGGTACGGGCAGATGTGGGTCCGTGTAGAGAACCAAAACAACTATTCCTCTCTACACCACGGAATGGCACCTTCCCGTGTTTAGGGTGCCTACAATGCTCTAACATTACCAAGGGTGATTCTTTTACACACCCAAGATCTGGAAAGAGATTTCTAATACAAGGTCATTATACCTGTGACTCCACATATGTCGTCTACCTCATTAAGTGCCCGTGCGGTCTCGGATATGTTGGTGAAACTACCCAGCATATCCGAGACCGCATTTCCCAACATAAATCTACAATACGCTGTGGTCGTACCTTACTTCCTATTCCTGCCCATTTTTTGGAATTTAAACATCAGGTTTCCCAGTTGAGGTATCAAATTATTGATCATGTGCCCATTATGAGAAGGGGAGGAGACCGTATTAAAAAAATTAAAAGAGCGTGAGTCATTTTGGATCTATTCCCTACAGACTTTATCTCCGTTGGGTCTGAACCGAGAATATGAGTTTTCATATTGACTAGTCTTTTTTTTCTTCTATTTGGGGTACTTTATATACAGTTTAGGGTCCCTGTTCTAGATTGCTGCTCCTTTAGATTTTTCTAAAGTATGGTCAGATTGTTATTAGTCATGTATAGTATTGCTATATATACATATATATATATATATATATATATATATATATATATATATATACTTGTGTGCCTTGTTCTTCCCTTTTATCTTTTCCCATTTTTTCATTATGTCACTCTGTATTGGTAGTTTCTTTTATTTATTTGCTTATTCTTTTCTTTACTTTCAGCATGCAGGAGCTGAGAACCGATAATTGGGTCTCTGGATTCTTATGGACATTTGCGCACCTTCACTAAGACATTTCTGCTTAGTGAATCACGATTCACGTACGCCAGGGATCTTCTTAAGAGCCGGACGCATGCGCACTTCTCACTCTTTCCGAGATCGGACTAACGCGTGCGCACTACTTACTGCGTCCCTCACCTTATACCCGGAAGTACTTCTCTCCGCACAGCCTTATAGGACGGGCGCACTGTGTCTCTTCACTTTCACTTCGGATTACGGTGAGACCACGTCCCGGATTCTTCTTGGCTCTTGCAGCCTCACAGCTCCGTAAGCTTTCCGGCCAGTTTGTCCAGTTCCATTATCATTTCAAGATAGTTTATTTTATCGCTCAGATGGCGATTGTTTTGTCCTACTCTTCAGCCTATTTGGCGATTATGCTGATTTGTTATATTATTTACAGGGAGATATCGTTCCTCTTCTTACAGAGCTCCTTATATACCAGTAATGTATTAGCTTTTGTAGATCTCTCTTACATGCATGTGTTTGGTGTGTAACTGCAGAGTGGTTCTCCTTATCTGGGTTCTGGTCTCTTACTCCTTTTGGTTTGTGGCTATGTAAGCACAAAAAAGTTTTTTTCCTCTTTCTCCTCCCTTTTTCCTCTTTTTCATTTTCTTTTTCCCTCTTTTTACCATATCAGCGGTTAGAATGTAATTTTTCTTTTTGTATGTTACAGAAATACAGACTTAACTTGATAAAGGCAAATAGCCGAAATGTTGTATATTGTCTGTGAAACTAAATCAACATGTCTACATTTTCAATGGCATCGTATGAAGTTTGCTGATTTTGGAAAAATTTTTTGTTTTTCAAATAAAAGAATTATATGAATTACCGTATTTTTCGCTTTGTAAGACGCTCCGGATTATAAGACGCACCCCAAATTTTGAGGAGAAAAATAGGAAAAAACTATTTTTTAATAAATTGGTGGGGCGTCTTATAATCCATGCGTCTTATTACTTACCAGGGGTTGTGGTTGTGGTGGATCAGGGTCCCAGGCTCGTTGCCGAAGGCAGGAGTGGAGCATTGCTGCAGGCTGGGATGAGGGGGTCTGCAGGGGGCTCCTGTGCTGCAGGGGGGCTCCTGTGCTGCAGCCTGGGATGAGGGGTCTGCAGGGGGCTCCTTTGCTGCAGGCTGGGATGAGGGGTCTGCAGGGGGCTCCTGTGCTGTAGGGCTGTCTCCGGTGCTGCGGGGGGCTCTGGCGACATTTTGTGAAAGACCAGAGCCCCCCGGCAGTTCTTCCATGCGTTCCAGTATGGCTAATTCCGGGAAAATGGCCGCCGGAATCTCGAGAGATGAGATCTCAGCGCTGAAATCTCATCTCCCGAGATTCCGGCGGCCATTTTCCCGGAGTCAGTCATACTGGAACTAACTCCGGGAAAATGGCCGCCGGAATCTCGAGAGATGAGATCTCAGCGCTGAAATCTCATCTCCCGAGATTCCGGCGGCCATTTTCCCGGAATTAGTCATACTGGAACGCATGGAAGAACTGCCGGGGGGCTCTGGTCTTTCACAAAATGTCGCCAGAGCCCCCCGCAGCACCGGAGCCTTCAGCATCACCCGGGGCAGCAGCGGACAACCCCGGCAGTGGCGGCGGACGACAGCGGCGGCAGGCGGTAGCGGCGGCGGACACCCCCTCCTCCCAGCCTGTAATGGTAAGCGGTATATCCGCTTTGTTAGACGCACCCACATTTCCCCCCCAAATTTGGGGGAAATAAAGTGCGTCTTACAAAGCGGAAAATACGGTATATCTTTGAGTGCCGGAGTTCATCGTTATAGACTATTCATAAACATTTTCTCCAGAGCACCTACAGTACTGTGAGCACCCCATTATCTGTGTCAAAATATATATATTATATATTCGCATGCTTGCAGTAACAAGACCACCTGTTCCCGGCAGAGAATCATCACAGTGCTCACGATATGAGGATTCACATATAGTGTCTGTAGACATGTAGCTTAAGATCCAAAAACCCCTTTAAGGATGGGTCGCTACTCATGGGCCACTGCTGTGCGCTTGCCCCCAAGGCTAAAATTTGCCAGCCAGCCCCTGCCCTAACCCTAACCCTAAAGGGATCCTAACCCTACCCCTAACCCTACCCCTAACCCTAAAGGGATCCTAACCCTAAGGGTTAGGGTTAGGATCCCTTTAGGGTTAGGGGTAGGGTTAGGGGTAGGGTTAGGGGTAGGGTTAGGGTTAGGATCCTGTTGTGAATTCTGTTGTCGGGCTCCCTCCTGTGGTCATGAATGGTACTTCGGCTGGTTCTGTCCATGGACTTCCTCTGGTGGGTGTTTCTGAGTTTCCTTTCACAGGTGACGAGGTTAATTCGTTAGCTGCTGCTCTATTTAACTCCACTTAGATCTTTGCTCCACGCCACCTGTCAATGTTCCAGTATTGGTCTAGTTCACTCCTGGATCGTTCTTGTGACCTGTCTTCCCATCAGAAGCTAAGTTACAGCTTGTATTTCTTTGGTTTGCTATTTTTCTGTCCAGCTTGCTATTTAATTTGTTTTCTTGCTTGCTGGAAGCTCTGGGACGCAGAGGGAGCCCCTCCGCACCGTGAGTCGGTGCGGAGGGTCTTTTTGCGCCCTCTGCGTGGTCTTTTTGCGCCCTCTGCGTGGTCTTTTTGTAGGTTTTTATGCTGACCGCAAAGCAACCTTTCCTATCCTCGGTCTGTTTAGTAAGTCGGGCCTCACTTTGCTTAATCTATTTCATCTCTGTGTTTGTATTTTCATCTTTACTCACAGTCATTATATGTGGGGGGCTGCCTTTTCCTTTGGGGAATTTCTCTGAGGCAAGGTAGGCTTTATTTTCCTATTTTCAGGGCTAGCTAGTTTCTTAGGCTGTGCCGAGTTGCATAGGGAGCGTTAGGCGCAATCCACGGCTATTTCTAGTGTGGTTGATAGGTTTAGGGATTGCTGTCAGCAGAGTTCCCATGTCCCAGAGCTCGTCCTTTATGATCAGTAACTATCAGGTCATTCCGTGTGCTCTTAACCACCAGGTCCATTATTGTCCTGACCACCAGGTCATAACAGTACAGGTGGCCCAAAGTACTAATGCATCTCAATAGAGGGATAAGAGAAGTTCTGAGACCATTTTTTTTTCTTTGCAGTGTGTTTTGTCTCAAATTTCCCCTTTAACTCTGGGTGGTTCAGGACACTGGTGTAAACATGGACATTCAAGGTCTGTCCTCTTGGATGGATAATCTCACTACAAGGATACAAAACATTCAAGATTTTGTGGTTCAGAATCCGATGTCAGAGCCTAAGATTCCTATTCCTGATTTGTTTTTTGGTGATAGATCTAAGTTCTTGAATTTCAAAAATAATTGTAAATTGTTTCTTGCCTTGAAACCTCGCTCCTCAGGTGACCCTGTTCAACAAGTTAAGATCATTATTTCTTTGTTACGTGGGGACCCTCAAGACTGGGCATTTTCCCTTGCGCCAGGAGATCCGGCATTGCGTGATATTGATGCGTTTTTCCTGGCGCTTGGATTGCTTTATGACGAACCTAATTCAGTGGATCAGGCAGAGAAAATCTTGCTGGCTCTGTGTCAGGGTCAGGATGAAGCGGAGATATATTGTCAGAAGTTTAGAAAGTGGTCTGTGCTCACTCAGTGGAATGAATGTGCCCTGGCAGCGATCTTCAGAAAGGGTCTCTCTGAAGCCCTTAAGGATGTCATGGTGGGATTTCCCATGCCTGCTGGTCTGAATGAGTCTATGTCCTTGGCCATTCAGATCGATCGACGCTTGTGTGAGCGTAAAGCTGTGCACCATTTGGCGGTACTATCTGAGCATGGGCCTGAGCCTATGCAATGTGATAGGACTTTGACCAGAGCTGAACGGCAAGAACACAGACGTCGGAATGGGCTGTGTTTTTACTGTGGTGAATCCACTCATGCTATCTCCGATTGTCATAAGCGCACTAAGCGGTTCGCTAGGTCTGCCACCATTGGTACGGTACAGCCTAAATTTCTATTGTCTGTTACTCTGATTTGCTCTTTGTCATCCTATTCTGTTATGGCATTTGTGGATTCGGGCGCTGCCCTGAATTTGATGGACTTGGAGTATGCTAGGCGCTGTGGTTTTTTCTTGGAGCCCTTGCAGTATCCTATTCCATTGAGAGGAATTGATGCTACGCCTTTGGCCAAGAATAAGCCTCAGTATTGGACCCAATTGACCATGTGCATGGCTCCTGCACATCAGGAGGATATCCGCTTTCTGGTGTTGCATAATCTGCATGATGTGGTCGTTTTGGGGTTGCCATGGCTACAGGTTCATAATCCAGTATTGGACTGGAAATCTATGTCTGTGTCCAGCTGGGGTTGCCAGGGGGTACATGGTGATGTTCCATTTTTGTCTATTTCGTCTTCCACTCCTTCTGAAGTTCCAGAGTTTTTGTCGGATTATCGGGATGTATTTGATGAGCCCAAAGCCAGTGCCCTACCTCCTCATAGGGATTGCGATTGTGCAATTAATTTGATTCCTGGTAGTAAGTTTCCTAAGGGCCGATTGTTCAATTTATCTGTGCCAGAACACGCCGCTATGCGGAGTTATATAAAGGAATCCTTGGAGAAAGGCCATATTCGCCCGTCGTCATCACCGTTAGGAGCAGGGTTCTTTTTTGTGGCCAAGAAAGATGGTTCTTTGAGACCTTGCATTGATTACCGCCTTCTTAATAAAATTACAGTCAAATTTCAGTATCCTTTGCCGTTGCTGTCTGATTTGTTTGCTCGTATTAAAGGGGCTAGTTGGTTCACCAAGATAGATCTTCGAGGGGCGTATAATCTTGTGCGTATTAAACAAGGCGATGAATGGAAAACAGCATTTAATACGCCCGAGGGCCATTTTGAGTACCTGGTTATGCCATTCGGGCTTTCCAATGCTCCATCAGTATTTCAGTCCTTTATGCATGACATCTTCCGAGAGTACCTGGATAAATTCCTGATTGTGTATTTGGATGATATTTTGGTCTTTTCAGATGATTGGGAGTCTCATGTGAAGCAGGTCAGAATGGTGTTCCAGGTCCTTCGTGCGAATTCCTTGTTTGTGAAGGGGTCAAAGTGTCTCTTTGGAGTTCAGAAGGTTTCATTTTTGGGTTTCATTTTTCCCCTTCTACTATCGAGATGGACCCAAAGTCCAGGCCATTTACAATTGGACACAGCCGACATCTTTGAAGAGCCTGCAAAAGTTCCTGGGCTTTGCTAATTTTTATCGGCGCTTCATCGCTAATTTTTCTACTGTTGCTAAACCGTTGACTAATTTGACCAAGAAGGGTGCTGATGTGGTCAATTGGTCTTCTGTGGCTGTAGAGGCTTTTCAGGAGTTGAAGCGTCGTTTTTCTTCTGCCCCTGTGTTGTGCCAGCCAGATGTTTCGCTTCCGTTTCAGGTTGAGGTTGATGCTTCTGAGATTGGAGCAGAGGCTGTTTTGTCGCAAAGAAGTTCTGATGGCTCGGTGATGAAGCCATGTGCTTTCTTTTCTAGAAAGTTTTCGCCTGCTGAGCGTAACTATGATGTTGGTAATCGTGAATTGTTGGCCATGAAGTGGGCATTCGAGGAGTGGCATCATTGGCTGGAAGGAGCCAAGCATCGCGTGGTGGTCTTGACAGATCACAAGAATTTGACTTATCTTGAGTCTGCCAAACGGTTGAATCCGAGACAGGCTCGATGGTCGTTATTTTTCTCCCGTTTTGATTTTGTGGTTTCATACCTTCCGGGCTCTAAGAATGTGAAGGCTGATGCCCTGTCAATGAGTTTTGTGCCTGACTCTCCGGGTGTTCCTGAGCCGGCGGGTATTCTCAAAGAGGGGGTAATTTTGCCTGCCTTCTCCCCTGATTTGCGGCGGGTGCTGCAAAAATTTCAGGCTAATAGACCTGACCGTTGCCCAGCGGAGAAACTGCTTGTCCCTGATAGATGGACTAGTAGAGTTATCTCTGAGATTCATTGTTCAGTGTTGGCTGGGCATCCTGGAATCTTTGGTACCAGAGATTTGGTGGCTAGATCCTTCTGGTGGCCGTCTTTGTCGCAGGATGTGCGTTCTTTTGTGCAGTCCTGTGGGACTTGTGCTCGGGCTAAGCCCTGCTGTTCTCGTGCCAGTGGGTTGCTTTTGCCCTTGCCGGTCCCGAAGAGGCCCTGGACGCATATTTCTATGGATTTTATTTCGGATCTCCCCGTCTCTCAAAATATGTCAGTCATTTGGGTGGTTTGTGATCGCTTTTCTAAGATGGTCCATTTGGTACCTTTGTCTAAATTGCCTTCCTCCTCTGATTTGGTGCCATTATTTTTCCAGCATGTGGTTCGTTTACATGGTATCCCGGAGAACATCGTTTCTGACAGAGGTTCCCAGTTTGTTTCAAGGTTTTGGCGATCCTTTTGTGCTAGGATGGGCATTGATTTGTCTTTTTCCTCGGCTTTCCATCCTCAGACAAATGGCCAAACCGAACGTACTAATCAAACTTTGGAAACATATCTGAGATGCTTTGTTTCTGCTGATCAGGATGATTGGGTGTCCTTTTTGCTGTTGGCTGAGTTCGCCCTTAATAATCGGGCCAGCTCGGCTACTTTGGTTTCGCCGTTTTTCTGCAATTCTGGTTTCCATCCTCGTTTCTCTTCAGGTCAGGTTGAGTCTTCAGACTGTCCTGGTGTAGATACTGTGGTGGATAGGTTGCAGCAGATTTGGACTCATGTGGTGGACAATTTGACATTGTCCCAGGAGAAGGCTCAACGTTTCGCTAACCGCCGGCTCTGTGTGGGTCCCCGACTTCGTGTTGGGGATTTGGTTTGGTTGTCGTCTCGTTATGTTCCTATGAAGGTTTCCTCTCCTAAGTTTAAGCCTCGTTTCATTGGTCCGTATAAGATTTCTGAGGTTATCAATCCTGTGTCATTTCGTTTGGCCCTTCCTGCTTCTTTTGCCATCCATAATGTGTTCCATAGGTCGTTATTGCGGAGATACGTGGCGCCTGTGGTTCCATCTGTTGATCCTCCTGCCCCAGTGTTAGTTGAAGGGGAGTTGGAGTATGTGGTGGAGAAGATTTTGGATTCTCGTGTTTCGAGATGGAAACTCCAGTACCTGGTCAAGTGGAAGGGTTATGGTCAGGAAGATAATTCCTGGGTTTTTGCCTCTGATGTTCATGCTGCCGATCTGGTTCGTGCCTTTCATTTGGCTCATCCTGGTCGGCCTGGGGGCTCTGGTGAGGGTTCGGTGACCCCTCCTCAAGGGGGGGTACTGTTGTGAATTCTGTTGTCGGGCTCCCTCCTGTGGTCATGAATGGTACTTCGGCTGGTTCTGTCCATGGACTTCCTCTGGTGGGTGTTTCTGAGTTTCCTTTCACAGGTGACGAGGTTAATTCGTTAGCTGCTGCTCTATTTAACTCCACTTAGATCTTTGCTCCACGCCACCTGTCAATGTTCCAGTATTGGTCTAGTTCACTCCTGGATCGTTCTTGTGACCTGTCTTCCCATCGGAAGCTAAGTTACAGCTTGTATTTCTTTGGTTTGCTATTTTTCTGTCCAGCTTGCTATTTAATTTGTTTTCTTGCTTGCTGGAAGCTCTGGGACGCAGAGGGAGCGCCTCCGCACCGTGAGTCGGTGCGGAGGGTCTTTTTGCGCCCTCTGCGTGGTCTTTTTGTAGGTTTTTGTGCTGACCGCAAAGCAACCTTTCCTATCCTTGGTCTGTTTAGTAAGTCGGGCCTCACTTTGCTTAATCTATTTCATCTCTGTGTTTGTATTTTCATCTTTACTCACAGTCATTACATGTGGGGGGCTGCCTTTTCCTTTGGGGAATTTCTCTGAGGCAAGGTAGGCTTTATTTTCCTATTTTCAGGGCTAGCTAGTTTCTTAGGCTGTGCCGAGTTGCATAGGGAGCGTTAGGCGCAATCCACGGCTATTTCTAGTGTGGTTGATAGGTTTAAGGATTGCGGTCAGCAGAGTTCCCACGTCCCAGAGCTCGTCCTTTATGATCAGTAACTATCAGGTCATTCCGTGTGCTCTTAACCACCAGGTCCATTATTGTCCTGACCACCAGGTCATAACAGGATCCCTTTAGGGTTAGGGGTATGGTTAGGGGTAGGGTTAGGGTTAGGGTTAGGATCCAGTTAGGGTTAGGGTTAGGGGTAGGAGTAGGGGTAGGGTTAGGGTTAGGGGTAGGGTTAGGGTTAGGATCCCTACCCCTAACCCTAACCCTAACCCTAACCCTAGCTATTTCTGTTTATAGTGGGTTTTTTACTTTATTTTGATGATTGGCAGCTGTCACACATTTCTCAGCATACGTTTAAAAAATGCAAACGCAGGAAAAAACTCATGTAAAAGCGTCAAAACACCGCGTTTTTTTCACCACATGCAAAAATGCATGCGTCTAAAAAGCGCAGCGTTTACACGCGTTTACATGCGTTTTTTCACCACATGCGTTTTTTTTTTAAAAACGCTGCGTTTTGAAACGCAAGTGTGAAACCAGCCTAAGCGCTGTCCCCTGCATCTGGTGCTGAAGCCGCCATTCATATCTTCTCTCCAGCAGCGTTCGCTAGAGAGAAGATTTGAAAAATACTTTTTTTTTTTTTCGTGTTTAAAATAAAAATCCTTGTCCCCACCCCCCTCCCACCCCCTGTGCGCCCGGCCGCTGTTACTAAAATACTCACCCGGCTCCCTCGAAGTGTCCTCTCCGCGCCGCACCTTCTCCTGTATGAGCGGTCACGTGGTAGGTTTAGCCGCATATTCATGACTGTAATCGGTGGCACCACCTGACCGCTCATACAGGAGAAGCTGGCGCTGAGAGGACGCTGCGAGGGAGCCGGGTGAGTATTTTATTAACAGCGGGCGGGCGCACAGGGGGTGGGAGGGGGGAGGGGACAGGGATCTTTATTTTAAACACAAAAAAAAAAAAAAAAGGATTTTTCATATCTTCTCTCCAGCAAACGCTGCTGGAAAGAAGATATGAATGGCGGCTTCAGCACCATGCTGGGGGGACAGCGCTTACTGTAGCGCTGTCTCCTGCACGGCACACGGACTGCACACGGACAGCGTCCGTGTGCGGTATGAGTTTTACACGGACCCATTGACTTTAATGGGTCCGTGTAATCTGTGCGCTCCCACGAACACTGACATGTCTCCCTGTTTTGCACACGGACACACGGTCCGTGAAAACACGCTGACATGTGCAGAGACACATTGATTTCAATGTGTCTACGTGAGTCAGTGTCTCCGGTACGTGAGGAAACTGTCACCTCACGTACCGGAGCCACTGACGTGGGAAACCGGCCTAAGGCTGCCGTCACACTAACAGTATTTGGTCAGTATTTTACATCAGTATTTGTAGCCAAAACCAGGAGTGGAACAATTAGAGGAAAAGTATAATAGAAGCATAGGCACCACTTCTGCTTTTATCACCCACTCCTGATTTTTCCTTGCAAATACTTATGTAAAATACTGATCAAATACTGATAGTGTGATGGCAGCCTATTTGGTCCTGAAGTGCCATAGCAAACATCAGGACTACACAATCATGATCTGAGGGCAACAATTGTGATTAGGAGGAAGCCCCCGCACTCTGTTAACCATTATGATGTAGTCACTATTGACAGCAGCACCTAAGGGGTTAAAACAGATTTGGACGGTACAAACACTGATCGTGGCTGATAGAGCAAGTTATCAGCTATAGTGGACAGCCGAGAGCTGCTGGATTGTCACCTGTATGAGGAGAATATTCTCTTATATCTCAGGTCAGTTAAAAGACGTTTTGGCAGTCATTAAGGGGTTAAAAATCTTTTTAGATGACTTTGCACAAGGGCATATAAAACTGGCCATGAAAATTAAAACGTGGTCGTGATACTATGAACCATCTGATTTTTTTGTTATAATTCAGACACTTGCTGGGAAGGGATAATAATAATAATTTACAGTTTTCCACAATTTCCAGTGAAGTCTGCATTCTCATTGATCTATATTTTTCTATTGTATTTTACCAAAATTGACCAAGAAAAAGAATTTCTAGCACAAATATTAAATGGGAACTTTGCGTTAATCAATAGTACATGTGAACATAAGAGACTTTGTAACACATCTTATGAGAGACATCTCTTCATCCTCCCTCCTTGTTGCACTTACCATCCATTCTGAAAAAACTGCTCAACAGTGTCTTGTTTAGAGAAGATAGACGGAATATGTGGAATATGCAGAATATGTTCGCGCTATATAAATAAAATGATTGTTATTACTAGATGGTGGCCCGATTCTAACGCATCGGGTATTCTAGAATATGTATGTAGTTTATTTATGAAGATTTCAGAATAATGCAATGAATACACAGGATTCAGCCGGGCGCGACCAATTAGCGAAGCGTGGTTCAAATCCCGCGCCAATTAACGGCTGCACTGCGTCTGTCGCTGACTGTTTGCGGCCAGTCGGGCGCGACCAATCAGTGAAGCCAGGGCGAGCTCCAGGTTTTTGAGGGCCCCGGGCGAAAGAGTCTCACAGCCCATGTAGCATATAACACAGCCCACGTAGTATATAGCACAGCAACGTAGTATATAGCACAGCCACGCAGTATATAGCACAGCTATGTAGTATATAACACAGCCACGTAGTATATAGCACAGCCACGTAGTATATAGCACAGCCACGCAGTATATAGCACAGCTACGTAGTATATAACACAGCCACGTAGTATATAGCACAGCCACGTAGTATATTGCACAGCCACGTAGTATATAGCACAGCCACGTAGTATATAACACAGCCCACATAGTATATAGCAATGTGGGCACCATATCCCTGTTAAAAAAAGAATTTAAATAAAAAATAGTTATATACTCACCTTCCGGCGGCCACCGGATCCAGCCCAGGCCTTTAGCGATGCTCCTCGTGACGCTCTGTTCCCAGTAATGCCTTGCGGAAATAACCCGTGATCATGTAGCGGTCTCGTGAGACCGCTATGTCATTGCCGCAATGCATTCTTGGGACCGGAGCATCGCAAGGAGCGGGAAAGGCTGGCACGGACACGGGAAGGTGAGAATATAATGATTTTTTTTATTATTTTTAACATTATATGTTTTTACTATTGATGCTGCATAAAAAGTTGGTCACACTTACAGGGTTAATGGCAGCGTTAACAGACTGCTTTACACCGCGTTATGCCGCGGTGTAACACAGTCTGCTTAACGGACTGCTAAAACGCTAGGTGACTGGAGAGGAATATGGAGGGGGCACTGACTGGTGGGGAGTAGGGAGGGGCCAATTCACGGCCGGACTGTGCCTGACGCTGATTGGTCGCGCCCAGCCGGCCGCAACCAATCAGCGACCCAGGATTTCCGTTACAGACAGACAGACAACAGACAAACAGACAGAAGTGGACATTAGACAATTATATAAATAGATTTTTATTATAGACTGTAGGCTCACAGTGGTGTCACGTTACACAACCCTTTATACTCCATGGAGAGGTGATGAGTAGTGAGGGAGGAGGAGAGTGTGAAAATATGCAGAGGGAGACACAGAAAGATTGTGCTAAACTTTCTAGCAAGTCTCTTATCCCAGTACTGGATTCACATCTGTGACATCTGTATCAGTACCTGCCCTTTCTGTCTTCGCTTCTGTCGCTGGGCAGCGCTGCACTCTTGTTGCAGGCGATGTGAGGCAACAACTCTAGTTCTGTATCCTTGGGGCTTCTAATTCTGTCCAGGTTGGTATTTTGAGCAAGCTATTTAAGCTCTTTGCTTCCTGCAGCATGTCCTGTATGGTGCTGCAAGATCTTTAAGCGCCTTAAATCCTGCTATCCACTGCCATTTATAACTTGACTAACTTCAGTGAATATCTGTGTATCTGCTTATTTTCCCAGTGGACATTCCTAATTTTGACCTCAGCCCATTTTTTGACTACTTTCTAGACTTATGTATTTGTGCCTTGTACCAACCTCCTGGTTCTGACTTGGCCACCAGACCATTCTTTCTGTCAGCCTGAACCACTTGTCAGCTGATCAATCTGTGGCCCCAACATAGGTGATCCTGTATATGTCCAGGACAGGAATTAAAGAGTGAAGGCCAGAGAAACCCCTATGGGGAGTTCATTATACTATATGGAGAACTATGGGAGGTGCATTTTTATTATATAGAGAACTATGGGGTGCACTATACTATGTGAAGAACTATGTGGGTGCAATATACTATAAGGAGACTATGGGGGTGCATTATACTTTATGGCAGACTATAGGATGTGCATTATTCTGTGTAGCGGACTATGAAGTGCATTATACTGCATGTAGGACTATGGAGAGTTCATTATAGGACTGTGATGAGTGTATTATACTGTATGGAGGACTGTGGGGTGCATTTTATTTTATGGAGGACTATGAGTTGCATTGTACTGTATGGAGGACTATGGGAATTGCATTATAATACAGTATATATAGGAAGGACTATTGGGAGTGGATTAAACATTTTGGAGGACTAAAGGGAGTGCACTATACTATATGGAGGGCTATGGAGAGTGCATTATACTATATAGCGGGGGCCATTATACAGTGTGATGAGGTGTGTTGCCGATATACTATTGTTGAGGGACGATCTAAATTGATCCTTCACGGTTGACTCAGTGATTTCCAAATTAATCTACAGGGCGTTGCCGGCAACTGAAAATGACCAGACGGAGACGTATGCCTCTGTATGGGGGATCGAGCAGATCTCTGGGCCCCGTTTATTGTGTATGACATTTCATAGTCATAGAAATTATGCTTCAACCAATCAGCATAAGAACACGCTCACAGTTCTTAACCTATAAGAATGCAGGAAAAACTTAACCCATGAAGATACAGGAAAAAACGGAAACTACAGATATGGTCATGTCTTCTTGGCATAAAAAACACATACTAACAGATGCCTCAGTCTTGTTTAGCGATACACCCCCGAGTCCCTTCCCTGGCTCGAGTGAGAAAACTCAAGGTCTTTATACCAATTATGAACCATTGCCTAGTTGAATAACAAACTTATGAAAAACAAGATAAAATTACTTCATGGCAGCTGTAACCTTTTATCTAATTAAATAACAGAAGTTATCTTTAACCAACAAGAAAATGGAGTAAAAGCACAAAATGGAGAATCTAGCA
The DNA here is from genome assembly GCF_032444005.1 of Ranitomeya imitator. NCBI lineage: Eukaryota > Metazoa > Chordata > Amphibia > Anura > Dendrobatidae > Ranitomeya > Ranitomeya imitator. Next base: position 45,679,656 of record NC_091284.1, read on the forward strand.
CAAAATGGAGAATCTTTCATAATTTGTTCCTTCACACTATATGTATGCCCAATATACTGCATGGAGGGCTATGTGGGGGTCACAGTTGGGGATCATACTGTGTTGAGGTCACAGTGTCACAGTACTTTGCCGGGGGACTTGAAGTGGGGTACCGAATGGTCATCATAATGTACGTGTGGAGGGTACTGTGGAGGAAGTTACTGTGGGGGTATCTGTCACGCACAGTGTAGGAAAGACTAAGTGCAACACAAAGGGATAAGGGGAAGGGGGTCCAACACTAGGGAAGCGGGGAGTGGAGACCCCTAGGCAGATCTAATGTCACCCTGTCTGCCCAAAGCGTCCCTATATAGGTTCTGCACCTATCGCCGAGCAGGATACCTAATCCCTGCCTCACCCTAGCAGTAAGCCCTGCTTAGGGAAAGATGGGACTAAAGACAGATGGGATACACAAACAAGGGAAACACTTATCTTGAGTAGACTCAGAGAGAAACACAGACATCCTCCAAACACCAAAGAGGAAGATAGCCGACTGCTATAGCTCCAAGCCTCAACACAGGGAGAAAAGGAAATGGATATATCACTGGCAACTCCCGGCAGCAAGCTGGGAGTTATAAACACCCAGGTCCAGGTGTGTACATTAGAGTCGGGGGAAGGTTGCCAATGGGTCATAGAGTCAGAAGGTCCAGGAAGAAGTCTGAAAACCAAACTGCTGTGACCTTCTGCAGCCAGATGCAGTGCGACAGTCTGCAGTCTCTGACACATCCATGACAGCATCATACAGTATTTGTAAGGCACTTTTGTTGACATTATACTTTACATGGGCAATGAATGGGGACTACAGAGCTTCAGTAGGAGGAAAATTGCTTTGTAATGACTGAAAAGTTTATGGGGGTCCAATTAGAACTTCTGCTATAGGGCAACATGATTTCTATGTACGCCCTAGGCCGGAGGTGTGGAAATCGCATACTTGCGGTCACATGATCTCTCCCGACACTGGCAAATCCTGGCAGTGCACGCTGTGAGCATTCAGAAGTATGAATTTAAGAAGTTGAAGCATATATATGGTCTGCAAAGTATTGGTGCAGAACAGATATAAGCATATGGCCACTGTATTCTGGTAATATCAGTCCTAGTAATATGATTTTGGTTAAAGGTGTTATCTAGGTTATCTAGTTATTGAGGTTAGTCTGCAGTCACTCTATTTGACTGCTGACTTCTGAATCCTCCCAGTGTGTGCATAGAGGGCTATGAAGTTCTCTGTTGCTGGGAGTGGGCAATCATGTGACTACTAGTGATTAGCGAACGTGCTCGCCACTACTCGTTACTCGCCCGAGTATCAGTGTACTCGGTGTACTCGCCGAGCACCGAGCATTTCCGGGATTATTTGGCGGTAGCTGCTGTCTCCACCCAGCATTTTGGGTGGACTTTTGAGACCCAATCACGCTGCAGGGATTGTCTGCCAGGCCATGAAATGCCGCAGCCGTCTTTGTTCTGGTCGTGCAGTGATTGGCTTGGCCGGACAGCATCATCATGAGTATAAGAGACCTGACGCCGCCCTGCTCGCCGCATTCTGCTCCGGACTTAGCTAGTGTAGGGAGAGCTGCTGCCAAGATAGGATCAGAACTGTGCTTTTAATAGTTAGTGTAGATCTGCAACTGTTAATTCCACAACTCCTGAGAAACTAACAGTCCTTTTTTTGGCTAATTCGTGGGTCCCGAGATTGCAGCGCTAGGTGGGCATGGCACAGCATATCCACATCAGTGCAAGGCCTGCAGGCCCTGTATTTGCGTCTATTGCTCCCACTGCATCCCTCCCAAAGCTCCATAACTGTCTGCTGATGCTTATTTACTATATACCTAGTTGCAGTTTTCATTTTTTTCTTTTTTCCCAAAATTCACCCCCCCAAAAAATATACAGTCTGTTATGTCAGACTGAGTCCTGGTGCATGTGTAGAAAAATCATAGTTTGTCAGGCATACGTAGCATAGTTGTGTGTACTAGCCTTGTTCTGCTATTTTTTTTCTTTTTATAAATTCACTCAAAAGCGAACAAAAAAAAATGAATACAGTCTGTTATGTCAGGTTTTTTTTTATTAAACTCATATTTCGACAGTAGCATAGTTCTGTAGCATAGTCGTGCTCCAAGTTTGGGCATTTTAGGCCGGTTTTCCACTCTTTTTGCTGTCTGTGACTCTACTTATATACAGCATTCAAATCAATAAGAAAAATATGAATGGCACTAAGAAAAACCGCTCTTAGTACTCACTGATGAATAAAGGATGAATAAACTCTGAATCACGGACACCTTCCAGAAACCTTCATCTTGCTGGAGGTGCTTGCTGTGAAAAAAGTGCATGAAAAGTCCAAAGAAACAAGAAAAACAGCAGCAGCACTCCAAATATTGGTGAAAAAACAACCTTAGTCCTTTATTGCATAATAAAAATCATGGACATGGTATTGCGGGTAAACAAGTGCAGATCTGGACCCGTGGAAGAGCTTATTGCGCGAAACGGCCATCGTCCTGTTTCATTTGCCTGCATAATCTGCACTTGTTTACCCGCAATACCTTGTCCATGATTTTTATTATGCAATAAAGGACTAAGGTTGTTTTTCCACCAATGTTTGGAGTGCTGCTGCTCTTTTTCTTGTTTCTTTGGACTTTATATACAGCATTATTTTGCAAACCCCTCCCCCAAAATACAGGCCACATATTTGGCAGTGTGGTATTTCCGTGACAGGCCTCATATATCTGCGTGCTCCAAGTTTGGGCATTGTAGGCCGGTTTACCACTTTTTTTGCTCTCTGCTACTCTACTTATATACAGCACTATTTTGCATTAAAAAAATACAGGTCACATATTTGGCAGTGTGGTATTTCCAAGACAGGCCTCATATATCTGCATGCTCCAAGTTTGGGCATTGTAGGCCGGTTTCTCACTGTTTTTGCTGTCTGATACTCTACTTATATACAGCACTATTTTGCAATAAAAAAAATACAGGCCACATATTTGGCAGTGTGGTATTTCCGTGACAGGCCTCATATATCTGCGTGCTCCAAGTTTGGGCATTTTTGGACGGTTTCCCACTGTTTTTCCTGTCTGTTACTCTACTTATATACAGCACTATTTTGCATTAAAAAATACAGGCCACATATTTGGCAGTGTGATATTTCTGTGACAGGCCTCATATATCTGCGTGCTCCAAGTTTGGGCATTGTAGGCCAGTTTCCCACTGGTTTTGCTGTTTGTTACTCTACTTATATACAGCACTATTTTGCATTAAAAAAATACAGGCCACATATTTGGCAGTGTGTTATCGCTGTCAGACGTCTGATGTATTTGTGGCCTACAAAATGTGGAAATTCAGGCCTACATTCAGCTAAATTTGCTGTCTGTTACCCTAGTTCGGTACACTATTTTAGTTTAAAAAATTAAAAAATACAGGCCACATATCGAACAGTGTGGTATCTCGTTAAAAATACTTCTCTTTCAAGTTTATATGGCTGCTTCATGGCTGTGTTAAATGCTCCAACGAATACTACCACCACCATCATCTTCTGCCTAGAGGCAGTCACTGCGCACATAGAAAGTCTGAGGAGCAGAGTGTGAATGCTTGGGCGGTGTTGTACCCGCCAATAAAAGCGGTACTGCCAGAAAGCGAGGAGCCATGTTCACAGTGACCGTCAGAGAGCGAGGAACCGTGCGCTCCATGACCGTGAGTACAGTGCACATTCGCAGTAAAGAGAGACAGGTCATGCTCCGTGTTCAGCTTTGCAAAACAATAATTAAAGGGCACAGCGGAATGACAGAGGACGTTGGTACGTTCAGCAAGGTACTCCCTCAGCATTTTCCCAAATAAAGCACTTCTTGTGAGAGTCCCCCATGCCTCAGAGCCAGGTGCGATAGGAGGGTCTGAGAAAACTCTCCCCGAACTTTGTCCGTGTTCCTCTGCCTCTGGTGGATTGGAGTTGCGTCTCTCTCACCTGTACTCCTTGCTTGGCCAATGAACTGTGACCTCTTTTGCCAGCGTTTTCAGATGGGAATTTTTTTAATAATTCAGCAAGAAGGGCCCTATGGTCCTCCAACATTGTAGCACCCCTGTCTGCCTCTGGAAAAGAGATATAAAGTTGTCCTTGTAGCGTGGTTCTATAATTGTAAACAATCAGTATTGCCTGTCACCTAAAATTTTGAGAACGCGAGGGTGATGGGAAAGGCAGAATAACATAAACTCAGCCATGCGTGCAAGACTGCTAACAGTCGATACTTCCATGTCCTCACCAAGAGGACAACTGACCATGCTCTCCCCCTCCTCCTTGTCCTCAGGCCTCCACGACTTTTGACAAACCTCAGTAATATCATTGTAAATACATTATTGTAAATACATTCCCCTGTAATTTTTATCTCCCCCACCTCATTGTAGATTGTAAGTTGTCACGTGCAGGATTGTTTTTTTGGGGTTTAAATATTGTTATCATTGTTACTTAGTGTAGATTGTAAGCTGTCATGAGCAGGGTAGTTTTATTTATGTTTAATTATTGTATTATTGTTATCATTGTTACTTAGGACTGTTGTGTTTGAAACTGAAAATATGTTGACGCTATATAAATAACTATAAATATTAATATTAGAACACAGAGAAGCAGGATGGAGGTGTTAATTATGGCATCATTGCCAATCACCATTTTTGGTGAATTCCTCAAAGTTTTGGAGCATGGTACATATGTCTGACATCCATGTCCACTCCTGAGATCTTATGTGTGAAGTTAGAACTAAATACCGACGGCCTTTGTTGATGCTGGTAACAACTGCCTTCTTCTGCTCACAAATCCTTTCCAAAATATGCAGTGTATAGTTCCAATACATGGGGTGGACATCACACACCAGTCGGTGAGCTAGAAGCTGCAGAAGCACGGCAAGGGTGGATGAAGCTCTAGCTCACTTTCTAAAATGGGTATGCAGAGCCTCGTACTTTTCCTAGCAGATCTGGCACCTCCGTGTCGCTTTTCTGAAAATGTTCAACAATGAGCTTAAGCACATGGGCCAAGCATGGCACGTTTGAGCTTGCCTCAACACAGAGCAGCCATCAGGTTCCAGCCATTGTCACACACGACCATGCCTGGCTGTAGGTTAAGCGATGTCAGCCACAGATCTGCCTGCTCTTTCAGAGCTGTCCACAACTCTTCATCATTGTGCGGCTTGTCGCAGCATACTACCTTCAGCACAGCCTGTTGCCCCTTGGCTGAGGCAGTGCTGCAGTTCTTCCAGCTTGTGAACGATGTGTTACTTTCGGAGATGGAGGCTGAAGAGGATGCAAAGGAGGAGGAGGTGCAGGAGCTGTAGACTGTGGGGGCAACCCAGATTGACGTAGGGCCTGCAATACTCGGAGTTTGGAGGACGTGCACCATCCCAAGGTCGGACTGGGTCCCGGCTTCCACTATGTTAACCCAGTGTGCCGTTAGTGAAATGTACTGTCCCTGACCACAAGCACTTGTCCACGTGTCTGTGGTTAGGTGGACTTTCCCAATAACAGCATTGTGGAGGGCATGGGTAATGTTGTGGTACACATGCTTGCTTGTGTGATGTTGTGACGGCACACCGGGAAAAATTGTGGCGGCTGGGTAACGAGTACCTTGTGATGGTCACCGCCATCAGATTGCGGAAAGCTTACGACTCCCATGGGCCTAGAATGCAACATTTCCAGCGCAATCAGACGACAAATGTGTGAATTTAGCACTGTGGCATTGGCTGCATATTTCCGCTTGAGTTCCAAGGACTGGGGTATGGACAATTGAACGCTGCGCTGGGACAAGGATGTGGACGTGCTTGTTGATGGTGCTATTTGAGTTTGTGTGCAACTGCAGATGCAGGGCATGAGGCATCTTAAAATGCACCATGGACAGTGGATTGGCTTGCATGCACAACATCGGAAGAAGCAGTGGTATCACCCGCAGACACTGTTCATGGAGCCTTGTGTTCAACCAACAAAGTCAGGTGCTTTGCTGCCATGTGCCTGATCATGCTTGTGGTGGTTAGGATGGGATTTTTTCTACCCCTGCTGCTGCGGGCATGGCCGGTGGTGCAAATGGCCTTTTTGAGTTTATCGGCATAGTCTTTAAAAAACAACCAGGCCGTTACAGGGACATTCAGTGTCTCCCTCTCCCACACCACCTCCTCATTTCAACCCCGGTCTTTCGGTGTTCCCCAAGGCTCAGTTCTAGGATCCCTACTCTTCTCCATCTACACCTTCGGCCTGGGACAGCTGATATAATGGCACGGTTTGCTAGACCATCAGTACGCCGATGACACGCAGATCTACCTATCTGTACCTGACATCACCTCGTAAGTGACCAAAATCACATGTCTTCACGCTATTTCCTCCTTCTTTTCTGCTCACTTTCAAAAAGTGGACATGTACAAAACAGAATACATCATCTTTCAACCATCTCACACTAAATAGACATGAGACCTGTGTATGCATCATTCGGTACCACTTTAGTAAGAGGGAAAGTTTGCCGAAGAGAAAATGATTTTCCACACATTCCCAGCCTTTTTTGCACATTTTTTGAAGCTGTGATCTTCATCTTCTTGGTGTGGATGTGGTAAATTTCAAAGTCATTATCAATACCATCATCGTCCATATCTTGTAAAGAGGAAATCTGGTGTTTCCCAGGGTAGTGGTTATCTACGTTTAATGGCATTCCTTTAACAGTGTTCGTTACACTAGAACAAATAATTTTCGACTGTGACATTTGGATATTATTGGTAATATGTAAGGGTGAAGATGAAGAAGCTTGTGCCACGGGTGTGTTTATAGTTACAGACGGTGCACTGCTCTTTAAACTTATTTTTTCACAAGCATCTATCAGTTTGTTTGGTTTTCCTCCAACACTGATCTGCTTTCTCTAATTCAGCATCTCACGAACATGTTGCACTTTGCCCTTTAGACAGACTCGTGCATCTTTGGCCACATATTTTTGACAGGCATTTTTTTAGGCCAAGTCAAAAATGCGTATCTGTTACACCGATCTTCTTATGGGCATGAAACACATTCTGGTAATTGGTGGTGGATAAACGACTAATGCGCCTTCCCAGCAGCAACTGTGTAGGAAACCACTTTACAGTTTTGCAAGGTGCTTATGATATTTTTTTTTTAAATAACCGCCCAAGGGGAAATGCTTGACAGCCCATGCACTTAGTGTATGGGCATTACAAGTCGAGGAGACCCGCTCCTTTACATTGGGCCTACTTTTAAATGAGGCCTTCCTCCACCTCTCATCATTTTCCACCATTAGATCACCAGGGTTCATGTGTTCCACGCTGCTACAGACAGTCAATTTTTTGGTAAGGGTGTCTACGATGCCCATAGTATGTGTTTAATAAATGTATCCCCCTTGGGGAAATGTTTGTCAGCCTATACACTTAGTGTATGGGCATTACAAGTGTAGAAGACACAATCCTTTACATTGGGTCTAGGATTTAATGAGGCCTTCCTCCACCTCTCATCATTTTCCACCACTAGATCACCAGGGTTCATGTGTTCCGCGCTGCTACAGACAGTCAATTTTTTGGAAAGGGTGTCTATGATCCACATGAAATATTTTTTTAAAATTTGCCCTCAATGAGCAAATGCTTGTCAGGCCAGGCACTCCAATACAAGTCTCAGAGATCCACACCCCTACATTGGGCCTACTTCTTAACTCTGTCTTCTACAATGTCTCTTCTTTACCTGCCACTAGATCACCAGGGTGAACGTGCTCTGTACTGTTATAGGCCAGTGAATTTTGGGCAAGGGGGTTGTGCTGCCACTATTTTATTTATTAAAAAAAGGACCCCCATTGGCCAATTGTTTGTCAGCTCATGCACTCCATTGCAAGTCACAGAGACCCACACCCCTACATTGGGCTACGTCTTAACTCTGTTTCCTGCAATGTCTCTTCCTTATCTCCGACTACATGACCTGGGTGAACGTGTTCTGTACTGTTATAGGCCACAGAATTTTGGGCAAGGGGGGCTGTGATGACAATAGTATATTTATTAAAAAAGGTACCCCCCATTGCTGAAACCACATCCTTGTTGGCAAAGACTTCATAAGATTTGTGTACCTTAAAGAGCTCACTTGAAAAGCTCCTTTTTGTGTTGCCTGGTTGCTCAAATTGGACACAATACACTTCATATAAATTTGATAAAGCAATGCTAACAAGTTTGGCTCAGTAGTTCATTACAAATATTTTTTTGCCCACTATATTAGTTTCTCTCCTTGAGAGCCATAACTTGGGCTGCATGAAATGTACAAATTGCGATTTGTAATCCAGATTAAAATACTGTATACCGAATGCATTCAGACAATTACGTAGCTGCATTTCTTGTAAAACATTTACAGATGTGACAGACAATGCTCATAGTGACACAGTCTTGATAAATGTTTGTTTATTCACTTCACAAACAGTTCTAAGCCTCTATATGTTTGCTGTTTGTCATTCTAAAACCTTAAGGTTTACTGAAACTCTGCCTGTGGTGGTTTGATCTAAATCCTTGTGGCTTTTATATTCTAGTGGTTTATGGCCCCACGTCTAATGACTCCATGATATCTCAGTTTCTTACAACCTTGAAAGATGGATACTTGAAGGGCTAGGTTAAACTATAGTTACTACATAGTGTAAATCACTATATAAGACCAGAGAAACATGACTAAGACAGATGCCAAAACTGGGGTACCTGTACATGTACAGTGTGCTTATCTACTATATAATTGTCTAAGGGTCACTTCCGTCTTTCTGTCTGTCTGTTTTTCTATCTGTCTGTCTGTAATGGAAATCCCAAGTCGCTGATTGGTTGCGGCAAAACAGCCATGACCAATCAGCGACGGGCACAGTCCGGCGGCAAAATGGCCGCTCCTTACTCCCCGCAGTCAGTGCCCACTCCATACTCCCCTCCAGTCAGCGCTCACACAGGGTTAATGGCAGCGTTAACGGACCACTCCATTAACGCTGCTATTAACCCTGTGTGACCAACTTTTTTACTATTGATGCTGCCTATGCAGCTTCAATAGTAAAAAGATCTAATGTTAAAAATAATAATAATAAAAAAAAAATCATTATATACTCACCTTCTGGATCCAGCCCAGGCCTTTCCCACCCCTCGCGATGCTCCGGTAACCGGTCCATGCATTGAGGTCTCCTGAGATGATGATGTAGCGGTCTCGCGAGACCACACGTCAACATCTCGCGAGACCGCAATGCACTCTTGGGAGCGATGGGCACAGTCCAGCTGCTCCCTACTCCCCTGCAGTCAGTGCCCCCTCTATACTGCCCCCCAGTCAGTGCCCGCCACCCACATAGCGTTGTAGCAGTCTGTTAAACCGACTGCATTACACTGCGGCATAACGCGGTGTAATGCAGTCTGTTAACGCTGCTATTAAACCTATGTGACGAACTTTTTACTATTGATGCTGCCTATGCAGCGTAATGGGGTGCATATGACTGACTATGCAGCAGGGCCGGCTTTGATGCCAATGTGTAAAACAAAGGAGTATGGAGCACAAAATGCATATTGTGAAGTGGATTTTCCTGGGCCCATCCAGTGTGTGGGTTCAAAGGCTTATTGGGGTGCATGTGAATTGGTAGCAGGGCAGGCCTTGAATTCAATACAACACTTTTTCAGGAGTCCCCCCTGGACATCTTATGAAAGGGGTATTGTGGTGCGTCGTAATTCTTGGCAGCCCATCCACTCACAGCATAGGCTACAACAGTTTAGGAGACCCACTGATTAATAATGGCCCTTTAAAAAGATTAATGCTGCCTGATGCACCAGTTAAAATGGGCTCTGTGAATTTCAAAGTCCCTCCTTCATAAATGAAAAAAGATGGGTCTGCTTAAGTGTCACACACCACATGGCCAGCTAGGGGTGTTAAATGTTACAATGACATTTCCCAGTGAATGCATTTGTAGTGGTTGAAAGCAATGTTAAAGATGAAAAACGCTTCAAAAACGCTGTGTCTGAACTAAGCCCAAGTGGGGGAGGAACATTTCGGTCTGGGGTTAAATATTTGGCCTTAGAGGCAAGTCATTAACTTGCAAAGGATGTACCTTGACATATTTCCCTGCAAAATCCGTTTTGGTTTCTTTTTAGCGTGTTTTTTGTTGCATCGGGAAAAATGGCATGAATCTCGAAAAAAAATGTTTACAGCTGTGAACTAGGAATCAGGAATGCTTCCAGGGGCCTACTGTCTTGTGTGCAGTAGGCATCTCACTTTATCTGTGAGAGCATCTAGCTGCTGAAAATCTAGAAAATGTCGTATCCAGTGGTTGAGATCAGAGACCGAGCCTGGAATCTGTCTCTTGTGCCGTAGCTATCTCACTTTATCTGTGAGTGCATCTAGCTGCTGAAAATCTAGAAAATGTCGTATCCAGTGGTTGAGATTAGAGACCGAGCCTGGAATCTGTCTCTTGTGCCGTAGCTATCTCACTTTATCTGTGAGTGCATCTAGCTGCTGAAAATCTAGAAAATGTCGTATCCAGTGGTTGAGATTAGAGACCGAGCCTGGAATCTGTCTCTTGTGCCGTAGCTATCTCACTTTATCTGTGAGTGCATCTAGCTGCTGAAAATCTAGAAATGTCGTATCCAGTGGTTGAGATCAGAGACCGAGCCTGGAATCTGTCTCTTGTGCCGTAGCTATCTCACTTTATCTGTGAGTGCATCTAGCTGCTGAAAATCTAGAAATGTCGTATCCAGTGGTTGAGATTAGAGACCGAGCCTGAAATCTGTCTCTTGTGCCGTAGCTATCTCACTTTATCTGTGAGTGCATCTAGCTGCTGAAAATCTAGAAAATGTCGTATCCAGTGGTTGAGATCAGAGACCGAGCCCGGAATCTGTCTCGTCATGCAGAAGGAAACTCACTTTATCTGTTAGTGCGTCTAGCTGCTGAAAATCCAGAAAATGTGGTATCCAGTGGTCGAGGTCAGTGAGTGAGCCGGGAATCTGCCTCTTTGTGTTGATGTGAAGTTGTCATCTCCTGCTGGATCCCATATTCATTGTGGGAACACAGCGAGACCCCGCTCTTCTTCACCTGGAATATACAGTATATGTTACAAAATCAGGAAAACAGTAAGGCTATGTGCACACGATGCGGATTTGCTGCAGATCCGCAGCGGATTTTTCCACACTGTGATGTACAGTACAATGTAAATCAATGTAAAAAATAAAAAGTTGTGCACATGGTGCAGAAAAATCAGTGCAGAATTGCTGCGGATTTAAAAGAAGTGCATGTCACTTCTTTTGTTTGGATCTGCAGCGTTTCTGCACACCTCCATGATAGAAATCCGCAGTGGCAAAAACTGCATAAAATCAGCACAAAATCCGCATCAATTCCACGGCAAATCCACACAAAATCCGCATAAAAACCGCGGCAAATCCGAAGCTGTGGGTTCTGCCAGGAGATGCTGATTTTGTGCAGAAAATTCTGCACCACTTTTCCTACGTGTGCACATAGCTTGTTGATCACATAACCAAGACCAGGTGTAGAGATGTTGGTCTTTTTGAGAACTTCTCTTTTTTCAGCCATCGGTCCATGAGGAGCATCGTGATTTACATACAGGATTTCATCCTCTTGTTCTTCTATAACACAGAACATAGAATTAGAATTGATAAATTAAAGTTCCTATATGTTTGTTAGACATATTCAGATTGTGTACAGTTAATAATGAAAATAGATGGACCCAGCCCCTAGAGTAACATTTTTGTAGGGACTCGGTCACCGACATGCTCTGTTTTGAGATTTCTATTATTAGGAAGGGATTTTTTCTGTTAAATACATGTAATAAAACCCTGATAACTTACTGTAAAAAGAGATGATCATATCCTCATATTGATCATGACATAATGGGGGCCAGGTGTAGAGGTGCTGGTGTCTTTGTGGACATCTCTCTGTTCAGCCATGTGTCCATGAGGAGCATCATCATTTACAATTGTTATTTCATCCTCTTGTTCTTCTGTAACACAAAACAAGGACATTAGGATTAATTTAATACACGTTTTTTGATGTTTGATAAAGAATATTAATATTATACAAGTTTTGTAACCTCTAAACGGTACTGTGAAATTTGATTCTATGTGCACACGTATAATGGTCCACTGCGGATTTTTCCGCAGCGGATTTGATAAATCTGCAGGGCAAAAACGCTGCATTTTTGCTGCAGATTTATCGCAGATTTACCACGGATTTACCGCAGTTTTTCTGCGGATTTCACTGCGGTTTTCTAAAGAAGCAGCTGTAGAAAGAAGTGACATGCTGCAGAATGTAAACCGCTGCGTTTCCGCACGTTTTTTTCCGCAGCATGTGCACTGCGTTTTTTGTTTCCCATAGGTTTACATGCGTTTTCCGCATCGTGTGCACATACCCTAAAGATACAGGGATGCAACCACCAGCGTAAACTCTATTTATAGGGTTAAATTATCTGCATGCTTCTTTTAGAGATTTTTATATCAGTTTTTTTTTCTGTTAAATACATGTTATAGTACATGTAATAAAAGCCTGAAACTTACTGTCAGAGGAGATGATCATATCCTCATACGGGTAGATATTGGTCAAGACATAATGGGGTCCAGGCAAGGAGATGTTGGTGTCTTTGTGGACATCTCTCGGTTCAGGCATGGGTCCAAGAGGAGCATCACCAGTTATAATAGGTGCTTCATCCTCATGTTTTCCTGTAACACAGAACATTGAAATCAGCTTTTGAAAAGGGAAAACTTCTATATGTTTCTTCTATCTCTATGGTACATTCACTTGCAAGATCTAATGAGGTTATACAGATGACACCGAAGAGAAATCCAGAGAAGAAGATGGCAGGAGATAGAATAAATATTGATGCTTATATAATATAATAATATTGATGCTGATAAGAGCGGACAATAGTCAAAGTTGGGGATTACAATAATAGTATGTTTAATTTATGCGCTAGAATACTTGAACTGTTGCGCTGTATCCTGCAGAGATCTGCACTGTTTTATGCATCTCGATTAGAGAGGAGCGTAACCTTTCAAGGTGAACATCCAACATGTTCGCCAAATGGTTTGTTGAACGTGCCCAAACCCCAAAGAATTCAATGGGAGGCAATACGCATAGACAACATCCTAAGGGGGCCAAATAGCTTCCTAAACAGCTAAAATTAGGGGCAGACGCCAGAAAAAAGTGGCATCAATTGACCCAGAGTACAACTAGTATAAATGTGGAGCATGGATGCCTGGGACAGGGCCTGGAGCAGCATTTCTTGCTTAAACATTATTATTATTATTTATTGTTATAGCGCCATTTATTCCATGACGCTTTACATGTGAGGAGAGAGGACCCTGCCCGCGATGGCTCACAATCTACAAGGGATGGGTGAGGATACAGTAGGCGAGGATAGAGCTGGTCATGCAGCGGTTTGGTCGATCGGTGGTTACTGCAGGTTGTAGGCTTGTCGGAAGAGGTGGGTCAATAAACATTGGTCAATAACATAAACATAAACATTGGTCAATAACAGGTGGATGAGTGGCAGGTGTATGCCTGGTGCTCTGAGAGCCCTGCCAAATTCAGGCAACACACATGAAGGAGACCCAACTTGGAGTCCAAACATTTCCCAAAAATTAGGGCAGACACCAGGAAAAGTGTCTACCCACAGTAGAAATTGTTTACTAAGTATTCTATATTAATTATTTAATGCAATTGCTTTTTTACTTATTTATTTTCATTAGGGTATATGCACATATTGTTTTTCTTTGGTTTTGCTTGTTTCCATGGCCAGTGTGAACAAGCTCTTACGTCATGCATGTTTTCAAGTCATCCTCCGGCTCAGTTTTCTGTTTTTCTTCAGTATTTTTGTATTCAGTACAAAATAGGGTGTGGCCCCCTTTTCACTGAGCTGGCAGTTCATATATAGTTCCTCCAAAGCTGGGGGTCCGGTTAGGACCCTGTGACTCTCTGCCACTATTCACACTAAGTAGGTTTTAACATTAGAGAGTGTAATTACTGACCCATTTGGCTACACCTTGCCGTGGTGGGACAGCTTTATGAATTTTTTTTTAAATCAAAAACAGTGTTTACTAAATACGCTATGTTAATTATTTAATGCACTTGCTTTTTTACTTATTTATTTTCATTAGGCTATATGCACATATTGTTTTTTTTTGGTTTTGTTCATGTACCACAGGTGTGGTTTCAGTTTCTGGTACTGACTCAGACAAGGCTGGATCTGTTACAGGTGAACTGTACAGGTAAAAGGACCTAACAACAGACTAGCAGCTGGCAAACTGACAAGACAATTGTTGCTCAGGCAATTCCCAACAGGTGGAGGTGCCTTAAGTACTAAGTGCCTCCCAGCTATTGGCTGGGGACACAATGGGAGTGTACACGCTGTCTCTTCAAGAGACAAGAAGTGCGCGTGCCCTAAGTACACTGCCAGGAGACCTGCATGGTATGCGCAGACCTTGGGATACAGGAGCCGGAGCAGGAGACACGGCAGTGCATCCTGGGCAGTGAGTAAGTCGGCATCCCTTCCTGGGGGGAGGAGCAGAGGCATGCAGGGATTTTGGCATTACACTGTTCCTCGTGTACTCACACCTGACAGCTTTTTCTGAAAAGTGACTTTCAAGTACAATAACTCTTCAGGGGTCAGAACATTTTGTGATAGTACCGTATCAATGATCGCCAATGCTCGAGACATCTATGAAGGTTTAGCATATTGGATCAAACTAGCTGTTACGATACAGGAGGAAAAGATGGAGGATGACCACTCATCCGTGACAATACAATAAAAAAAATTAAAAATATTTTGAGACATAACTTTTTACATATATACCATTCGTTTTGATCACTGTTAATTAATTTTCCTATAACTTTATTTCCATTTGATATATTTTGTGTCATGTACTCCATCTATGTTGCTTTCATGCTACAATTGTACTATCTTATCACATTAGAGGGATTCTCCCATTTCAAATATTATTAGCCCATAGGCTCAGGAACCTAAAAAATGACCAATACAGCTATACTCGCCCTCCCCTGGTACTCACCCTCCCCTGGTCCACTGCCAGTGTTGCCAACTTGACTTTTTATTTCTGGACAGCTTCTCAAAAATCACAGACAGACAATATTTTTTATGGACACATTGAAAAACCATAATAAACCATAAGTGATACATGACTGCAATCAGCTGCAATCACTGTAAACTGTAAAAAGATGATAATTATGGTCAAATGAATCTGTTAAAGTTTCTTCAACTTCACCAAAATGAGAAAACCTTATTTTTTTTCATGGATGGGGCAAAAAAGTATCATTTTTTTTACAGACTGTCCTGGAATATTTGGATGATTGGCAACCCTGACCACTGCTGCAATCTTTGTTGATCAGTGGTGACATCGCATCGACAGCGCTGCAGTCAATCACTAATCTCAACAGTTCGTGCTTATGGACAATTATAACCCTATGTAAAAAAAAAAAATATTATTTTACTCCAAAAGTATGTTCACATGTCGTATTTTACATGTTTTTTTGCTGTGTACATTATGCAGTGTTTTGCAGCGTTTTACAGTACCGGCACAATCAACGAGATTGCTGAAATCTCGTGCACATGCTGCTTTTTTTTTTGCTGCTTTTTTTTCGTCATCATGTCAATTCTTTAAGCGTTTTTACAGTGCTTTTCACCCGTTAAAAAAAAATGAAAATCGCAGGTAAAAAAGGAACAAAAACGCCTTTTGTAAACAGTGTTTTTCCTGAACCACCCAAAAACCCAAAAAATTGCTGCAAAAACGTATGTTGTGATCTAAAGCCAGCCTCTCTTTAGCCTGAAATGGCTGATAACAGAGGACAATAGAACTTAATATATTTATGAATTTAATGTCCCTGATTTTACTATATAAGGGTAAGATTTATAGGGATTTTTTTTTTCCTCGCCTGCGGAAAGAAACCCTGCTTTGCACTTGAAAAGAAACATTCCCTATATTTTGTCATTGTCATGATTATCCCCATTGTTCCTTCCCTGTGGGGTCTGGAGGTTGCAGGTGACGGCTCTAACCAGCCCCATTAACATCTTGTCCCCCGGAGCAGATGAGTAGTTTATAGGCTACTAATAGACCGCGACCAATGGCTGAAGGCAGCCTGATTGTCTGGAGCTGTTTGGGGGCCAGAAGTCCTTGGGAGAACTTGCACTTGCTCTTTCTTTCTCTCCATATAGTCCATAATGCGGTAAAGCATGTGTCAGGTTCAGAGGTTGTCACATCATCTGTTAGCTGAGAAACCTGGGACAAAAAGGGTTAATGGGTCAGATTTATAAAAAAAAAAAAACATGCAATAATAACCTGCAGGAATTTTTTTTTTTTTGCAGCATTTTAACACTATCAGTCCCACATCAATGTTGGTCATTGTATATATTGTATGTTGTTATATTTCATTTTTCCATTTGACTGCTCTATCTTACAAGGAATCTGTCAGCAGCATAAACCCTTCTCAGCCGTCTCTCTGGGCACGAACATCATAGGAAGCTGAATAAAATGATAACCTTGATATCCGCGATCCGATGTCTTATTCGCTAAGAAATCCACGTTTTTCTTAGTATGTAAATGAGCTGTTAAGATCTATGGGTCGGACATAGATCTCCCCGAGAATCTGCCTCCAGAACTTATTGTACAAGAATGGAGGGGTTACAGTGTGAGACATGTAGATCAGGAGAGCAGACTGTCAGTCATTACATGACTCACACTGGTATCTCTCCCTTTCATCTATATATATAATTGTCTAAGGGTTTTTCCGTCTGTCTGTCTGTCTTTCTGTCTGTCTGTCCTGGAAATCCCGCGCCTCTGATTGGTCGAGGCCTGGCAGCCTCGACCAATCAGCAACGGGCACAGTATCGACGTAGATGTCATAATGGTTGCCATGGCGACGATGATGTCATAAAGGTTGCCTCGACCAATCAGCAACGGGCACAGCGACGGTGATGTCATAATGGTTGCCATGGCGACGATGATGTCATAAAGGTTGCCTCGACCAATCAGCGACGGTCACAGTCTGCCGTGAATTCTGGAATCATCATTGTCCATAAACTACGGGGACATGCATATTCTAGAATACCCGATGCGTTAGAATCGGGCCACAATCTAGTTTACAATAATCTCTGGAGGCAGATTCTCTGGGAGGTCTATGTCTGGCCCATAGATAGGGGAGATCTATGTCCGGCCCGTAGATCTTAACTCTTAAGGTGCTGCCCCTTTCAGACCTGCTGGTTCTATTAAGGTCAGTTTTTTTTTGCATACGGGAAAAAATGGGACAGGCTCTGCTTTCTATCTGTTTTTCGTCCGTGCGTCAGTTTTTACTAACAGAGTTTCATCCTTTTTCCTCGTATGAAGAAAAAAGTTCAAGCTTCTCTTACCTATTAAACTGTAAAAAATGGGCAGCACTAGGGTGATCTGCTGATGATATCCATGTGCTGCCCCTTTATTTTTGGTGGAAACTCAGTTCACGAAACAATGCAGACATGTGAACAGCCCCGTAGACTATAATGGGTACACAATCTATCCATGAAAAACATGGACAGAACCAAACGGATGTCTGACTGATTGAGAACTAAATCAAACTTGGATCACAATCAGGTTCTATGGCAATCTAAGTTGGGACCAGTAAAGTCAAAAAGCATCAGGATGATGTGACCGAAAGACAAATGCTAAAATGTATCTGTAGTATGGCCATGTGAAACCAGCCTTAGAGGGGTATTAGCATTTCCAAGATTATATCCCAATACATAGTAGGTGTACTAATAATAATATTACCAAATACCTCCAATTAGAATTGTAGAATAGTTATTCTGATTAGCTATGTCTCTTACCCCATGTGCAGTGCATTGCAGTAGTTTAGGTATCTACGGTTACGGCCACTCATATAGTGATATCTAAGTTACTGCAGTGCTCTGCCCATGGGGTGAGTAACGTGGCAAATCAGGAGAACTATACTACATTCTTTGTGTTAAAGCAAGGGGAAAAAATGCCATTGTTCCTTAAAGTAGCTCAATATCAAGGGAAATAGCATGGAGTTCGGGGGGACATGGAGAGTGTGAAGGATGACGGCCGTTTGGCATTGTACCGGGTCCAGGAATACATTTCTAATTATATTATTATTATTATTATTATTATGACTACTACATATTGGGAAAGGATCTTGGAGATGGGAATTCTCCTTTAAGGTTTTTTTCCAAGTGGCTGACAGCGCAATATATATATATATATATACAACTATACCTATGCTCTGCCTTCTACACCCCCAGCCGCAGGGTCTATAGGCACTGACGGGGGTCACTGTGCGATTGACACTTTTCTGATGAGATATACAACTATACTCCATTCATAATATAAAAACAAACTTCATGCATTGATTAAAAATAATCACTTAATATGAATTCACACCTTCATTAATTCCTGAATTCATACCTGGGCTGCTTTCCTGCACTGCCCCCGCAGGATGGACTGTGGTACTGCCTCTTTACCCGCTACAAGCTAAAAAGGCATTGTACAGATGGAATTAAGAAACGCTGATCTGCAGATCAAAGGAAAGATTACACATGTTTAGTTATGGTCTCGATTATGATCTTTGTGAATGATCTGTCCTGTCTGTCAGTTGCACATGACGGCTCTAACAAGTCCCATTTACAAGTTGTCCCCTGGAGCAGATGAGTAGTTTATAGGCTACTAATAGACCACGACCAATTGCTGAAGGCAGCCTGATTGTTCTAAAGCTGTTGAGG
Organism: Ranitomeya imitator; assembly: GCF_032444005.1. NCBI lineage: Eukaryota > Metazoa > Chordata > Amphibia > Anura > Dendrobatidae > Ranitomeya > Ranitomeya imitator. Next base: position 45,698,416 of record NC_091284.1, read on the forward strand.
GGCTGCAGGTCTTTGGGAGAACTTGCACTTGCTCTTCTTTTCTCTTACCGTAGTCAATGATTAAAGCCTGTGGTGGAGTCCGGGCTCCGCTGTGGCCAATAGACATATGTCACTCACACTAACATGGGGAATATCTAATTAGGCCTCCACAATACTGTCTAATGCCCCATGGCTACTGCAGACAAGACAAGCTCTGCTCACAATCGGCCTTCTCGGCACATTATGTCCTATGGAGGAGTGGAGGAAATACACAACACTCCTGATATTGTCATCACACGTCCTGACCAAAGACGACGTGGATAGTAAGACCGATGGCACCTGAAAATGCAAATCTGCTCTAATCATAGTTAATAAAGTTTTGTATAATTTAAATGTCTTGGGAACCAAAAATGTTAAAGTGGTATTCCCTTCTTAGACATTTCCATCAAATCCACAGTATGAGGATATACCATATATTTCTGGCAGATAAATTTCACATATCTGTGTATCATGGTCAGAGTACGGACCCTAATGTATGGATTGGCCGTGGGTCGCCTGAGGATGTTGAGTTTTGGTCAGGATCCACCTTTAGTCTGAATATCATGGTCCTGAGACCCTGATATACACGTGTAATCGGTTTAAGGGTCTCATCTCTGGAGCCTGCACCTATCAAGAAAATATTGGTCCCATCACTCCTGACCCTTTTAATTGAGGCATTCCGGCAGAGCAGTGAATAGAGAAAGTGTCACACGTGTGTGAGGACCTCTCCTTTACCGACAAGCTGCTTTCCTGATTCTCTCAATGTCCAGTGAAATACTACTGCCTGTTAAAAACTGACTTGGGTTGGAGTAGTAGTACTGCAACCATTTGGGGTACCACCAGCAGGTTGCGTAGTTAGGAATAGCCAGGGGTCGCTACACAGGAGCAGCAATGTAGTTAAAGGGTCAGCAGGTTGCATAGTCAGGAATAGCTAGTGGTTGGTACACAGGAGCGGCAATATAGTTAAAGGATCAGCAGGTAGCATAGTCAGGAATAGCCAGGAGTCGGCACACGGAGCAGCAATATAGTTAAAGGATCGGCAGGTTGTGCAATAAGGAATAGCCAGGGGTAGGTACATAGTAGCAGCAGTACACTCTTGGAATGAAGTAGCAGGTGTAATAAAAGCTTGACTAAAGACTGGGAACCCAATAATCTCGCAAGGAAGGAAGTGCAATGCCAGGTTTAAATAGGGTGTTCAATTAGGGCAGAGCCAATCAGGAACCCAGGTGGAGACAATCAGAAAACAACAGAGGCACTAGTATCTGGGTTAGCAAGGAACTGTTCAGCGAGCTGTATAGCTCAGAGGGATGAGCTGCCGCCTGGTGTACAAGTGGTTGGTGGGTTTGATGTTGTGAATTCTGTGGCTGAATTCACTCCTGTGGTCACAAGTGGTACTGCAGCTTCTGAGCTTCCTCCCTCAGGTGTTCTGGTGAGCTCGTTAACTGCTTCATTACTTAACTCCGCCTGATGCTGCTATCCTTGCTCCTTGTCAATGTTTCAGTGTTGGATCTGAGCTTCTCCTGATTGTTCCTGTGACCTGCTGCTCTGTATAGCTAAGTGCTTTTTGCTATTTTGTTGCCTTTTTTCTGTCCAGCTTGTCTTTTGTTTTGCTGGAAGCTCTGAGACGCAAAGGGTGTACCGCCGTGCCGTTAGTTCGGCACGGTGGTTTTTTTTTTTGCCCCCTTTGCGTGGTTTTTGCTTTAGGGTTTTTTGTAGACTGCAAAGTTCGCTTTACTGTCCTCGCTCTGTCCTAGAATATCGGGCCCCACTTTGCTGAATCTATTTCATCCCTACGTTTTGTCTTTTCATCTTACTCACAGTCATTATATGTGGGGGGCTGCCTTTTCCTTTGGGGAATTTCTCTGGGGCAAGTCAGGCCTATTTTTCTATCTTCAGGCTAGCTAGTTTCTTAGGCTGTGCCGAGTTGCCTAGGTAGTTGTTAGGCGCAATCCACAGCCGCTTTTAGTTGTGTTTAGGATAGGATCAGGTGTGCAGTCTACAGAGTTTCCACGTCTCAGAGCTCGTTCTTGTATTTTTGGGTATTTGTCAGATCACTGTGTGCGCTCTGATCGCTAAGCACACTGTGTCTCTGGATTGCCTTCATAACACCTGTCATTAGCAAACATAACAGTACAAGGAGCCAAAACTAATTATTCTCAATAGAGGGAAAGAAAAAGTTCTGACATCATTTTTTTTTTTTTCTGCTCTGTGTTCACTTTTTTTTTCCCCCTAGACATTTGGGTGATTCTGGACACAGGTGTGGACATGGATATTCAGGGTCTGTGCTCTTCAATGGATAATCTCGTTATAAATGTACAAAAAATTCAAGATACTATTGATCAGAAATCTATGTTAGAACCAAGAATTCCTATTCCTGATTTGTTTTTTGGAGATAGAACTAAGTTTCTAAGTTTCAAAAATAATTGTAAGCTATTTATGGCCTTGAAACCTCATTCTTCTGGTAATCCTATTCAACAGGTTTTGATTATTATTTCTTTTTTGCGCGGCGACCCTCAAGACTGGGCATTTTCTCTTGCGCCAGGAGACCCTGCATTGAGTAGTGTCGATGCGTTTTTCCTGGCGCTCGGATTGCTGTACGATGAGCCTAATTCAGTGGATCAGGCTGAGAAAAATTTGCTGGCTTTGTGCCAGGGTCAGGATGATATAGAAGTATATTGTCAGAAATTTAGGAAATGGTCAGTACTCACTCAGTGGAATGAATCTGCGCTGGCAGCTTTGTTCAGAAAGGGTCTCTCTGAGGCTCTTAAGGATGTCATGGTGGGATTTCCTATGCCTGCTGGTTTGAATGAGTCTTTGTCTTTGGCCATTCAGATCGGTCGACGCTTGCGCGAGCGTAAATCTGTGCACCATTTGGCGGTATTGCCTGAGGTTAAACCTGAGCCTATGCAGTGCGATAAGACTATGACTAGAGTTGAACGGCAGGAATACAGACGTCTGAATGGTCTGTGTTTCTACTGTGGTGATTCCACTCATGCTATTTCTGATTGTCCTAGGCGCACTAGGCGGTCCGCTAGGTCTGCCGTCATTGGTACTGTACAGTCAAAATTCCTTCTGTCCATTACCTTGATATGCTCTTTGTCGTCGTTTTCTGTCATGGCGTTTGTGTATTCGGGCGCTGCCCTGAATCTGATGGATTTGGATTATGCTAAACGTTGTGGGTTTTTCTTGGAGCCTTTGCGGTGTCCTATTCCATTGAGAGGAATTGATGCTACACCTTTGGCCAAGAATAAACCTCAGTACTGGGCCCAGCTGACCATGTGCATGGCTCCTGCACATCAGGAAGTTATTCGCTTTCTGGTGTTGCATAATCTGCATGATGTGGTCGTGTTGGGGTTGCCATGGCTACAAACCCATAATCCAGTATTGGATTGGAATTCCATGTCGGTATCCAGCTGGGGTTGTCAGGGGGTACATGGTGATGTTCCATTTTTGTCGATTTCGTCATCCACCCCTTCTGAGGTCCCAGAGTTCTTGTCTGATTATCAGGATGTATTTGAAGAGCCCAAGTCCGATGCCCTACCTCCGCATAGGGATTGTGATTGTGCTATCAATTTGATTCCTGGTAGTAAATTCCCTAAAGGTCGATTATTTAATTTATCCGTGCCCGAACACGCCGCTATGCGCAGTTATGTGAAGGAATCCCTGGGGAAGGGACATATTCGCCCATCGTCATCACCACTGGGAGCAGGGTTCTTCTTTGTAGCCAAGAAGGATGGTTCGCTGAGACCGTGTATTGATTACCGCCTTCTTAATAAGATCACTGTTAAATTTCAGTATCCCTTGCCATTGTTATCTGACTTGTTTGCTCGGATTAAGGGGGCTAGTTGGTTCACTAAGATAGATCTTCGTGGTGCGTATAATCTGGTGAGAATCAGGCAAGGAGATGAATGGAAAACTGCATTCAATACGCCCGAGGGTCATTTTGAGTATCTAGTGATGCCGTTCGGACTTGCCAATGCTCCATCTGTGTTTCAGTCTTTTATGCATGACATCTTCCGTGAGTATCTGGATAAATTCCTGATTGTTTACTTGGATGACATTTTGATCTTCTCAGATGATTGGGAGTCTCATGTGAAGCAGGTCAGAATGGTTTTTCAGGTCCTGCGTGCTAACTCTTTGTTTGTGAAGGGATCAAAGTGTCTCTTCGGTGTGCAGAAAGTTTCATTTTTGGGGTTCATCTTTACCCCTTCCACTATCGAGATGGATCCAGTTAAGGTCCAAGCTTCCAGGATTGGATTCAGCCGACATCTCTGAAAAGTCTGCAAAAGTTCCTGGGCTTTGCTAATTTTTATCGTCGCTTCATCTGTAATTTTTCTAGCATTGCCAAACCATTGACCGATTTGACCAAGAAGGGTGCTGATTTGGTTAATTGGTCTTCTGCTGCTGTGGAAGCTTTTCAGGAGTTGAAGCGTCGTTTTTGTTCTGCCCCTGTGTTGTGTCAGCCAGATGTTTCTCTTCCGTTCCAGGTCGAGGTTGATGCTTCTGAGATTGGAGCAGGGGCGGTTTTGTCACAGAGAGGTTCTGATTGCTCAGTGATGAAACCATGTGCTTTCTTTTCCAGGAAGTTTTCGCCCGCTGAGCGTAATTATGATGTGGGCAATCGAGAGTTGCTGGCCATGAAGTGGGCATTCGAGGAGTGGCGTCATTGGCTTGAAGGAGCTAAGCATCGCGTGGTAGTATTGACTGATCATAAGAACTTGACTTATCTCGAGTCTGCCAAGCGCTTGAATCCTAGACAGGCCCGTTGGTCGTTATTTTTTGCCCGCTTCGACTTTGTGATTTCGTACCTTCCGGGCTCTAAAAATGTGAAGGCGGATGCTCTGTCTAGGAGTTTTGTGCCCGACTCTCCGGGTTTATCTGAGCCGGCGGGTATTCTCAAAGAGGGAGTAATTGTGTCTGCCATCTCCCCTGATTTGCGGCGGGTGCTGCAAAAATTTCAGGCTAATAAACCTGATCGTTGCCCAGCGGAGAAACTGTTTGTTCCTGATAGGTGGACGAATAAAGTTATCTCTGAGGTTCATTGTTCGGTGTTGGCTGGTCATCCTGGAATCTTTGGTACCAGAGAGTTAGTGGCTAGATCCTTTTGGTGGTCGTCTCTGTCGCGGGATGTGCGTACTTTTGTGCAGTCCTGTGGGATTTGTGCTCGGGCTAAGCCCTGCTGTTCTCGTGCCAGTGGGTTGCTTTTGCCCTTGCCGGTCCCGAAGAGGCCTTGGACACATATTTCGATGGATTTCATTTCTGACCTTCCCGTTTCTCAAAAGATGTCAGTCATTTGGGTGGTCTGTGATCGCTTTTCTAAAATGGTCCATCTGGTGCCCTTGGCTAAATTGCCTTCCTCCTCTGATTTGGTACCTTTGTTCTTTCAGCATGTGGTTCGGTTGCATGGCCTTCCTGAGAATATTGTTTCTGACAGAGGTTCCCAGTTTGTTTCAAGGTTTTGGCGAGCCTTTTGTGGTAGGATGGGCATTGACCTATCCTTTTCCTCGGCTTTCCATCCTCAGACTAATGGCCAGACCGAACGAACCAATCAGACCTTGAAAACATATCTGAGATGTTTTGTTTCTGCAGACCAGGATGATTGGGTGTCCTTTTTGCCGTTGGCTGAGTTCGCCCTTAATAATCGGGCCAGCTCGGCTACCTTGGTTTCTCCATTTTTTTGCAATTCTGGGTTCCATCCTCGTTTCTCTTCAGGACAGGTTGAGTCTTCGGACTGTCCTGGTGTGGATTCTGTGGTGGATAGGTTGCAGCAGATCTGGACTCAGGTAGTGGACAATTTGACCTTGTCCCAGGAGAAAGCTCAACTTTTCGCTAATCGCAGACGCCGTGTGGGTCCCCGACTTCGTGTTGGGGATCTGGTTTGGTTATCTTCTCGTCATATTCCTATGAAGGTTTCCTCTCCTAAATTTAAACCTCGTTTTATTGGTCCGTATAGGATTTCTGAGGTTCTCAATCCTGTGTCTTTTCGTTTGACCCTCCCAGACTCCTTTTCCATACATAATGTATTCCATAGGTCGTTGTTGCGGAGATACGTGGCACCTATGGTTCCATCTGTTGAGCCTCCTGCCCCGGTTTTGGTGGAGGGGGAATTGGAGTATATTGTGGAGAAGATTTTGGATTCTCGTGTTTCTAGACGGAAACTCCAGTATCTGGTTAAATGGAAGGGTTATGCTCAGGAAGATAATTCCTGGGTTTTTGCCTCTGATGTTCATGCTTCCGATCTTGTTCGTGCCTTTCATGCGGCTCATCCTGGTCGGCCTGGGGGCTCTGGTGAGGGTTCGGTGACCCCTCCTCAAGGGGGGGGTACTGTTGTGAATTCTGTGGCTGAATTCACTCCTGTGGTCACAAGTGGTACTGCAGCTTCTGAGCTTCCTCCCTCAGGTGTTCTGGTGAGCTCGTTAACTGCTTCATTACTTAACTCCGCCTGATGCTGCTATCCTTGCTCCTTGTCAATGTTTCAGTGTTGGATCTGAGCTTCTCCTGATTGTTCCTGTGACCTGCTGCTCTGTATAGCTAAGTGCTTTTTGCTATTTTGTTGCCTTTTTTCTGTCCAGCTTGTCTTTTGTTTTGCTGGAAGCTCTGAGACGCAAAGGGTGTACCGCCGTGCCGTTAGTTCGGCACGGTGGTTTTTTTTTTTTGCCCCCTTTGCGTGGTTTTTGCTTTAGGGTTTTTTGTAGACTGCAAAGTTCGCTTTACTGTCCTCGCTCTGTCCTAGAATATCGGGCCCCACTTTGCTGAATCTATTTCATCCCTACGTTTTGTCTTTTCATCTTACTCACAGTCATATGTGGGGGGCTGCCTTTTCCTTTGGGGAATTTCTCTGGGGCAAGTCAGGCCTATTTTTCTATCTTCAGGCTAGCTAGTTTCTTAGGCTGTGCCGAGTTGCCTAGGTAGTTGTTAGGCGCAATCCACAGCCGCTTTTAGTTGTGTTTAGGATAGGATCAGGTGTGCAGTCTACAGAGTTTCCACGTCTCAGAGTTCGTTCTTGTATTTTTGGGTATTTGTCAGATCACTGTGTGCGCTCTGATCGCTAAGCACACTGTGTCTCTGAATTGCCTTCATAACACCAGTCATTAGCAAACATAACAGTTTGAGTCCTGACACTATCAGTATTTGTCAACCAAAAACAGGAGTTGGTGAAAAATGCAGAAGTGGTGACGTGTTTCTACAGTATTATACTTTTTCTCTGATTGTTCCTCACCTGGTTTTGACTTACAACTACCGATGCAAAATACTGACCACATACTGATAGTGTGACTGTAGCCTAAGAAGCAGAGTGGAATGTGTGGACGCTGGTGAGTGTCCAGCAAAAATGTGACCTGTAGCTGGGAAAGAGACATACCAGTGTCTCTAACTGAATGGAGTGACTGGGAAGTCAATCAGTCTGCTAAATGTAGCAGAGGTAAATGTGTTTTCTAGTGATTGCACAGACAGTGGGCACCAGACTGGATGTGTCTTGGAGCTGAAAAGAGGCCAGAATTCCTCTCTGAGAAAAGTCCGCACAGAAGCTAGTTGTCACGTGAGTGTAAGCATGTAAATCGCATATGAGTGATCATGTGATGACCACTGGAACAAGGAAACACAGCTGAGTCCTAACAGTGAGTATATTACACACTGTTATAACTGGACATTCTACAGTGTTTAATGTTATATTTAAAAGGGTTGCTCAGGTTTGTGATGAAAGTCTGCAGTTTCTCTAGGTTTCTGAATTTTCACAAAGCGCTCACTGCACACTGCACACTGTCAAGATCCTTTTGTGCAAGTGGCAAGGGTGGATGGTCATGTGAGTGCAAGAATGCAATTTGCTACATTTTAACTAGACATCTCTGGCCTTGCTGAATACACATGTATTGAGTGAGGCCATGCATGTCTAGTTGGCACTGAATGAATGTAAATTGCATATTTGCGGCTGAATGACAAATTTCTCTCACTGACAGCAACAGATTCAGAAGTCTGCAGTCGCATAAAGTGACTGCTGAGTCTGACTTTCATCAAAAACTTGGACAACCAATTTAATACTCCTAACATAAATAAAAATGTAGAAACCCTTAACTTATCAGACAGCACAATACATTATTAACATAGCCATGTATCATGTACTCTTTTAAGTTATGGGTTGCTACATGTGTACAGGATCAGAACCAATAACAGCATAAGAACACAACACCATAGCCACCAGCAGTACAGAAATACATCACCAGAACCACCATCAGTATATGAATATATCACCAGAACTACCATCAGTACAGAATCACATCACCAGAACTACCATCAATACAGAAATATGTCACCCGAACCTCTATCAGTAGAGAAATACATCACCAGAACCACCATCATCGAATGAATATATCAACACAACCACCATTAGTACAGCAATCAATTGTAATATCAGATTAGTCTCATATACAACTGCATCACATGCATCACATGAACCTACAATTCCTTAATAATTGTAAGGGAGTTGCTAGTAACAGCCTTCAGACTGCACAGCATACAGCATCCACAGCACTAATAAAATGCAGGCACTATCACAAATAAATCTTTACATCCAGGTACCTCTCATCTGAGTCGTTCTCTTTCTTTTCTTCATCTTGTCCAGACATCATGATGACTTTTCACATCCACAGCTTGTCTTTGCAGACTTGCATGTTCTCTGGTCTTCTGCAGCACATCCCAATCCTGTGCCCTTAAAAATAGCAGTGTGATTATAATGTTTCTCAATAAAAATTTCCTCACACATCTCCTCTTCACTCTCCATACTTTCTCTTCATACATCCCCTCATACTGTTTCCACACCCATTCCCTTCACTTCTCATACTGTTTCCTCACATATTCCATACTCCTCATACTATATACTCACAGAACCCCTTTGCTCCCCATACTACCGTACTGTTTCCTCAGAGGTCCCCCTTTGCTTTCCAAACTGTGTCCGCACCAATCGTCCCAACTTCCTCCTTATACTGTGTCTGCTCAAGAATCACCCCGCACTTCTCATACTGTGTCCAGACCATTCCCCCTTCCTCTTCACAATGTGTCCGCACCAATCCCCCTCAGGCTACTCATTCTGTGTCCACAACAATCCCCCTCCTCCTTATACTGTGTCCACACAAATACCCCCCACGCCTCATACTGTGTCCATACCAATCCTTCCCTTGCTCCTTATACTGTGTCCGCACTAATTCCTCCCATTTCTCATACTGTGTCCACACCAATCCCTCCCTACTGCTTATACTGTGTTAACAGCAATCTTTCCCTTGCTCCTTATACTGTGTTCACACCAATCCCTTCCTCTATCCTCATTCTTTGTCCGCACCAATGCCCCTCCGCTGTTAGAATCTGTTTAGTTTGTTACTATCTGCCATTTTCTTGTGGAGTTCTGGCTGCTGGTCTTTTTCCTCTGGTGCTGGGTTTGTCTTAGGTCAGGTGTTTGTTTCACTCTTTATTAACCAGCACCTGCCTGCCAGTCCTTGCTGGACAACAGTGTTAATCTGCTTGAGCTCTAGATTGGTGCTTTGCTTAATGTTCTGTGTGTGTTATTTGTGCAGTACTGGTACCTCTGGTTCTGCTAGCCTTAGTTATGTGTTCTATTGGTTTCTGCAGCCTTCTCTGTGTTTTCTACTAGGAGGTGACCCGTTTTTGTACCCAGTCCTTAGTTCTTTTAGGGTACCCCTTCCCCTTATCTATAGGTCTTCGCTTGAGATTAACCTAGGATCATTGGTGGGTCTATTCGCAAGAATGGGTCGCCCACTCCATCGTAGGGTTTCAACCTAGTCATAGTGCAGGGTCAGTTTTCCCCCTTCTACCTTAGTCCTGTGTTGCAGATCCGTAACATCTGCTCCTTATACTGTGTCTGCACAATCCCCTCTGCTCCTCATAATGTGTTTTCAATAGTTACACCACTCTTCAGTGTGTCTACACCAATCTCCCCACTACTTACACTGTGTCCGCACAAACCCCCTTCACTCCTCATACAGTGTCTGCACTAATCTCCCCACTCCTCATACTGTGTCTGCACTAATCTCTCTCCTCCTGATAATGGGTATGCACCAATCCCACCCGATTCTCATATTGTGTTTGCATAAACCCCCCACTTCTCATACTGCATCCACACTAATTCCCTCACTCCTCATACTGGGTCCACACTTATCCTTCCACTCCTCATGGTGAGTCTGCAACAGTTCCCCCACCCTCACTCCTCATACGGTGCCCGCACCGATCTCCCTAACCCCCCTCCTCAGTGTGTCCACACTCCGCTCTTTGTAGTGTGTCCGCACAAATTCCCCCTAACTCCTCATACTGTGTCTCCTCCAATCCTACAAATCCCCACTCAATGTATTGTGTCCGCACCAATACTGTGTACATTTTGCTCCTAATTTCTCCTTAAATTTCTTCCTTCAATTAAAATAAATGTTCAATCTCTTCAGCTCCAGGAGAGTACTTACGAGGACCGACTGTCACGATATGTTAGGACCCCAACAGGGGGTCGGTCAGCGGACGGCACAACACACACACAATGGGATGGAAATGGGGAGACGAAGGCCCTACCGACAGGGAATGATGGATGGGACACTTCCTGAGCTCCAACCTGATCCTCTCTGCACTTCCCTAACACCCTAAGTGGGTCCTTCCCCCCACTGCAGTCACGAACAACGCCCCTCACTGTTACCTCACACTGCCCTGGCTAGTGCATTGGCCGGCAAGGGCATTAACCTCACCACTGCAGATGGTGCAACACAGGGGACAGAATCAAGCACAAGACAGATGAGGTAAAAGCACAAAACTTATCTTAAGAAATCTCTCTGCTGCAAAGCACCACACAGCAGAAAGAAAGGTACCAGGACCATGAACGCCGGGAAAACAGCAGATTCACCACTGCAACCAGAGAGCTCCTTACTCCAGGGTCGGTCAACATAGATTGCTCTATCACCAACAGTCAGCTGATGCATCAGGTAACTATTTAAAGGATGGTGGGAGTGGTCGCCACCCACATCAGCTAACCTAGCAACTCTGCAGTTGCAGCAAGGGAAATTGACATTAACCCCTGCTGGCCTGAAGGGAAAAAAAGCTACATTTAAATCATAGTGGAACCAGAGCTGCCACGCATCCAAAAATGAATCATGACATCAATGTTCACCACGCCTCTGCGGCGCAGGAGAGGGACGTCAGCAGCGTGATCAGATGACCTGGTTGCACCTACATTGAAACACTGTGGTGATAGTTTTTTTTCTGGTGTCTATAATAAAGAAAACCACGTTTTTCAGCTCAACCAATACTTTGAAAAATCTCTTCTTTGAGTGCGACTGTTGTTATATAGGACTGGTTGCACTGCTGACATCGTCATGACCCTGAAGTACTGGCGTTCAGGACTTCAGTTCCACTCGCATCTGAGAGAACAATTGATTGCTTCTATGAGCCGGCTGTCAGCTTGACCGCTGACACAGAGTGGGGCAAATTACCAGGGGTCTGCAAAATGCAGCCATCAGGGAGACACACTAGCTTCCCCTAGATACAGCCCTATCTTTCAGGTGCAGTTCCTAGACTTGGGACCAATATAATACGACTATCTCATAAATGTCTTAGTTGTGAATACCTCTTCGACTTTTTTTTGCATTAACATTTGAGAATTGAGACGATACATACAGATCGTTACTATGTTACCTCTGCAGTTCTTGAGAGCACATTGGAGGCCCCAAACCTCTAAATAAATGGATTTTTTCTTCCAATTGTATATCCATTATTAGAATAATTTATCTATAGCCAGTGAATTTTCTAATGAATAAAGAATCTTAAAAAAATGTTGAAATCAACAGAGTCTCTGCCAAAACTTTGAAAACAATTCCAGCGCTGTGCAGAATCCCGAACAAGCTGACATCAGAGTCAGACACAGGGAGAGATCATGATATGAATAAAGAAAGGGATACAACATAATTTGCTCAGCAGGACTGAGGTTGGGTTAAGCCGGCCACACACGGGCTGATCTGGCCACTTAGTGTGAGGACTGGACTAGGGGATTAAAGTCCGATTTGGCCACACACATAGGAAATAACCAAATGCAGGAAGGTAGCAAGGGACTTCTGGGGACATGCTGGTGATAGTATCAAGGTGGACAGCTCACCTCGCACCTCTCTTCTCATTAATGTAAAGGTGCTTTGGATGTATGCGCCAATGGGGCCAAAGACTATAATGGTGCTGGTGTAAGGAGGTGGCAGGTCACCTCAGTTGCACCCTTTCCTTCTCTGTGTGGCCCCCGTATGCTTTGTGTAAAATATGTTATACACTGTGTATATGTTATAACTCATGTACGTTTTCACTGTAAATGCCATATAATTGCATTGAACTGCCTTACCTCAATGTGTTCTATTCATATTGTTTTATTGTGTAAGTTCCCTTTAAATTGTCTGTGTTATGTATAACTGTTGCAGTTACAGTTGATATTTAAATGTGGGCTGGGTCAGCAGCAGAAAAGGCGGCAGGAAGCTGCTGCTGAGACTCAGAAGCTCGGGTACGTTAGCCCTGAGCAGATGTATAGTAACAGCCGAGGCATTGCCAGACTCCCAGATGGGGAGAGATCTGTTGCCCCAGGCTCAAGGAGACTCAGAGGAGCTTGATAGGACACAAGAGGACTTAAGAGGGGTCCCAAAGACTAAAAAGGACTAAAGACTGCACCATGGATCCAGGACTCTGGAAGGGCCCCTGGTGAAGGGGTTTTTAAGTGCCCAGATCCCAGCGAGTCGACTACTGTGAATCTTCGTTTGCTGCAGCTGCTGTGGGTGCGGTTGTAGAGAGTGTCAGGGAGAGAGCAGAAATCCAGTGTTGTAATCTTTTCTTTCTATTCCATCCCTGTTCATTAAAAAGTTATTCCTTGTTGGACAACAGTTGCTTTCTTGGACTCTAATTCGCCTGGACCACCATGGCCGGAGAGAGAAAAAGGTAAACTTTGGGAAAGCTTGTCGGTCCCATCTATTTATGTACAAGGGGCCGGGGCCCGCGGGTGTTCGTTGACCGTTTTGCTCAGTGGATTCTGTGGACTGTGCCTTTAAGTATCTTGGCCATAACTGCCCCCCGGTCCGCCTTGTTACACCGGCACAGTGAACATGCCCTCTATCATGCAGAATTTTTGAGTGTATACACCTACTGACACTCTGTTGCCTTCAACTACTATGCCCCTTTGGGGCATACGATCAAATCCCATTCTACGGTGGGTTCAGATGTTACATGTTCGATGACATATTATCCAGAAACTTACAAAATTGCAAAATTTGAAAAAAGACACAGGCCCATCAAACTCAACATTTTCCCCTCAATTATAGATTCGCTATATCCATATTATCTATAACCCACAATGCCATTTGTTATCAGAAAAGCATCCAGCCCTTTTTCATATGCTGACATAGTGTCTACCATTACTACCTCTTGTGGTCGGCTTTCCACAATCTGACTTCTCTAACTGTAAAGAACCCTTCCCTGTTTAAATGTCGGACTCTTTTTCCCTCTTCACATACAGAATGGCCCCAGGTCCTTCGTAAGGCATTTGGAAGGAATAAGTCATGTGTCTTTGTGTTAACCACACATGTATTTATACATATAAATGAGATCTCCTCAGAGGCCTCTTTTTTCTATGCTAAACAAATCCAACTTTTCTAGCCATTCCTCATATGATAGGCCTTTCATCCCTTGTAATAATATAGTTTCCCGCCTCTGAACCGACTCTAGCTTTCCTTACAAGGTCACGTAGCGGATCTAAAGGTTGTAGACAGGTTTTCTCCATATTGGGATTGCTCAGATGTAATCATCAGAGCAACCTGAGAGTAGGTGTTCAAATTCCCTGCAGTGCCTCCACAGGCGAAACTAGGAATCACATGGTTTCTATGAAACTAAATGGTCTATCTATGTAAAGCCTGTATTTGGCAGGTCCTCCAGAGTGAGAGATGCTCTTTGTAGCCCCTCTCGATTTAATAAAGGTCTTGATGTAGGGGTTCTTTCTTTTTAATTCAGAATATTCCAAATGGTTTCACCATCGGTGAATGCAGGTGAACCTTAAAATCAAGGTTTTACTTAGGCTTTATTTTCTCATATTCTGCAATAATGCAATCTTTGTGGCCTGTGGTGAGGACCAGTGACAATGATTGATTGAATATTATGGATAAATGGACAGAAGAGGTCTAGGAAATGCTCTTCAAACTTCAGTGAAATCTGTCTGTGCTGGGTCTGGTCCAAATATATGATGGCTATGAAGGGGCTGTACTGTGATTAATGATGGTCTCTGATTTAGGAGTCATCCTCTAACCCTTCACAGTCACATATTTCATATGCATTGATCTATGCAGGAGGTGATTCGGTGATATCATCTGAAGGGATACTTCAAGGTGACTAGGTAAATGTACTAGAAGGTAATCAAGATGGCAAAGAATGAAACCTACCTGTTCTCTCATTTGTGGGCAGAAGCCAGGGAAAACTCTGGTTGAATTGATCTAGATACAGTGTTGTGAAAAATTATTTGACCCCCTTCTAAGATATCGGTTATCACAGCTTGAACGGGTGTGAGTCAAAAATTATTCCCACTCAGGTTGTAAAATTACAATTACCATATTTACAATAGCAAAACAATTACCATACTTAATTTTTTGGCATAATCTCCATGCTCTTCAATACGCTTTGTCAAACTATCAACCTTTCGTATTCTCTCATCCAAAAAGATTTTTAGGCTGACCTGCGAGGCACGAATCCACCGCTGTCTTCACTTCTCCAGATGTGAATCTTCGTTCTTGTAGGGCTTCTTTCAGGGAACAAAATCCTTGTATCACAAGTGCCCTCTTCTGCCTTCTGCTCAATGAACTTCCTGGTTTCTGAACTCACCGGTCACATTGTCTCTCTGAAAGCTCATTTCTCCTTATATATAACTCCTGGATTTCCATGTTCAGTTAGCGTTAATCTCTATTTTTCATTTTATTTCACAACTCTGGTGACTAAGCTCTAAGAAAGGGTCTTTGGCTTCTTACTTGTGTAGTCTGTTGTGGAACGGGGTTGCCGTATAGACATGATCGAGCAAGAGACAAACTCTTCTCAATGAGACGGGCAACCATTGGTAGTGTCAAATAGACTTTCACACTCTGCAAAGTGTACGATGATACTTTGCGCTATGGCTTCCTTTTCACCATTTTACAATTCATTAGTGCCCAAATAGATAAAGATCTGTCCATGCCACTTCCAGGATCTTCTTGAGAAGGGATTGCCTTCAGATGATGTTTAGTGGTCTACAATAATGACTTACTCCAGATTCCGAATATAACAATGGAAAATTGATGACATCCAGCCTATACTAATATTTGGAAACCACTGTCCAATTCTTCATGGCTCTGACATTTTTTTTCTTAAGCTGCTTCCTAATAATGAGGTGTCCATGAAGTAGATGATACACAAAGCCCACAATCCCTCGGGCAATGATCTGTCCCATTAGGAGGATCAGCAACAAAAATCCGACACAGGCACAACGGAGGACCTTGCAGCCATCTGTTACTCTCTGTCACACTAAAGTGCAATGTTATCATCACTATTATCAGTGCTGGTATAGTCAGACAAGATCTCTAGGGGTTAGTATCATACCAACTGGTTTTTCTAAAGTCAATGTTTCATTGAAAGTGGAGAATGAATAGAAGAATATTTGGAATAGGAAAATATTGAAAATAATCTCACATGTTCAGGTTTTGTTAGTGATTTCCAAGGATTTTGGTACCATGGACACAATAATTATGGCTAGTATTTTTATCTTATGGTAAGATTTCCATAGAGATGGGTGATCCTCTCACAGGTTTCCTTGATGTATAAGCAGAAAATCTACCTTTTGCACTGATATAGGAGGAAAAAGGGAATCTGGAAGAGTTGGGTTGCAGTTGGCAATTTCTGGTTGTCTCCAGCTTTTTCATAAATCCACACCTTGGTTCGTGGGAGAGTCCAAAGGCTACTGAAGAAGGCACCAGTATTACCAATGGCACATGATAGGTGCTAGATTAGCTTCAAGCTATGTAAACCTTCGAGGTAGGTTTGGACAGAAACCTGGCAGTATACTCAGCTACAAAGACATAGGTAAAGCAGAGCATTATTACTGGGGTTGAGGGCGCAATTCTTGTCTAACCCCCGATGTTGGAAACGCGTGGAGCACCATTAAGTACAAATCATGAGTCCTTTTGGGAAACAAAGCTTGGAGAGTGTTATGATAGGCAATTCAGAAACACAATGTACATAGCGATCAGAGCACATACAGTGATCTGACAATAACCCAAAATAATAGAACGAGCTCTGAGACGTGGGAACTCTGTAGACCGCAATTCCTGATCCTATCCAAACACAACTAGAGGCAGCCGTGGATTGCGCCTAACGCTACCTATGCAACTCGGCACAGCCTGAGAAACTAACTAGCCTGAAGACAGAAAAATAAGCCTACCTTGCCTCAGAGAAATAACCCAAAGGAAAAGGCAGCCCCCCACATATAATGACTGTGAGTAAGATGAAAAGACAAACGTAGGGATGAAATAGATTCAGCAAAGTGAGGCCCGATATTCTAGACAGAACGAGGATAGCAAAGATAACTTTGCGGTCTACACAAAACCCTAAAGAAAACCACGCAAAGGGGGCAAAAAGACCCTCCGTACCGAACTAACGGCACAGAGGTACACCCCTTGCGTCCCAGAGCTTCCAGCAAAACAAATAGACAAGCTGGACAGAAAAAATAGCAACAAATAGCAAAGAAGCACTTAGCTATGCAGAGCAGCAGGCCATAGGAACGATCCAGAGATACACAAGTCCAACACTGGAACATTGACAGGAAGCATGGATCAAAGCATTAGGTGGAGTTAAGTAGAGAAGCAGCTAACGAGCTCACCAGATCACCTGAGGGAGGAAACTCAGAAGCTGCAGTACCACTTTCCTCCACAAATGGAAGCTCCCAGAGAGAATCAGCCGAAGTACCACTTGTGACCACAGGAGTGAACTCTGCCACAGAATTCACAACAGTACCCCCCCCTTGAGGAGGGGTCACCGAACCCTCACCAGAGCCCCCAGGCAGACCAGCATGAGCCACATGAAAGGCACGAACAAGATCGGGAGCATGGACATCAGAAGCAAAAACCCAGGAATTATCTTCCTGAGCATAACCCTTCCATTTAACCAGATACTGGAGTTTCCGTCTTGAAACACGAGAATCCAAAATCTTCTCCACAATATACTCCAATTCCCCCTCCACCAAAACCGGGGCAGGAGGCTCAACAGATGGAACCATAGGTGCCACGTATCTCCGCAACAATGACCTATGGAATACGTTATGTATGGAAAAAGATTCTGGGAGGGTCAGACGAAAAGACACAGGATTAAGAACCTCAGAAATCCTATACGGACCAATAAAACGAGGTTTAAACTTAGGAGAGGAAACCTTCATAGGAATATGACGAGAAGATAACCAAACCAGATCCCCAACACGAAGTCGGGGACCCACACGGCGTCTGCGATTAGCGAAAAGTTGAGCCTTCTCCTGGGACAAGGTCAAATTGTCCACTACCTGAGTCCAAATCTGCTGCAACCTGTCCACCTCAGTATCCACACCAGGACAGTCCGAAGACTCAACCTGTCCCGAAGAGAAACGAGGATGGAACCCAGAATTGCAGAAAAACGGCGAAACCAAGGTAGCCGAGCTGGCCCGATTATTAAGGGCGAACTCAGCCAAAGGCAAAAAGGACACCCAGTCATCCTGATCAGCAGAAACAAAGCATCTCAGATATGTTTCCAAGGTCTGATTGGTTCGTTCGGTCTGGCCATTAGTCTGAGGATGGAAAGCCGAGGAAAAAGACAAGTCAATGCCCATCCTACCACAAAAGGCTCGCCAAAAACTCTAAACAAACTGGGAACCTCTGTCAGAAACAATATTCTCTGGAATGCCATGCAAATTAACCACATGCTGGAAGAACAAAGGCACCAAATCAGAGGAGGAAGGCAATTTAGACAAGGGTACCAGTTGGACCATCTTAGAAAAGCGATCACAGACCACCCAAATGACTGACATCTTTTGAGAAACGGGAAGGTCAGAAATAAAATCCATAGAGATATGTGTCCAAGGCCTCTTCGGGACCGGCAAGGGCAAAAGCAACCCACTGGCACGAGAACAGCAGGGCTTAGCCCGAGCACAAATCCCACAGGACTGCACAAAAGTACGCACATCCCGCGACAGAGACGACCACCAAAAGGATCTAGCCACTAACTCTCTGGTACCAAAGATTCCAGGATGACCAGCCAACACCGAACAATGAAGTTCAGAGATAACTCTATTCGTCCACCTATCAGGGACAAACAGTTTCTCCGCTGGGCAACGATCAGGTTTATTAGCCTGAAATTTTTGCAGCACCCGCCGCAAATCAGGGGAGATGGCAGACACAATTACTCCTTCCTTGAGGATACCCGCCGGCTCAGATAAACCCGGAGAGTCGGGCACAAAACTCCTAGACAGAGCATCCGCCTTCACATTTTTAGAGCCCGGAAGGTACGAAATCACAAAGTCAAAACGGGCAAAAAACAACGACCAACGAGCTTGTCTAGGATTCAAGCGCTTGGCAGACTCGAGATAAGTCAAGTTCTTATGATCAGTCAATACCACCACGCGATGCTTAGCTCCTTCAAGCCAATGACGCCACTCCTCGAATGCCCACTTCATGGCCAGCAACTCTCGGTTGCCCACATCATAATTTCGCTCAGCAGGCGAAAACTTCCTGGAAAAGAAAGCGCATGGTTTCATCACTGAGCAACCAGAACCTCTCTGCGACAAAACAGCCCCCGCACCAATTTCAGAAGCATCAACCTCGACCTGGAACGGAAGAGAAACATCTGGCTGACACAACACAGGGGCAGAAGAAAAACGACGCTTCAACTCTTGAAAAGCTTCCACAGCAGCAGAAGACCAATTGACCAAATCAGCACCCTTCTTGGTCAAATCGGTCAATGATTTGGCAACACTAGAAAAATTGCAGATGAAGCGACGATAAAAATTAGCAAAGCCCAGGAACTTTTGCAGACTTTTCAGAGATGTCGGCTGAGTCCAATCATGGATGGCTTGGACCTTAACCGGATCCATCTCGATAGTAGAAGGGGAAAAGATGAACCCCAAAAATGAAACCTTCTGCACACCAAAGAGACACTTTGATCCCTTCACAAACAAAGAATTAGCACGCAGGACCTGAAAAACCGTTCTGACCTGCTTCACATGAGACTCCCAATCATCCGAGAAGATCAAAATGTCATCCAAGTACTCAATCAGGAATTTATCCAGGTACTCACGGAAGATGTCATGCATAAAGGATTGAAACACTGATGGAGCATTGGCAAGTCCGAACGGCATCACTAGATACTCAAAATGACCCTCGGGCGTATTAAATGCAGTTTTCCATTCATCGCCTTGCCTGATTCTCACCAGATTATACGCACCACGAAGATCTATCTTTGTGAACCAACTAGCCCCCTTAATCCGAGCAAACAGATCAGATAACAATGGCAAGGGGTACTGAAATTTAACAGTGATTTTATTAAGAAGGCGGTAATCTATACATGGTCTCAGCAAACCATCCTTCTTGGCTACAAAAAAGATCCCTGCTCCTAATGGCGACGATGACGGGCGAATATGCCCCTTCTCCAGGGATTCCTTCACATAACTGCGCATAGCGGTGTGCTCAGGTACGGATAAATTAAACAATCGACCTTTTGGGAATTTACTACCAGGAATCAAATTGATAGCACAATCACAATCCCTATGCGGAGGTAGGGTATCGGACTTGGGCTCATCAAATACATCCCGGTAATCAGACAAGAACTCTGGAACCTCAGAAGGGGTGGATGACGAAATTGACAGAAATGGAACATCACCATGTACCCTCTGACAACCCCAGCTGGACACCGACATGGATTTCCAATCTAATACTGGATTATGGACTTGTAGCCATGGCAACCCCAACACGACCACATCATGCAGATTATGCAACACCAGAAAGCGAATAACCTCCTGATGTGCAGGAGCCATGCACATGGTCAGCTGGGTCCAGTACTGAGGCTTATTTTTGGCCAAAGGTGTAGCATCAATTCCTCTCAATGGAATAGGACACTGCAAGGGCTCCAAGAAAAACCCACAACGCTTAGCATAATCCAAGTCCATCAAATTCAGGGCAGCGCCTGAATCCACAAACGCCATGACAGAATATGATGACAAAGAGCATATCAAGGTAACGGACAGAAGAAATTTTGACTGTACCGTACCAATGGTGGCAAACCTAGCGAACCGCTTTGAGCGTTTAGGACAATCAGAGATGGCATGAGTGGAATCACCACAGTAGAAACACAGATCATTCAGACGTCTGTGTTCATGCCGTTCAACTCTGGACAAAGTCCTATCGCACTGCATAGGCTTAGGTTTAATCTCAGGTAATACCGCCAAATGGTGCACAGCTTTACGCTCACGCAAGCGTCGACCGATCTGAATGGCCAAAGACATAGATTCATTCAGACCATCAGGCATAGGAAATCCCACCATGACATCTTTAAGGGCTTCAGAAAGACCCTTTCTGAAAATCGCTGTGAGCGCAGCTTCATTCCATTGAGTGAGTACAGACCACTTTCTAAATTTCTGACAGTATACCTCTATCTCCTCCTGACCCTGACACAAAGCCAGCAAATTTTTCTCTGCCTGATCCACTGAATTAGGCTCATCGTACAGCAATCCGAGCGCCAGGAAAAACGCATCAACATTACTTAATGCAGGATCTCCCGGCGCAAGGGAAAATGCCCAGTCCTGAGGGTCACCACGCAAAAAAGAAATAATAATTCTCACTTGTTGAGCTGGGTCACCAGAGGAGTGAGGTTTCAAGGCCAAAAACAGTTTGCAATTATATTTGAAATTCACAAACTTGACTCTGTCACCAAAAAACAAATCAGGAATAGGAATTCTTGGTTCTAACATAGGCTTCTGAACCACCAAGTCTTGAATCTTTTGTACATTTATAACGAGATTATCCAGTGAAGAGCACAGACCCTGAATATCCATGTCCACACCTGTGTCTTGAACCACCCAAATGTCTAGGGGAAAAAAAAAAAAGACAAAACACAGTGCAAAGGAAAAAAAATGGTCTGAGAACTTCTTTTTTCCCTCTATTGAGAAACATTAGTACTTTGGGCTTCCTGTACTGTTATGATAGGCAATTCAGAAACACAATGTACATAGCGATCAGAGCACATACAGTGATCTGACAATAACCCAAAATAGTAGAACGAGCTCTGAGACGTGGGAACTCTGTAGACCGCAATTCCTGATCCTATCCAAACACAACTAGATTCAGCCGTGGATTGCGCCTAACGCTACCTATGCAACTCGGCACAGCCTGAGAAACTAACTAGCCTGAAGACAGAAAAATAAGCCTACCTTGCCTCAGAGAAATACCCCAAAGGAAAAGGCAGCCCCCCACATATAATGACTGTGAGTAAGATGAAAAGACAAACGTAGGGATGAAATAGATTCAGCAAAGTGAGGCCCGATATTCTAGACAGAACGAGGATAGCAAAGATAACTTTGCGGTCTACACAAAACCCTAAAGAAAACCACGCAAAGGGGGCAAAAAGACCCTCCGTACCGAACTAACGGCACGGAGGTACACCCCTTGCGTCCCAGAGCTTCCAGCAAAACAAATAGACAAGCTGGACAGAAAAAATAGCAACAAACAGCAAAGAAGCACTTAGCTATGCAGAGCAGCAGGCCACAGGAACGATCCAGAGATACACAAGTCCAACACTGGAACATTGACAGGAAGCATGGATCAAAGCATTAGGTGGAGTTAAGTAGAGAAGCAGCTAACGAGCTCACCAGATCACCTGAGGGAGGAAACTCAGAAGCTGCAGTACCACTTTCCTCCACAAACGGAAGCTCCCAGAGAGAATCAGCCGAAGTACCACTTGTGACCACAGGAGTGAACTCTGCCACAGAATTCACAACAGGAGAGATACATTGGCATGGAGATGCAGCAGGAAGGGATGGGATTTGGATTAGTTTTAGGCTCTAGGTCATGTCCTTAATTTAATTAAACTATATAAAAAATCAAATAAATCATTCAGATGTAGGTAGATATAAGCAAGAAAACGTAAAAAAGGCTCAACGGTATATGACTTGTAGGGAGTGAAAGGGAAGACCCTCTTTCCATTGATCTCTCATCCACATGACACATTAGTATTTATACTTGGACACTAAATATTTGCACAACTGATCAATATGGACATGTGTAGAGTAATAGGACATATGTAGTCCTCCCTTTATCTGCCGGCTGACTCCCTGGAGGATTAGAACATGATGCCTTTAATCTTGGGTCGGGGTTATTACTTTCACATCTGATCCCTCGGCTGCTGAGACTATGTAACACCATTAATGGCGCACTGTTTATCCTTATTGATTGGACGTTACATTGTAATCCTGTTAAATTTCTGCAATTTCATGCCGTCTTCTTCATATAATGTTCCAGCCAGTAAATGTATGGTTTTTATCGATGCATTTTTCATCCCTCACTGGGAACGGGAAGAAACATTTCCAAAGTTTTTGATAATTGCTTTGTCTAATTGTTAAAATATCACTGTGAATAAACCTTTGCCGGTGTGTTAACTTGAAAAACAATATTGTATGGTTCAAATACAATAAAAATTATGGAGTTTTGAGTTTGTGATGGATATGCTCCTGTTTCCTCACTGGGATTCCACTTGATTCTAGACACAGTTCAATAGTCGTGGTGATGTCCGGTCCAAATGGATAAGTCTGCAGTCACTCTGTGTGACTGCAGACTTATGAATCCCCCCAACATGCGCACTGTGAGCAGTGGGGATTTGCCTGTTTCTGAGCTGGGACTGGAGGGTATGTATGAGTTATACATACTCCCAGCCATAGCCCGACTACTGGGCGCGGACGCTCTCCATACATTTGTATTGAGCAAAGCTGCGGCCTCTAGTCAGCTAAGGATTGCCATGTCACTAATCGGGGTGTGGCCTTGCTCAATACAAGTGTATGGAGCGAGGATGCGCTCACTGGACGGCCTCTGGACAGGAGTACGTGTAATGCATGCATACCCTCCGGTCCCGGGTCTGAGACTACATGCACACGATTTTGCAGTTTTCCATGCGTTGTACAGTAACATGTAAACATATGGAAAATGAAATCTGCAGTGCACATCCTGCGGAAAATACCGCGCAGGAGGGTTCCATTTTTGGGTTTCCTAGTATGTAATACACAAAGAATAATTTACAATTATTGGAATAACCCTTTAAGAACGCCATACAGTGCTGTATAATTCCAACATGCAGTGCCCAAATAACATCTTTTTACGTGATAAAATCTCACATCATTGCCATACAATCAATGTTAAATAGTGGTCATCATGACTGTCGGCCTTCAGCAAGTCCAGCTGGTGCACAGGTCACAGACCCCTAAGGGTTGACACTCATTGGGGCACATCCTAATGATAATTCCTAGGAAATCTCCATCTGGAATTGCTGTGAATGTTTATTATATCCCCATGAATTATCTGTCGCCCCTGCATGTAGGTGATTGGTACATTTCACAATATAAATTGACTTTCCTCCGATCTCATCAAAGGTTCACGAAGACAATTTGAATTTATTTGATTTTCAGGCTTTATCAGGCAGAATGCCGTCACCTGTGATCGGGGACAAAAGCAAAGTGACTTGTGCTCCGTCCTCAAGAAGCGGAAATGCCAGACGTCTCATTAGCAGACTCCATGCGACCTGTGGTTCATACACCTTACAAAGGAAAGTCTTCCCAGGTACCAGGTTTATTTTTAATATGGGTTCTTTCCCTTTAAGCTCCGTCGTACATAACGCACAAAAGGATTGTTCTACGGGGTGTGAATAAAAATGCAATGTCCCCGCTTTACCTCCAATTAGGTGTCCCTGCAGCAGTGAAGAGGTGACATGTTGCTAATTGCATGGACAACGTCGTCTTTTCTGTGAGATTTAAAAGGGGTTTTTTTTTGGCCTCCAGAGAGATGGACAATTTGTTTCTGTGGAGTTCATGCAAAAAGGATTTAATTCTAAATCATTTCCTTCCTGTTTGTTTTCCAGGTGATGATGAGCACTGAAGTCATTAGTAGCTGCCTGGTTTTGCCTTAGGACAAGCTTGGGCGATTCCCCTTTCAACCTGCTTAACCTGGGAATGTTGCCTAAACAGTCTGATAGATTTACTTTCCACTAACGCCAGCAGGTTGTTCCACATGGCGGCCTTCTGTGGGATTTGGGAGGTTTTAATCTAATACAGCATTCGGGAAAACGCAGGAATATAGTAACCTAATGATGACCAATGACATATACAGTGGGGCAAAAAAGTATTTAGTCAGTCAGCAATAGTGCAAGTTCCACCACTTAAAAAGATGAGAGGCGTCTGTAATTTACATCATAGGTAGACCTCAACTATGGGAGACAAACTGAGAAAAAAAAAAAACCAGAAAATCACATTGTCTGTTTTTTATCATTTTATTTGCATATTATGGTGGAAAATAAGTATTTGGTCAGAAACAAACAATCAAGATTTCTGGCTCTCACAGACCTGTAACTTCTTCTTTAAGAGTCTCCTCTTTCCTCCACTCATTACCTGTAGTAATGGCACCTGCTTAAACTTGTTATCAGTATAAAAATACACCTGTGCACACCCTCAAACAGTCTGACTCTAAACTCCACTATGGTGAAGACCAAAGAGCTGTCAAAGGACACCAGAAACAAAATTGTAGCCCTGCACCATGCTGGGAAGACTGAATCTGCAATAGCCAACCAGCTTGGAGTGAAGAAATCAACAGTGGGAGCAATAATTAGAAAATGGAAGACATACAAGACCACTGATAATCTCCCTCGATCTGGGGCTCCACGCAAAATCCCACCCCGTGGGGTCAGAATGATCACAAGAACGGTGAGCAAAAATCCCAGAACCACGCGGGGGGACCTAGTGAATGAACTGCAGAGAGCTGGGACCAATGTAACAAGGCCTACCATAAGTAACACACTATGCCACCATGGACTCAGATCCTGCAGTGCCAGACGTGTCCCACTGCTTAAGCCAGTACATGTCCGGGCCCGTCTGAAGTTTGCTAGAGAGCATTTGGATGATCCAGAGGAGTTTTGGGAGAATGTGCCATGGTCTGATGAAACCAAACTGGAACTGTTTGGTAGAAACACAACTTGTCGTGTTTGGAGGAAAAAGAATACTGAGTTGCATCCATCAAACACCATACCTACTGTAAAGCATGGTGGTGGAAACATCATGCTTTGGGGCTGTTTTTCTGCAAAGGGGCCAGGACGACTGATCCGGGTACATGAAAGAATGAATGGGGCCATGTATCGTGAGATTTTGTGTGCAAACCTCCTTCCATCAGCAAGGGCATTGAAGATGAAACGTGGCTGGGTCTTTCAACATGACAATGATCCAAAGCACACCGCCAGGGCAACGAAGGAGTGGCTTCGTAAGAAGCATTTCAAGGTCCTGGAGTGGCCTAGCTAGTCTCCAGATCTCAACCCTATAGAAAACCTTTGGAGGGAGTTGAAAGTCCATGTTGCCAAGCGAAAAGCCAAAAACATCACTGCTCTAGAGGAGATCTGCATGGAGGAATGGGCCAACATACCAACAACAGTGTGTGGCAACCTTGTGAAGACTTACAGAAAACGTTTGACCTCTGTCATTGCCAACAAAGGATATATTACAAAGTATTGAGATGAAATTTTGTTTCTGACCAAATACTTATTTTCCACCATAATATGCAAATAAAATGTTAAAAAAACAGACAATGTGATTTTCTGGATTTTTTTTTATCAGTTTGTCTCCCATAGTTGAGGTCTACCTATGATGTAAATTACAGACGCCTCTCATCTTTTTAAGTGGTGGAACTTGCACTATTGCTGACTGACTAAATACTTTTTTGCCCCACTGTATGTACTACTAGATGGTGGCCCGATTCTAACGCATCGGGTATTCTAGAATATCTATGACAGAACTTGTTCAGTATACATAAGCATAGCAGATAACAGCCGACGTAGCATATAGCACAGCCCATGTAGCATATAGCACAGCCACGTAGCATATAACACAGCCCACATAGCATATAACACAGCCACATCTAATATATAATTGCCTAGAATACTACTTCCTGCAATTTGTGCCAACTTCCGTGGCTTTGTCCGGAGCTAATGTCCGGAGCTAATGTCCGGAGCTAATGTCCGGAGTTAATGTCCGGAGATTAATTGCCTAGAATACTACTTCCTGCAATTTGTGCCAACTTCCGTGGCTTTGTCCGGAGCTAATGTCCGGAGCTAATGTCCGGAGCTAATGTCCGGAGCTAATGTCCGGAGCTAATGTCCGGAGCTAATGTCCGGAGATAAGTGACGTCAACAGTGTCCAGTGTCTGATTGGTTGCCGCCTGCTGTGAGCGACCAATCAGAAACGTGCCGTACTGTGACACACTCCGCCCGCCATTTTGGTGTGATTTTTGAATTTTTACCTCACAGCAAGTTTCTACTGCGTGGAGGCGGGCCCAGTGACGTTGCTCTTCAAGCTCCTGCCGAATTTCGTCAAAAAAATGATAATACCATTTACCAAAACTATATATATTTAGTTGTGAAGTGGTTCAGTGACATTTTCACACCAATTTTGAACTTTTGTTTGGTGTTTTCTCCATATACTGCCTATTATTCACTGACTGTTATACTGAGATTTATTAATTGTATTATTCTTACATTTGAATAAATAAAGTATATATGGATTCTAGACTCCCGATTCTTTAGAATCGGGCTGCCATCTAGTAGTATATAAAAGAGCCACGTAGCATATAACAGCCCACGTAGTATATAGCACAGCCACGTAGTATATAACACAGCCACATAGTATATAGCACAGCCACGTAGCATATAACACAGCCACGTAGCATATAACAACCCACGTAGTACATAGCACAGCCACGTAGTACATAGCACAGCCACATAGCATATAGCACAACCACATAGCATATAGCACAGCCACGTAGCATATAAAAGCCCACGTAGTATATAGCACAACTACGTAGTATATAACACAGCCACGTAGTATATAGCACAGCCATGTAGCATATAGCACAGCCACGTAGTATATAACACAGCCCATGTAGGATATAACAGCCCACGTTGTATATAGCACAGCCACGTAGCATATAACACAGCCATGTAGTATCTAATACAGCCCACGTAGCATATAACACAGCCCACGTAGTATATAGTACAGTCCACGTAGTATATAGTAACCCCTACATAGGGATTTTATGTGATTATGTTCACCAATAATAAATTAATTGTTTTCTACTCTGATCCTAGTTGTGAGTAATCTCCTGTATCGGGACAGACGCTATATGAGGCATATTGTGCATTGTTATCAAAAATAGTAATCTCCTGTATGGGCACAGACGCTATATGAGGCATACTGTGCATTGTTATCAAAATTGGCCCACGTAGTATTTAGTACAGTTGACGTAGTATATAGCACAGTCCAAGTAGTATATAACACAGCCCACGTAGTGTATAGTACAGTCCACATAGTATGTAACACAGTCCACGTAGTATATAGCAGAATCCACGTAGTATATAGTACAGTCCACGTAGTATATAACATGGCCACGTAGTATATAGTACAGTCCACGTAGTATATAACACTGCCCACGTAGTATATAGCACAGTGCACGTAGTATATAGCACAGCCACGTAGTATATAGCACAGCCATATAGTATATATACTGTATATATATATATATATATCCAAGATGGTGGCCCAATTCTAACGCATCGGGTATTCTAGAATATGTATGTATGTATATAGCAGCCACATAGTATATAGCACAGGCCACGACATATTGTAGAATACCCGATGCGTAAATACAGGCCACGTAGTATATAACACAGCCCACGTAGTATATAACACAGCCCAAACAGTATATAACACAGGCCACGCAGTATATAACATTGCCCACATAGTAGATAACACTGCCCATGTAGCATATAGCAGCCATGTAGGATATAACGCAGCCCACACAGTATACAACACAGCCCACATAGTATATAACACTGCCCACGTAGTATATAGCAGCCATGTAGTATATAACGCAGCCCACGTAGTATATAACTCTGCCCAAGTAGTATATAGCAGCCATGTAGTATATAACGCAGCCCACGCAGTATATAACACAGCCCACGTAGTATTTAGCAGTGTGGGCAGCACCATATCCTTGTTAAAAAAAATATTTAAAATAAAAATAGTTCTATACTCACCCTCCGGTGTCCAGCAAAGCTCTGTCGATGTGCTCTCGGCTGCCGCCAGCTTCCATTCCCAGAATGCATTGCGAAATTACACAGATGACGTATGGTCTCGCGAGACCGCTAAGTCTTCTGGGTAATTTCACAATGCATCTCTGGGAACGGAAGCTGGCGGCAGCCGCGCGCGCCTCGGCGGATGACGGAAGGTGAGAATAGCAGGTTTTTGTTTTTTTATTATTTTTAACATTATATCTTTTTACTATTGATGCTGCATAGGCAGCATCAATAGTAAAGCTTGTCGCTGATTGGTCGCGGCCGTCATTTTTATTTATTTATTAATAGCACCGGCACCGAATGATGAATACTCCCATCAGCAGCGGATGCTCTCGCTGTTATAAGCGACAGCAGGCAGAGGCTGATTGGAGTAGTACTCTTATCTTACCGCCGATCAGAGCTTCCAGTGTTTCATACAGATGACAGCTTGGGAAACACCCGATTTTTGGGGTGCCAAATGCAAACAGTAACGTAGACTTCCTGGAGAAGTCTGGGTCCATACCCGAACACTAGGTGTTTGGTACGGACCCTGAAGTTTACTGTTCGGGTTCGCCCATCTCTAGTTTTCATACAATTATTTCCAGGAGGAGGAATAGTACAATACAGAGTTGTAAATGCGCAAAAATATTATTTCATGGGTCATATATGTATTTTTTAAAGCACAGATGTCAGAAGCTTTGACAAGCCCTAATATAAATTACTAGCTATTGAACCCGTTCTACGCCCGGGTGGCGAGCATTTATATTGGTATATGGTCTCCATCCTGGTATGGGCTGCTCCATCCTGCGCCCCCATCCTGTCATGTGCTGCTCCCATCCTGCGCCCCCGTTCTGTCATGTGCTGCTCCCATCCTGCGCCCCCGTTCTGTCATGTGCTGCTCCCATCCTGTCATTTGCTGCTCCCATCCTGCGCCCGTTCTGTCATTTGCTGCTCCCATCCTGCGTCCCCGTTCTGTCATTTGCTGCTGCCATCCTGCTCCCGTTCTGTCAAGTGCTGCTGCCATCCTGCGCCTCCATTCTGTCATTTGCTGCTCCCATCCTGTCATTTGCTGCTCCCATCCTGCGTCCCCGTTCTGTCATTTGCTGCTGCCATCCTGCGCCCGTTCTGTCAAGTGCTGCTGCCATCCTGCTCCCGTTCTGTCAAGTGCTGCTGCCATCCTGCGCCCGTTCTGTCATGTGCTGCTGCCATCCTGCGCCCGTTCTGTCATGTGCTGCTGCCATCCTGCGCCCGTTCTGTCATGTGCTGCTGCCATCCTGCGCCCGTTCTGTCATGTGCTGCGGCCATCCTGCGCCCGTTCTGACATGTGCTGCTGCCATCCTGCGCCCGTTCTGTCATGTGTTGCGGCCATCCTGCGCCCGTTCTGTCATGTGCTGCTGCCATCCTGCGCCCGTTCTGTCATGTGCTGCGGCCATCCTGCGCCCGTTCTGACATGTGCTGCTGCCATCCTGCGCCCGTTCTGTCATGTGCTGCTGCCATCCTGCGCCCGTTCTGTCATGTGCTGCGGCCATCCTGCGCCCGTTCTGTCTTGTGCTGCGGCCATCCTGCGCCCATTCTGTCATGTGCTGCGGCCATCCTGCGCCCGTTCTGTCATGTGCTGCGGCCATCCTGTCATGTGCTGCGGCCATCCTGAGCCCGTTCTGTCATGTGCTGCTGCCATCCTGCGCCCGTTCTGTCATGTGCTGCTGCCATCCTGCGCCCGTTCTGTCATGTGCTGCGGCCATCCTGCGCCCGTTCTGTCATGTGCTGCTGCCATCCTGCGCCCGTTCTGTCATGTGCTGCGGCCATCCTGCGCCCGTTCTGTCATGTGCTGCGGCCATCCTGCGCCCGTTCTGTCATGTGCTGCTGCCATCCTGCGCCCGTTCTGTCATGTGCTGCTGCCATCCTGCGCCCGTTCTGTCATGTGCTGCGGCCATCCTGCGCCCGTTCTGTCTTGTGCTGCGGCCATCCTGCGCCCGTTCTGTCATGTGCTGCGGCCATCCTGCGCCCGTTCTGTCATGTGCTGCGGCCATCCTGTCATGTGCTGCGGCCATCCTGAGCCCGTTCTGTCATGTGCTGCTGCCATCCTGCGCCCGTTCTGTCATGTGCTGCGGCCATCCTGCGCCCGTTCTGTCATGTGCTGCTGCCATCCTGCGCCCGTTCTGTCATGTGCTGCTGCCATCCTGCGCCCGTTCTGTCATGTGCTGCGGCCATCCTGCGCCCGTTCTATCTTGTGCTGCGGCCATCCTGCGCCCGTTCTGTCATGTGCTGCGGCCATCCTGCGCCCGTTCTGTCATGTGCTGCGGCCATCCTGTCATGTGCTGCGGCCATCCTGAGCCCGTTCTGTCATGTGCTGCTGCCATCCTGCGCCCGTTCTGTCATGTGCTGCTGCCATCCTGCGCCCGTTCTGTCATGTGCTGCGGCCATCCTGCGCCCGTTCTGTCATGTGCTGCTGCCATCCTGCGCCCGTTCTGTCATGTGCTGCGGCCATCCTGCGCCCGTTCTGTCATGTGCTGCGGCCATCCTGCGCCCGTTCTGACATGTGCTGCTGCCATCCTGCGCCCGTTCTGTCATGTGCTGCTGCCATCCTGCGCCCGTTCTGTCATGTGCTGCGGCCATCCTGCGCCCGTTCTGTCATGTGCTGCTGCCATCCTGCGCCCGTTCTGTCATGTGCTGCTGCCATCCTGCGCCCGTTCTGTCATGTGCTGCGGCCATCCTGCGCCCGTTCTGTCTTGTGCTGCGGCCATCCTGCGCCCGTTCTGTCATGTGCTGCGGCCATCCTGCGCCCGTTCTGTCATGTGCTGCGGCCATCCTGTCATGTGCTGCGGCCATCCTGAGCCCGTTCTGTCATGTGCTGCTGCCATCCTGCGCCCGTTCTGTCATGTGCTGCTGCCATCCTGCGCCCGTTCTGTCATGTGCTGCGGCCATCCTGCGCCCGTTCTGTCATGTGCTGCTGCCATCCTGCGCCCGTTCTGTCATGTGCTGCGGCCATCCTGCGCCCGTTCTGTCATGTGCTGCGGCCATCCTGCGCCCGTTCTGTCATGTGCTGCTGCCATCCTGCGCCCGTTCTGTCATGTGCTGCTCCCATCCTGCGCCACCATTGTATTATATGCCCCCCGCTCCAGTGTGTATGCCCCCGAATGCTGCTGCCATATAAAAAAAAAAAAATACCATACTCACCTATCGTCCGGCTCCACTGCAGTTATGTCTTCAAGAAAATGGCGCCGGAAAGCGGGGACTGCGCAGGCGCCGATTCCGGCAGCAGGAATCGGCGCCTGCGCAGTCCGCGCTTTCCGGCGCCATTTTCTTGAAGACACACCTGCAGTGGAGCCGGAGTGTGTCTTCAAGAAAATGGCGCCGGAAAGCGCGGACTGCGCAGGCGCCGATTCCGGCAGCAGGAATCGGCGCCTGCGCAGTCCGCGCCCTCCGGAGCCGGGAGCAGAGGAGCCGGGAGACGGAGCCGCAAGCAGCGCTGGAACCGGGAAAGGTGAGTATACTTACCCTCCCTCCTGGCGGTCCCTGACTCTCCGGTGGAGATCGCGGTATGCGTTCAGTGCTTACGCATACCGCGATCTCCCGGGAGCGTCGCTCTGTGAGGCCCAGACTGCGCCGGCGCTTGCGCTTGCGCAGTCTATAGAGGCTTCAGACAGAGTGACGCTCCCAGCGTTATATTATAGATAGATATTAACTGGTCCTTTTCTACTGCTTTCATCTGTGTTCTCTTCTTTCTTTCCTTATCTACAGTTCCGGTCATAGAGAATATGTTTGCACCACAATTCATGCTCTTCAGGATTTATTTTACTTTTTTAATTTCTTTACACTACTTTCATATGAATATAATAGTAAGTGTCCACATTGCTCGGATGTGAATATTTCTCTTTTTATACTGTCGCTTTATACAGATGGTGCAGCTGTTCGCTGTTTCATCTTTTTATAAGCTCTGCATGATATTTCGATCATTTACTCCTCTGATCCAACCTCGAAAGACCATCAATCATGTGGTGAAAGTAGAATTAGGGGCTCCGGCCCCTAAGTGAATTTCTATGAGCCGCCAATTCCTAGATTCTGTTTTTACAAAGGGAACGGAAATTCTTTTCTGCATTTTTAAATCCATGAGGACATAGAAAAATGCTACAATTATATGGAAAAATATTAAATTTACTTAATTCTCTGCCTTGCCAGTGTAGATCCCAAATTATGTGACCACCTTGATTGCATTTTGGCTGGTTGCCAATATTAGGAGTCCAGGGTAGGTTGTCAATATCATATTTGTGGGGATCTGACCACCAGCAACTCCCCTGATCGCCTGGTTGAAGGGGCTACTATACACTGTGAGTGCTACAGCGCTGCAGATTGAGTACTGGCCATGAATGGTACTGCAAGCTTGTTTCAAACAAATGATTGGGGCAGAACGTGCAGTACCATTCAAGACCACTACACAATGTACGGCGCTGTCCAATTGCTGGTGTTTGTCAGCGCCTTCAATCATCCGATTCATGGAGGTTATGGGAGTCAGACCCAGTGTGGCCTTATGGCCTCTCCTAAGGATAGGTCATCAATATTAAAGAATCTTTACTTTTTTAATGGTGATCACTGCATTCTAAATGCAATTGAATAGAACTTGGTGATATTTAGACACCATATTATGCACTATTTGCAAAGGTGTAACTTTGCAGAAATAGAAATAAGTATTCCAGTCAACTGTTCAGTGAAAAAAAGATCAAGATTCAGTGAAATATCCTGGTCAGCGTGAAACTTTTAGGCTATGTGCACATGTCCGGAATTGCCGTGGAAATTTCCGCAGCAATTCTGGAACTCCCTGTCGCGGGAAAAATGCATACATAATTGTCATGCGTTGTCCCGCTAAACACTAACGTTTTGCAAGAGTAATTAGCTTGCAGAATGTTAGCGTTTTCCAAGCGATCTGTAGCATCGCTTGGAAAGCTGATTGACAGGTTGGTCACACTTGCCAAACATAGTGCTTGACAAGTGTGACCAACTTTTTACTATTGATGCCGCCTATGCAGCATCAATGGTAAAAGGTAGAGTGTTAAAAATAATTAAAAAAAATAAAAAAATCATGATATTCTCACCTTCCGGCGTCCCTGGCAGCCTGTCCCGCTCCTCGCGATGCTTCCATTCCCAATAATGCATTGTGGCAATGACCCCAGATGACGTAGCGGTCTTGCGAGACCGCACGTCATCACTTGTCATTCTCGCAACGCATTATTGGGAACAGGAGCATCGCGAGGAGCGGGACAGGCTGCCAGGGACGCCGGAAGGTGAGAATATTACAATTTATTATTTTAATTATTTTTTTTAACAATTATATGGTTCCCAGGGCCTGGAGGAGAGTCTCCTCTCCTCCACCCTGGGTACCAACCGCACATGATCCGCTTACTTCCCGCATGGTGGGCATAGCCACATGAGGAAAGTAAGCGGATCAATGCATTCCTATGTATGTGGAATCCCCGCGATTCCGCACCAAGAATGAACATGCTGCGTTTTTTTCTAGAATGTGATTCCGCTGCGGAAAATAACGCAACATGTGCACAAAAAATGCGGATTGCATTCTAATAATAGGATGCTTAATGTATGCATTTTTTTGCGGTTTTATCGCATTTTTATAGCGAAAAAACACGAAAATTCCTGAACGTGTGCACATAGCCTTAGATGTTCTTGTGAGGCCGGTTTCACACGTCAGTGTTTCCGGTACGTGAGGTGACAGTTTCCTCACATACCGGAGACACTGACACACGTAGACACATAAAAATCACTGCATCTGTTCAGATGTCATTGATTTTTTGCGGACCGTGTCTCCGTGTGCCAAACACGGAGACATGTCAGTGTTCGTGGGAGCGCACGGATTACACGGACCCATTAAATTCAATGGGTCCGTGTAAAACACATACCGCACAGGGACGTTGTCCGTGTGCAGTCCGTGTGCCGTGCAGGAGACAGCGCTACATTAAGCGCTGTCCCCCCCACTGGTGCTGAAGCCGCCATTCATGTCTTCCCTGCAGCAGCATTTGCTGCAGAGAAAATATGAATAATAGTGTTTAAAATAAAGATCTATGTGTCCCCCGCCCTCCCACCCCCTGTGTGCCCCCTCACCCCCTGTGCGCCCCCCCATCCCCCCCCCCGCTGTTCTGAAAATACTCACCAGGCTCCCTCGTTGGCTATCGCTGCTTCCTGGTCTGGCCGCATCTTTTCCTGTATGTGGTCACGTGGGGCCGCTCATTTACAGTAATGAATATGCGGCTCCACCTCCCATAGGGGTGGAGCCGCATATTCATTAATGTAATCGGCGGCCCCACGTGACCGCATACAGGAGAAGATGCGGCATGGGCATTCGCAAAAGTCCATTCCATCAAAATGTAAAATAGTTGAATCAATACAGTAAATGTTGTAAAGAAATAAAAAATTGAAACTCCCAAATTGCCGTTTTTTACTTGCTGCACCTGTCACACAAAATGTAATACAGAATTATCAAAACATAGTATGTATGTCTTGATCCAGACCGGGTTTTGAGTCCTGTCTTCCCCTTTTTCCGGCCTGGTCATGCCAGGGGTTAACTTTCTCAGCCTCGGTCTGGTCTCAGGTTTGCTAATAATCCCCGCTGTGTCCTGCAGACCATGTCAGTTATAGCTTCTGCCTACAGCATGAGTAGCTGACCCCGTTTGCCTTGATTTGTCCTGCTGCTTGCTTGCTGAACCCGTGTCTGTTTATCCCCTCTTCCCTTTCCGACTCTGTGTTCCCCTTTCGTGAATTGACTCTCTGTTTTATTTTTAACTTGGCTTGGACCCTGACCTGATGTTTTGTCTCTTGTCTTTGGCATACCCACTCCTGACTGGTATTGACCCATTTGGCTTGTTATTGACTCTGTGTTTGCTTATTCCCTTTGTACTGTGCTACAATCTTATATTGACCTGGCTTGTTTTGACTATTCTGCTGTCACCTGGTGGCGGACTAGCCGCTGCATTGCAGATCTGGTCCTGCAGTGTGCAGCCCTCCCTCCACTCTATTGCCACCTAGTGGAGATTGCAATTACCTGTATTGCAGCGTCGTGACAATGTACCCAAAAATAGTATAAATAAAAACATTAGTTCGCCACACACTAAAAAGCCTACACACAGCTTAATCGACGAAAAAAATAAAAGTTATGAGCCTCAGAAAGTGGCGGCACAAACCAAATAAATTTTTCAAAAGTTCAGAATTTTTTAAGCCACTAACATAGTAAAAAGGCAATATATGGTATTTCTGTAATTGCACTCACCTGGAAAATCATTTTGTCAGGTCACTTTTACTGCACATTTAATACTAAACCTTTAAAACAGATTTCATTGCACTTGTAATTTTCTTTGCCATTTTTGCTTATTTTATATGGTAAATGTAACGGTGTGATTCAAAACTGCACCCCGGTCCGGCCCAAAACAAGCTTTAATACGTCTATGTTGGGGGAGGAAATAAGTTATTGCTATTTGAAAAAAAGATTAGACAATGGAAATGCAAGAATGAAAGTTAGCTAAGAGGTTAGTAAAATAATATAAGCAAGAAAAAGTATTAACACCCGTTGGAAAAGATTTGTCTGAACTACAAATTATAATTCTGTATTTCTAAAAAGAAGGGTGTGAAAGGGTCGTTTCCATGTTCATAGATAGGTCGTGCTTGTAAACACAAGAAGATTTGCAATTTACTGTTGGGTAAAATTTGCAGCCGCTCTTGACCGGTCACCTTGTTGGATGGATCACTATAATGTTGCAATGTCCGTGTATCACGGTTTTGAGGCTCCTGACGGGACACCCATCCCCGGTATTTGCATTTAGACGTCTTTGTGACCTTAAACAGATGAGTCTACATTGATATGAATATGTGAAGATGTAACGAGACAATGACGTGTTAGCATGTAGCAGAGCCTCCGCACATTTATGTTAGTCAACCGAAGGGGAAAAGTGTTTGCCGAGTTGCCATATGGTCCGACGTTGTGCCGGCATTACACAGGAGATGACATATCACAACAAATTCCACTTGTGAGTATCTGGTACAACCAGCAAAAACGAAGTGTACGGAAGATGAATAGGTAACATAAACCTAACCAGGCATCTCTGAAAACATATGGGCAAATCGGTAACTTTATATGACGACGGATCATACTTCATGTTCAACAAATGTAATAGTTGAAGTCCTGTGGGGTATGGGAGCCGAGAGCCGTTTAATGGAACATATGGGAGCAACACAGGGAATGGATGATGACACTGACGAAGCATATTAGCCGAGGATGGAAATTACTGGATAATCTGCTTAATTTCATTTGGAGGGAAGTTTAACGGCAGCGAGAAGATGCTTTGCTTATAGCATCTGGTGACCGCACAAAGGGCCAGAAGAAAAGCTGTTATTAGCCGGTATGGCAGAAAACAGAGGAGAAGAATTGAGGGAAATGCAGGGGTAGATGTCCACATGACAGACTCCACATAGAATAATACAGGTACAGCTGAGATTACTACTACACTCCTAAAAATTGAAGTTGTAACACGAAGAAGGAAAAGTCCTGGAGTTATGGAAATTACATTATGGAGACACATATTAGTGATGTGCACATGATGAAAAAGTGGAAACAAATTTTGCAAAACATCTCGACTTATTCAGTATCAAGAGTGACCACCATGTGCATAAATCCCCACATTTACACACCTTAGTTGCAATCACTGAGACTATTTATGGTCATTTGAGGAATGTTCTGCTGAATGCACTTGGGCAAGTCATCAAGATCCACCGTTGGCAGCTCCTGAGTCCTGAACATTGATGTCCCAGATGTGCTCGATGAGAGACAAATCCGGAGAAGCTGTAGGTGACAATAGCACATTTAGGACACAATGGCTCCTGGGACACATTGGAAAAATGGCTGTACCACTGGTTCCAGGACCAAATCAATGTAACGCCAAGCTGTTATTGTACCTGGAAGGAAGACTAGAGGGGTCTGGCTACAGTACATTATGTCACACCACACCGGAAGTAGGATCAGTGTGATATCTACAGTACATTATGTCACACCACACCGGAAGTAGGATCAGTGTGATATTCCTTTGCCTCCTCATGGTTTTGCCCACATGAGCTTGAGACCATCCGCCAGCCATAAATGCATTCAAGACAAAATCGGCACTCATCGATGAAGAAGACAGACCTCCACTTCATCCTTCATTGCTTCATTCTAGCTTCTGGTCTCCATCTGTAGACCATGTGTGCAATGTGTTTTTTTATGGCAGTCATTGTATGATGAAAAATAGAATTAGGGATACACAAAACATACATATTTTAGTGTCTGACTTCTGATAAAATTCTTCAGTCACTCTACATGACTGCAGACTTTTGAATCCTGACAATGTGCAATGTGCATTACAGTTGCATGACTGTTAGTTGCATACTTTCAGCCACATGCCGACTAGACATGACTGGCTTCTCTCAGAAGCTGAGCACGTCTAGTTGGCACGTGACCGCATGTATGTAAATCACATACTAGAGGTCACATCACCGCCCGCTTTCACGTTGATTCCTGACAACATAAAGCTGTGTTGAGCTCCTGAGACCCCTCGATTCACCCTCACCCACTCCATGATGGTATATACTTCATGGAGCGTGAAGGGGTTAAAGGGACATTCAAAACTCAGACATACACATAATTTCTACAGAATATTTTAAGACGGTAAGATATGGCTGCCACCTTTGCTCGCCCAGCATGTTTGCTCAGCTATTTTTGTAACTTGCATAAAAGTGAATGAAGAAAGCTGCGCATGTGTCCCCTCTCCATTTCGTTCCCAAGATGAGGATTGGTGGACTCCCAGTATGGACAGAGCCTTTTATAAGAACCAGATAGATAGTTTTTAGGCCATTCTGGTACTAACATAATAATATGTGTTATTTGATCAATGTTCGGCGTTCTGCTTTCGGCATTATGTTGTAGGGGTCACATAATTATCCACTGTTCGCAAAGGTGTAACTATAGGGAGTGACCAGGTAACACATCTGAGTAAACTTTATCATTCGTGTTTTTTTCAGGTAGGTCTTACTAGTTGCACCCGTTTTGAATCCATTTTTTTTCTCATTCCTTTTCTTCTTCACTGAAGAGATGTGTCCTTTCCTAAGCCAATAAAAAGACCCCTGGAAGTTTTTTTAAATATTGTTTTTTTATTCAAATTGCATTCAAATCTGTGACCAAAACTCAAGCATGACGCTTTGCTTCCATGTTTCACGGACCTCCATTGGCTTGTATGGCTGAAGATGATCCGCAAACATGGATCAGAGTAGAACCTGCTTTGAGTGTCATGGATCTCATTCTCGGATACATGATTTTCAGGAATTTGTATATAGATTCATTAAACTCCATGGATCCATGTGCTGTCCGAGAAAAATATATGGCAGCATATAAACGTTTTGCACAGATGTGTGAATGTTGCCTTAAAAACAAAAATGTAATTAAATATAAAGAACATTATTGGAACACACGGTCCATTGCAGAAGTTTTCAACCCCTCAGTCTGAATTACAAATTGTGCTTACATAGATTGTCCCTGCCAATATATTTTTATTGTAAATAAATTTGCTCTTGAACTAAAATTTTCTTAGTTAAAATTCATTATTATACATCAGATTTTTCTTTTAAAATAAATGTAGGGGGTCAAGCACTTTTTGCACTGTACGAACTTAAAACTTAATTCACATTTTAATCGACTTGAAATTGCTATTACATGTCAGAATTTATATTCCACGCCTTAGGTACTTTGTGTGACCTGTCAATCTTGTCCCCCAGTGACACATCGGATAGCGTTTGGAGCACAGGCGAGCATCACTCTTCCTTATTCCAGCTAAGAATATCATTCTGGACTTGTAAGAGGTTTTAACAGAAGGCCATTAACATATTTACTGAAAGAGACACAGCTTAGCAAATTCCCCTGAAGGCTGACAACATGCAATCCCACTTTACAGCCATATTTACCTTTCTTGTAGTGCGTTCCGCAGTTCACGAGGACATTTACATTATGAAAATTCACTAATAACTGACCAATGGGTTTTACCACTACAGATGTTACCATCACCACTCATTCTTAGCAGAAGGACACATGGTCCTAAGACGTGGCCTGAAGCCTTTAGTCTCTAGTGAAAAATCTCCAACAGGTTCCCACTTACAATGTGCTACTGTAGTACTTTTATATTGCAATGAGGTCCTTGAGACACATTGCAACTCCTACATCTGGACTCTTAATTCGGCTTGGACTGGCCGACGGGAGAGCAGGGCAATTCTCTGGTAGGCCCCTGTGCAGAAGTAAGTCTAATAGACCTCAAAGTAAGCAATAGTTGGCCTATAACATTTGATACACTATGTGCAGACTAGACAACATCTCCTTGTCCATTCAACGAACTACCCAGGGTATTATTACATAGAAGCAGAGGTCGATATGTAAAAGAGAGTAATGTAATATTTGCATGAAGCTGAACATTGAGCCCCCAAAGTCAATGTTACTGGTTGGCCCTTGCCATCCCAGTCAAATGTAGTAATGGCACCTGTTTGACCTTGTTATCAATATAAAATACACCTGTCCACAACCTCAGTCACACTCCACTATGGTGAAGAACAAAGAGCTGTCGAAGGACACCAAAACCAAAATTGAAGCCCTGAACCAGGCTGGGAAGACTGAATCTGCAATAGGCAAGCAGCTTGGTGTGATGAAATCAACTATGGGAGCAATAATAAGAAAATGGAAGACATACAAGACCACTGATAATCTCCCTCAATCTAGGGCTCCACACAAGATCTCACCCCGTGGGGACAAAATGATCACAAGAACGGTGAGCAAAAATTCCAGAACCACATGTGGGGACCTAGTGAATGACCTGCATAGAGCTGGGACCACCGTAACAAAGGCTACCATCAGTAACACACTACGCCGCCAGGAACCCAGTTCCTGCAGTGCCAGATGTGTCCCCCTGCTTAAACCAGTACATGTCCTGGCCCGTCTGAAGTTTGTTAGAGAGCAGTTGGATTATCCAGAAGAGTATTGGAAGAATGTCATATGGTCTGATGAAACCAAAGTAGAACTGTTTGGTTGAAACATAACTTGGAGGAGACTGAATGCCGAGTTGCATTCAAAGAATACCATACCTACTGTGAAGCATGGGGGTGGCAGCATCATGCTTTGGGGCTGTTTCTCTGCAAAAGGACCAGGACGACTGATCCATGTACATGAAAGAATGAATGGGGCCATGTATCGTGATATTTTGAGTTCAACCCTCCTTCCGTCAGCAAGGGCATTGAAGATGAAACTTGGATGGGTCTTTTAGCATGATAATGATCCCAAGCATACGCCAGGACAACAAAGGAGTGGCTTCATAAGAAGCATATGAAGCTCCTGGAGTGGCCTAGCCAATCTCCAGATCTCAACCGTATATAAAACCTTTGGAGGGAGTTGAAAGTCCAAGTTGCCCAGCAACAGGCCCAGAACATCACTGCTCTAGAGGAGATCTGCATGGAGGAATGGGCCAACATACCACCAGCAGTGTGTGCCAACCTTGTGAAGACTTACAGAAAACGTTTGACCGCTGTCATTGCCAACACAGGATATATAACAAAATATTGAGATGAATTATTGTTAAAGACAAAATACTTATTTTCCACCATAATTTGCAAAATAAATCTTGCCAAATCAGACAAGGTGATTTTCTGGATTTGTTTTCTCATTTTGATTCTCATAGTTGTGGTCTACCTATGATGCCAATTACAGGCCTCTCTCATCTTTTTAAGTGGGAGAACTTGCACAATTGGTGGCTGACTAAATACTTTTTTCCCCACTGCATATCAAACGGAAATTTTTTCAAAGAGAATGCTAATTTATTCTATTTGTGTTATTTTTCTGTATGTGTGTGAACAATAGCAACTTTTCCAGATGCTTTTTTTTATTGCCAAGACTGCTTAAAAATGTGGGCCCCATTATGGGGTTGACCACCCTGGAGAGCAAAGTCTGTAGTTACTCTATGTGACTGCAGATTTTTGAGCCGTGACAGTATCCGGTGCTCCCGCTAGGTGCAAGTGAGCGGTCACATGTATGTGACTTCCATACAGGTGGCCATGTAAGAAGCCGAACTTGTCTACTGATCGCATTTATGATACTGGTGTCAATATTATTTGGCAGAGAAGCCGTTGGGTCGCCTGGCACCGGAGCTGAGTGTGAGTGCTATGTCTTCACGGCATTAAGGCCTCTGTCATACAGAAGAGATGAGTAATTTTTCAATTCATCAAATGGAGATTTTTTCGTTTCATATGTACTTTGATCAATATTTCTTACCGACACCTTTTTTTTTCTGGATCAGTGGCCCAACATTTTGAAAATATTGGTAAAACTATATTACTGTGTTTAAAAATAAATACCCTTTGAATAATAATCTTTAAATTAAATAATATCAACATTATCCTCTTGGCGTTACACTTGGAGATGCCTAAAGAAAAAAAAATCAAGCCTTCTCCCTCGAAAAAAAAAGAAAAAGGCCGGGATTTAGCTTTACAATTGAGATGTATCATGTGCGCTCGCTGCCACCCAGTATCCTGTCACTTATGTTCCTTTGCGGGGTAAAGAAGAAAGAAAGCTACAAACCCTTCGCTTTAATAATATTAAGAGATTAATTTGCCTCCTAAAAATGCTGAATCCCGGATCTGTGCACGGATGACCATGGGAACCAATCCATAGAGCTAACAAGATGCCGCGCTGCATTAACTGGGTCGTGTGCAATAGACTTTAGTCTATGG
The DNA here is from genome assembly GCF_032444005.1 of Ranitomeya imitator. NCBI lineage: Eukaryota > Metazoa > Chordata > Amphibia > Anura > Dendrobatidae > Ranitomeya > Ranitomeya imitator. The sequence goes on from NC_091284.1 coordinate 45,740,608, forward strand.
GTCGTAAGGACTGTGTTTGCTTACGCCCTGGTTTATTCTTGATTGTTACCCTGGTCATGAATGTATATGCAGATCGTGTCTCCGATTTGTGGGGATTATCCCCTATGAAAACAGTTACAGTGAGCCTTTGAAGATCTATAGACAGAACTGCTCTTCATTGCTGTCGATGTGTCAATGTGAGACTTTTTTGTGTACCGATAGACAATAAGTTATTTACTGAGATCCCACCCTCCTCATCCGCCTGATCCCGGGGGGACAGAAAAAGTGTGCACATCTGTCGCTGACTGCTGTTGACTATCTCACAGTCTCTGATTGCTAAGACAACAGATCATGATCTTATTTCAAGTGATGGGAATAAAACCATTCAAGGAGAATATCACTTAGCCATGTTAAGTATACTGTATCTCTGCGGAAAGACCTGCGGCCTAGAAGATTAATGCGCCCAAATGCATTCAGTTGGTGTGTGCTCTGCGGGAGACAAGGCCGGGTGTCCCTCTGTGTTTTGTTAAGAACAGTCCCCTCTCTGTTATCAAAGCTCTTTGCCGGCCAAGTATGACCACTCCTGACGCAATGTAGCCAAACTCGGGTGGTAAATTATGGCCGCATGGTGAATAGCAAATGAGAGAGCCATGCACAGATTAAAGGGCCATGCATCACTGCTCTCGGTTTAGCATTTTGGCTTACTTCCCACCGCTTAATTAAAGGACCTAGAAATCGGAGACATTAGCAGTATATTTATTGTGTTGAAACTTGGAGTAACATGCAACATCAGGGTGCACATGCTTTAAAAGGTAAAAAGAGGCTGTGGATACCCTATAAATACTAGTTGCCATCTCCATAACTTAACCCAAACACACTACTTCGGTGTTCATCCCAACAGACCTAGATTTGCTGAGACGGACCAGATTTTTTTGACAAATTCAAGGATGTCTTTGTCCAAAAAGGGTCAATGTTCAGCCAAACCCCATCCATAATTAAGCAGTCCCGTTAATGTTTGGAGCTTCCCCAAGAGATGATGAACGTCTTGAAATTACCAACATCAAGGTTGGAAACCAGGTACCGATGTTTCAAAATGTTGCATGCTCTGGTTATGGTGTTTTTCTTCTGGGACATTTTCCATACACTTCTATATAAGACTTGAAAAAGCATAGTTGGCAAGTAAAAAAAATGCACAAATTAACACTTGCAAAAATGCTAGTAAAAATACTTGACGCCCATGACATTTTTAAAATTACTTTGAGAAGAATCAGATGGCCGTATAATTCGGACGAGGATCGCAACGCAATGCTTGGACTGGACGTCGGCTCTCCCGACCCAAACGTGACAGCTGAATAGAAATTCAAGGTACTTTTTGTGATTTCCCCAGGTAATTGACCTGGAACTGTTGCCCATTACATTTGCGGTCCTAGGACTTCTGGGCCAAAAGGATTGGGGCTAATATAAAAACTGTCCAAAAGTGGATATTCTGGGACAGATCAGGCAGGTTGTTCCAGGGGGCAAGAGCAGGTTTTAGGCGGTGATTAAGTGTCCCCGGAAATGTAGGCAACTATGCTGGTCCAGTAACAGCCTCACTGGTGCTCTGTTACAGGTTGGCTTCATTATGGTGCATTTTCTTTAAAGCAATGTGATTCACTGTGAAATTGAGGAATTTAGCGGATTCTGTGGTTGGGGCACTGTGGCAGGATTGGGCAATGTTTCATTCAAAGTCAGCTATGGAGATACTATTGCACGTTGGCTCTTTTAGGCAAAGGCCTTGTTAGGAGCTTCAGGTTACGCCTATAGACATCCCCAATGGGAAGTGAAATGGTGACCATAAGGACAGAGTCATAAAGTGGTATATCTCAGAAGAGCACACAACGCAGTGCTCAGACTGGCCATTGGCTCTCCCAACTTGAGCGAGACAGTCGCATAGAAATATATGCTGTAACACTCTGGTCAGGAGAATCGACGGATAGTCCGAGCATTGCGTTGCGAATCTTATCCGAGTTATACTGCCACCTGACTCTTCCATTAAGATAAAATATTCTTCAGAAACAAACAAAAAACAATAACAAATTTATTCCGTTTTCTGACATAAAAAAAAATTTCAATATTTGGAAAAAGGTGCAAAAATGTAGTGACTTTTTGCCCTGTTGTGCCAGTCCCGTGACTTTTTTTAAAAAATAGTTGGCGTGGCCAATCATAGCATAATTTTACCAAGAAAACTAGAAAACTGTAATAAGTTATATCAGAAGTCTACGACACCTCACAGTTAGCAAATATATAATTACTGCAACATGGACAGTCCAAAGGTGCACCAAATTTATTAGGAGGCATCAACGTCCTAATAAATTTGGCACACTTTACCATAGCTGGTTTATGGTTCAGGGCTGTCATATGAAAGACTGTCTTATTGTTATCGGGGATAGGGCGGTCGTATAAATCGGGAACGTAGGGCCCGGACTGGCCGGCGGCTCTACCGACCCAAGCGTGATAGCAGTATAGAAATACAGGCTGTCACGCTCGGGTCGGGAGAGCCTCCGGCCAGTCCGAGCACTGCGTTCTGATCTTCATCTGATTTATACGGCTGTCTGACTGCATCCGTACAAGTGTCCGTCAAGTTCCTAATTACGGAGTCGTAGTGCAACGTCCGCTTCCAAATAGTAATATTAACCATTTATGCCCTGTCTGTAGATTTCGTCACTTCCTATATTCAGTTCTTCATTTTTCTTCCTTTCAATTGTTTGTTATTTAAAGCATTGTTTATACCGACGAAAAAGAGAGGGAAAAAACGGATGCCAGGGAATGCAGTGGGAATGAAAACTGATACTCCCTGACATGTGCACGGGTAATAATTCCGCCAACCACCAGCTAATTGTACTTTGCTACACCGAGCTTAAGAGATACCTGTGCCAGATGGCATGCTTATAGGGGCCATTACACTGGGAGAAGCAAACGCCACAGCTCTGCATATACATATATGTTATAGGAGTGCAATATTTCAATTAAAGGTGACATAAGACATATAGTAGGGCAATATTACAGGCAAGTTTACATCCTATGCTAGGATGCCTAGTTGAAGTCCCGTTGACTGCATCATATAAGATGTTCAGGTGCCAAATATTGAAGCAAATTGGTAAAAACTTATTGGATAGCTAGCAACATTGGCTCACGTTCATTGAGGCTCATTTTTTTTAAAATGGTCTTTATTGTCGATTTCAACCAATTGAAGCACAGCTTTCATTTTGCAAGAGCTGTTTAGGAAGTGCAAGCGGTGCTTTGATTGGTTGTCATGGGCAACATATATTTGATATGCTACTTCATGCTATGATCGTGCTCTTGTTGGTTGTCATGGGCAACATATTTTTGATATGATACTTCATGCTATATATACACTTATGATATGATGCCTTCAGTAGGCCCCAGACTGCCATGGCAACGCATTAGCGCCGCGGGTTAAGCTATAGATGTGTATTATGTATTACTTAGAATCGGTACCATTTACAGTATTATGGTTTTTCAATTTGTCAAAAAAAAAGATCATTCATTAAAAAAGGCATAAAAGAAAAACTGTCTCTGTAACCCGTAGCAACCAATCACAGAACAGCTTTCATTTTTCAAGAACAGAAAACAAAATAAAAGCTGCGCTGTGATTGGTTGCTATGGGGAACAACTCTATATCTATGTGGAAAAAAAAATCTATCTCTGGGGAACACTATAGCATTTAGATGTAATTTCATTAATCTATCCCTTTGTATTATGCTGCGAACTTTATGTACATAACTCAGAGCAATTCCTTTAAAGGGATTTTCACTCTTTTTTCTGAACTTAGGATCAGGTTATTTTTCCTGTATTTTTCCAACATATTGCTGAATCTGAACGGTGGCGACAAGGAAACAGTGATAAATTGAATATTAAAAGTATATTAATTTTCCATTGTGGAAGACCCCCTTCATTGTGATATAGTTTTGAAAAAAAAATACCAATCCGAACCACGCACATTGAGTACGAATGGATTAAACTATAATGTCTCATAGTCTCTACGGTCCCCATTGCAGCCGTCTTCTTGTGTCTAGTCCCTTTTAGTGGGTATAGATCAAGCGCACACTGAAAGGGTCATCCCCGGCGCACTGACGCTGCAGGAGCCATGTGCACGCCGTGTGCGCACAGTGTCAGTGCAGACGCTCTCTTATCCTTCTCTCCTATGTGCAGGAGCTGGAGTGAAGGAGTGATGACAGGAGACGCTAGTCGCCCTCTTCTTGGTGCATCAGTGAAGCAAGCCGCCGCGCAGAAGTACTGCCACCTGATGAAGACGGAGCTGTTCCGTCGAAACGCGTTGTGGATTTCAATAAACAAAGAAACTTTTAATCCTTTCATCTGTGTCCTGTGCGCTTTCATGTGACCGTAGTATTTTGCAACTCACAGGGGTTCAGGCAGTCCTCGCTCTGGGCAAACAAGTTCTGTCAATAAACATAAAGGGAGGTGCGTGGCATCGAAATTAATGGGGTAGAGCAGTGCACTGATCCTTTGGCCATGCCATTAGTGCACCGCACCCTCATTTGCATAAGGAATAAAGCGCTTTTTCTTAGGTACGAAGAACATGAAAACTATACTTTTTTTATAGGGACTAAATCCCCGATATGACTGTATATGAGGTTTAAATTGAGATTTAGGGGTCACAGAGTCCCTTTAAAGATCGTCACTTTGCCATAAATGTCTTTTTTTAATCTGCTGTTCTCCTGTTTTCATTTTGTTCCTGCGCACCGCTCCTTTTCTGAGATATGGCCCCCCTTTCCTTGTAACTAAATCTAGTCTTTTTTTTAGCCAAGTTGGCAGGGTCCTAAACTGTTCTGAGAGGGATCACGACTAGTGATGAGCGAGTGTACTTGTTGCTCAGGTTTTCCGGTGTCCTCCGAGTATTTGTGACTGCTCGGAGATTTAGTTTTCGTCGCTGCAGCTGAATGATTTACAGCTGCTAGACAGCTTGAATACATGTGGGGATTCCCTAGCAATAAGGCAACCCCCACATGTGCTCAGGCTGGCTAGTAGCTGTAAATCATGCAGCCGCGTCAACAAAAACTAAATCTCCAAGCACTAACAAATACTCGGAGACCACCCGAGCGTGCTCAGGAAAACCCGAGCAACAAGTACACTCGCTCATCACTATTCACGACCACTTGTCTAACAAAACAATATTTACCAACAAGAAAAAGGGGTCCGCACATATATAACGGAGAGATGTAAGACAAAAATAAGAAAAACAATGTAAGATTCAGGAGAATCAGTAGTTTTTTTCGGTAGTAAAGACACTCAAAATTTTACAATTAAAGTTAATAGGAAGAATAAAAAGACACCCGGGAAAACGGACGGATGAATAGATTCAGGTCCTGCTGGATTTGGGTTGCCAAACTTGAGAAGAGTTAGATTGTGAAGTGGCTGGTTCGGATACCAAAAGAATTGAGCATCACATTCCGAGGGGCTCAACATCCAGTGGTAATGATAAGTCTACTTTACTGATGACTTCCATAAAAAAACTATGTGTTTCAAGGAATTGTATCCCCTTTTTCAAGTTTATAGGAAGATTCTGTGAAATTAACAAACGTAAAAAGGGGATTTTATTTCCAAAAACGAGTTGTTTTCATGGAAGTAATCAATAAACTAGATGTTGAGCTCCTCTGTATAAGTACTCATTTTTTTTGGTAACCAAACCTGCCGTCATGCAGCCTACTCTCTTTTCAAGCGTTTTTTTTCCGTCATTGTTTAAAATTAAACAAAATAAAAATGCCAGTAAAAAGATACTCAAAAAGCGAAGCTAAAATGCTAAAAAAAAGTTTGCTGGTGGGAAAAAAATGCTTGAAAAAGGATTCAGGAAATGACTAAAGATTCTAAAAAAATATATACTTTATGTTTACAAATTTCCAAAAAGTTTTTGACAGACAAAAATGTTTGCCCTCCAATAAAGCAGAAAAAAAGTTTCTAAAACACATATTGAACTTTGATGTTCCTAATTGGGGCTAATTTTTGGTCAAAGTCTATTTTTGGACACTTTTTAAGAATAAAAATCTGAAATAATTTAGTGAAACCATGGAAATTCAAATTGGTGCACTTTGGAAAATCAAAGGATGTGCTCAGCTCATCGCAACCGGGAGGGTAAATGGTTAATAAACCTCTGTCTGTCCTCACTCCAGGGAACGTTAGAAAGGAAAGGATTGGAAATGAGATGTTGTCCTCAGCATCTCCAATACCTGCAAATCCTGCCACATTACAATAGGATTACAGGCAGATTTCCCCTCTCTCCACCTGTTGTGGCAGTACTCGGCCCTCTGGGCAGGACTTTGCGTACCCTATAAACCTGCCTTGTGGATTTCTCCAGCTTCTGTTCTTCGGGATGATGTGCTACAGATGTCTCACCACTAATTATTGACTTTAATAGAGACAAAGAACATTTCCTAATTAGTGTCCCCTAATTCTCACCTGCTCCTGCCCTTCCAGGAGCTCCAGTGTCTCACCCAGAGCTAATTGGTGAAGGCCGTCTTCTTGCATCTCCTCCCTGCAGATGGGGATAATGCTGCAGAGTAGCATCTACTGCAAACCCAGGGCAATGAGGGCTAGAGCCACCAAATAAATGGCCACACGGGATAATGAAGGCACGGCTGAATTTACCTCCAAATGAGCAGATAAACCGTGAAAAAACATTTCCCCAGTGGGAGTATTAGAGAGACAATGCTATCTATGGGATAAACTGCATCCTGTAAGGCCGGTTTCACACGTCAGTGGCTCCGGTACGTGAGGTGACAGTTTCCTCACGTACCGGAGACACTGACTCACGTAGACACATTGAAAGCAATGTGTCACTGCACATGTCAGCGTGTTTTCACGGACCGTGTGTCCGTGTTCGTGGGAGCGCACGGATTACACGGACCCATTAAAGACAATGGGTCCGTGTAAAACACGGACGCTGTCCATGTGCAGTCCGTGTGCCGTGCAGGAGACAGTGCTACAGTAAGTGCTGTCCCCCCCCCCACGTGGTGCTGAAGCCACCATTCATATCTTCTCTCCAGCAGCGTTCGCTGGAAAGAAGATATGAAAAATCCTTTTTTTTTGTTTTTTCTTGTTTTAAATAAAGATCCATGTCCCCATCCCCTTCCCACCCCCCTGTGCGCCCGCCCACTGGTAATAAAATACTCACCCGGCTCCCTCGCAGCGTCCTGTCCTCGCCGCACTTCTCCTGTATGAGCGGTCATGTGGTGCCGCCGATTACAGTGATGAATATGCGGCTTCACCTCCCTATGGGAGGTGGAGCCGCATATTCATGATTGTAATGGATATTTATTTTAAACACGATTATTCATATCTTCTCTACAGCAAATGCTGCTGCAGGGAAGATACGGATCGCGGCTTCAGCACCAGTGGGGGGGACAGCGCTTACAGTTTCACTGTCTCCTGCACGGCACACGGACTGCACACGAACAACGTCCGTGTGCGGTACGTGTTTTACACGGACCCATTGACTTTAATGGGTCCGTGTAATCCGTGCGCTCCCACGAACACTGACATGTCTCCGTGTTTGGCACACGGAGACACGGTCCGCAAAAAATCAATGACATCTGCACAGATGCATTGATTTCACTGTGTCTACGTGTGTCAGTGTCTCCGGTACGTGAGGAAACTGTCACCTCACGTACCGGAGCCACTGACGTGTGAAACCGGCCTTAAAGGGAGCACTTAGAGATCATTATTACTGGGTTAGGGGTACAATACTTTTACAAGGCAATGAAATGTTACACAGAATGGAGCAGTTTTGGGCCCATGTTGTCTTGTCTGTATAGTCTTTTGCTTCCTCCCCTGCCCAGGAGATGTGATATGATCAGACCATGTGTGTCAGACACGACCATTACACAGTACACAGCAGGGACACATTAATAAGATTATCTCAGCACAGGAACATTTCTTTAGCACATCCAATTGTGAAAATTTGTATTATTATTCCAAGATGTATTTATTAAAAATCTATGTTGTGCTTGAGACATCCCCTTTAAGCATCGCTTCTTTGGGAGAGCATCTTCATGTGGATGGAGTAAAGCAAATCTTGTGTGGTCGGCAGTTCTGCTTCGTCAAGAAAGAAACTCATAACCTTTAGCTATTGGGTCTCATTCATGACTCCATCTTAGGTGTCGGGTTGACCTCCTCTGTGCAGGTATCCTGTCTTTTCAGCCAAAT